>NC_141296.1:13502500-14027500 GCF_037954325.1 Fistularia commersonii | reverse complement strand
ACATCGTCTTCTTCTCCTTCGGGCTGCTCTTCACAACCAATCATCTGCTTCCATGTGGCCTCTTGCATCCTCTTCTCTCACACCATCTTACTTCCTGTCCATTTTCCCTCCATCAATAAATCCCCCATAGGCAGCTCCAACCTTTGCATCGGTCTTACAAGCCTCACTATATCAGTATATATCAAAAAGAAAAAAAAAAAAAAAAAAATCCCAAATAGCTTGTGGACTGTATAAATCCTCAAAAACAGCATTCAACATTTTTTTCTATAAATAAAATTTCCAAACACACTTTAATGCATTCCCAGAGTCTCCAGTATGCAAGGGGGCCTCCTGACAGGAGAAGCCCGGCTGGGATGAAGTTTCCACGGGGTGAAGCGTGGTGGCGGCTGCGGAGCCGTGACTCAGCCTTATTCCACTCCTCTGCCTCAGTAAGTCAGAGTCAAATCGGGGCTGAGATAATTCCCGAGCTGGCAGTCGGGCCGTCGTGCAGGAAGTCAGCGACGGCCGCCGAAGCGCTGCACCTCTGCCATCTGCTGGGCCGGCATGGGAACTGGAGTGCACGGATGGACTTGGTAGATGTCTTGGCTAAAATATTCAAAAAAAATAAAATTCTGGCACAGGAATCAGCCTGCCGTTCTCGGTCACCTGGCTGCCGGCGGAGGTTAAATCCTGCACAGCGGTGGCTGATCCTCCAGCTGCTGGAGGGATTCCACCTGCCAATTTTTATTTCCCCGCGTTGCCGGCGGCTCGGCGGGGTTACATGCATTAAACATCTAAACCCACGCGCTCGGGTGGTCACAGCTTTGTGTTTACAAGTTCAAAATGTCAACACTGTGGATGGATGGAGCGCCAGGCTAGTTCATGCCAGGCCAAGGAAAGAAATCTCATTTTTGACTTTTTGGCAAAAGCAGATGTAGAGGTTAAAAAAATAAAAAAAAAAAAGGAAAATCCAGCCTCATCTAGAGACCTTGGCTGTATTTCTGTATTTGACACTCTTAAATAAGTAGAAGTGTTATTTGTCTTTTCAAGTGATAAATAAATAAATAAACAAACAAAATAACTTTTTGACCACAATGTAAAACACAATAACCAAGTAGCTTGTTGCTGTACAGGCTCCCTTTTTTTTTTTTAATTGTAATCGTTAGATTTATTTCACTTAAATACACAACTATAAACTGTTAACTGTCAGTCTTTATAACTTTTATTTATTAGTATCTTTAAAGCTGAGCATTAGCTATTCCCAATATTTCATGTCTGACTCGAGCGAGCGTTCTAGGTCAGCAATGTCTTTTCTTCTCTTGACAAAAAAGAGATGTCTTAATATGAGCACAATGGAACTTTATCTACTTCTTGTCGGAGCCGCTAACAAGTACAAAAGTCATCCCCAATAATAAAAACTAGTCAGACGGTTGAAGTATTCTGTGCTGCTGAAGTCCTTGTTTGGGGCCCCAGGGTTAAGTCGTTTTCTGATCTATTAAATCTCTTTCTACAGATGAACTAAACTTTGAAGAAAGAATAAAAACACATTTCACTTTCTTTCAACTTCTTATTTATACCTTGCTGTATTTTCAAACAAGCCTTTTTTTAAGATTAATAATTCATTGAGACTTTTTTTTAACATATTACAATTACATTTTTGATAAATCTGGAATTGAATTAAGAACAATCTACTCTGAAACAATAATTCCCTGAATTAATGAATTCTTCTATTTTTGAATTTGAAAATTTCAACATTTTTTTAAATTCCATTCTTTGACTGAAAAGCATCCCTTTAATATCATTTGTCTCCTCCTTAATGAGAATTCAAAAATGATCTTGGTTTAACACAGGAAAATAATTACATATTGTAAAAACCTCACCGTACATGGCCCTATCCATGCTTTCCTTTACACAGATCAATCGTCCTGGTCCCTTTGCAGAAAAAGAGCCCCACATAATGATGTTTCCACCCTCATGCTTCATAGTTAGCATGGTGTTATTTGGATGGAACACAGCAATGTTTCCTCTCCAAATAAGATGAGATTTTACCAAAAAGTTCTATTTTGGTTTCATCTGACCGTAGGACATTCTCCCAATCCTCTTCTTGATCATCCAAATGGCCTCTAGCAAACTTCAGGTGGGCCTGGACATGTACTGACTTAATCAGAGGGACACGTCTGACACTGCAGGATTTGGTTAGGGGTTAGGGTTACACTGAAGCCTGACCATAACACAAACCCTAACCCTAAACCTAAACCCTGAACCTAACCTCAATCCCTAATCCTAACCCAAATCCTAACACAAACCCTAACCCTAATGCCTAACCCTAACCCTTACCCTAACATGAACTCCAACCCTCACCCAAAATCTAACCCTGACCCTAACCCTAACACCTAACTCTATCATAAGTCTAACCCTAACCCTAAACCATAAGGCTTACCCTAAATTTTACCCTAACAGCTAACCCTAAACCTGACCCCTAAACCTGAACCCTAAACCTTAACCCTTAACCTTAAACCCTTACTATAAACCCTAACCGTAAACCCTAACTCTAACCCAGACTCTAACCCTAACCCTAAACCCTAACCATAAACCCCAAACCCTAACCCTAGACCCTAACCCTGAAACTGACCCTAAACCCTCACCCTTAACTTTAAAACTAACTAGCTAAACCTGAACCTGAACCCTGAGCCCTTAACGGTAAACCCAAACCCTAACCCTAACCCGAACCCTAAACCATAACCTTCACCTTAACTTTACGACTAACAGCTAACCCTAATCGTGAACCCTTAACCCTACCGCTTAAAAGTAGCCGCTAACCCTAAACCTGAACCCTGAACATTAAACCCTAAGCACTAACCCTAAACACAAACCCTAAGTCCTAAACCCTATTCCTAATCCCTAAACCCTAAATTTATCTGTAACCCTAAACCCTAAACCCTAAACCCTAACTGCAAACCTTAACCTGAACCCTAACCTTAATCCCTAACTCTCACCGTTGACCTCACCTTAACCCAAACCCTAAACCCTAAACCCTAAACCCTATACCCTAAACCCTAAACCCTAAACCCTAAACCCTAAACCCTAAACATAAACCCTATCCGTATGCCCTAACTCTAACCCTAACCCTAAGTCCCACATAATCCTAAACCTAAATTTTAAACTAACCGCTAACCCTAAACCTGAACACCAAATCCTAACTCTAACCCCAACACTGAAACAAAACCCTAAACCCTAAACCCTAAACCCTAAATCCTAAACCCTAAACCCTAAACCCCAAACCTTAACCCTAAACTCTTACCGTAAACCCTAGCTGTAAATCCAAACTTGAATTCAGGCCCTAACCTTAACCCTAACCCTGAACGCTAACCCTAAACATTATCCTCAAATCTTAAAACTAACCGCCAACTCTAACCCTAAACCCTAAGCCTTACCCCTACCCTAACCCTAACTCTAACATAAACCCCTAACCCTAACTTTAACCCAAACACTCACACGGAACCTAACAGTACATGAACCAAACCCTAAACCATGACTGTAAACCCTAGCTGAAAGTCCCAACTTTAACCCTAAACCCTAACCTTAACCCTATTCCTAACCCCAAACGCTAACCCTAAACCCTATCGCTAACTCTGAAAACTAACCGTTAACCCTTAACCTGATTCCGAAACCCTAAGCCTTACCCCTACCCATACCCTAACCCTAACCCTAACCCTAACCCTAACCTTACCCCTTACCCCTTACCCCTTACCCCTTACCCTAATCCTAATCCTAATCCTAATCCTAACCGTAAGCCTAACCCTACCCTAACCCCTCATCCTAACCCAAACCCTAACCTTTGGTCACCAAACTAATTTTACTGAGGAATTAACAAATTAATTAATCAAAAATCCTACAATGTGATTTCCTGGCTTCTTTCCCCTCATTCTGTCTCTCATAGTTGACATTTACCAATGATGAAAATTACAGGCCTCTCTTATCTTTGTAAGTGGGAGAACTTGCACCTTTGGCGGCTGATTTTTTTTTTTTTCCGCGCTTCATATATATATGTGTGTGTGTGTGTGTGTGTGTTTGTGTGTTTAGGTATATCTATGTACCTCCATAATTGACAAGACTAATTATAGTCAAGTGTCACTTATAGAGATGTGAAGAAATGTTGTCTGGATTATCTCTCTGTCTCCCTCTTTCTCTCTCTCTCTATACATATATATATATATATATATATATATATATATATATATATATATATATATATATACCTATATATATATACATAGATATACACACTTTTACATATATATGTTTGTGTGTCTGTGTAACTACACAGGTACATGTCTATATGTCTTTACATTGTGTACACACACTGAGAGAAGTGTGTGTGTGGGGAGGGATGGGGGGCGCAGATCTGAAAACAATAATGTTTTTTCGTTTTGTTTTATAAGTCACCAGGTTTTCGATGGAGGAAACTACATTTGTTATATTAAGACCTACGTACTGATTTGAGGGATTTCATCCAACCAATATTGCCTTCCCCCCTCTAAGACATGAACTTAAAGTTTGTTTACATATCAATAAATCTAAAGAAAATAAAATACGGTGGGCGGCGCACTGGCGCTTCGGCTAAACCACATGTAGGACCCTGGTTCGATTCCAATAAGGAATCGTGTGGCGTTTGCATTTTCTCCCTGTGTCCGTGTGGGTTTTCCCCCCCGCAGTTTAAAAACATGCAGCAACTTAATTTGAAGAAAATTTGGAAAAAAATGTCCCGAATGAGAGTGAACGCTTGTTTGTCTGCATATATGTAGGCCTGCCATTGACTGATGACCAGTCCAGGTGCACGCTGCCTCTTGCACCGCTTTGCAGCCCAATGACAGCTGGGAAAGGCTCCACCGTCCCGCCACCCCGAGTGCAGAATAAGCAGCGGATGGTGGATTGATGGATGGATGGAAAATAAAATACAGCATAAGAGGTTTCTGTTTGGATCCTTGGATTTTTTTCTCCCCTGTTTTTACCACCTTAACATCCAAGGGTTAAAGTTTAATTCATGCCTCGGTTGGAGTGCAAGTTTGTGTACGTCTGTATGCACGGATGTGTGCATAACCTACGTGTGTTTGCATGCAAACTGTGCATGTGTGTGTCTGTATATGGAAACAGGCGCCCTCTCTATAATTGCAGCCTGCAGGCCTGCGAGCAGCAGGGGGCCCCTGGATGTTGGGGCCCGGTGGACCCTCTGCCGGGGTGAGTATGGGGTCCAAACTCGGCGCCGCCGCCTGCAGGATTGATGTGCCAGTGAGTTGGAGGCTCCGCAGCCAAAACATCATCAGAACCTTGATTTGACTTCACATTCTTCAGTTGGCCGCCGGTCAGAGAGTTATTTTCAATCAACCTGGATTAGGAGTGTGTGAGCATTACAGAGACCGAGTGACACACACTCGGTCTCTGTGGAAGGAACTCGCCCTGCATCATAACACAGGAATCACAATGTGCACAGCATAAATCTTAACACCAGAAAAATAGTAAAGCACTGATGATCTTCCATTTTTTTGTATTATTACATTGTTATGATTATTATGATCATTATTATTGTTGTTATGTTTATTCTATTTTAATCACAATTATTATTTGTAGCAGTCATAGTATCACCCTATCAAATTCATTCATTCATTATCTACCACTTTTCCTACCCTACCCTCTATAATTTGATAAAAGATATTCAATAGAGATCTAAATTGATAGGAAATGTTTCATATGCTGCAGTTAAAAAAATATGGCAGAAATTTTCAGGTGAGGTGAAGGTCCTTTACTATTCAAAATTGAGGATTTCTGTTTGGGGATGTGAGTTTTTAGTCTGTAATCTGATTTTTATAGAATCCTATCAGCGGTGGCAACAAGGATAGTGGGTAAGCTAAATTTAATTGAATTAATCTAAATTCAGCAACATTACTCTCTTTGTAATTCATATTTGTGTTTAAAATCTCAAGATGCCTTGCAATAGTGTGAGGTGTTCTCCCCCCCAAAAAATCTCCTTTATATTGCTCTGTGAATCTTCAGTTATACCCTATTATATCCTCAATAATATAATATAATATTAATATATAATATGATAATATAATATAATATAACTAAATCCAACTTTCAAAATGTCAATATTTGAGGCCAAAGATCTTTTTACCCATTCATGATCAGTTATCCTCTTTAAAAAAGTGAAAAAATACATATATATATATATATATATATATATATATGTGTGTGTGTGTGTGTGTGTGTGTGTGTGTATATATGTATTTTTTCATATATATATGTGTGAATATATATATATATATATATATATATATATATATATATATATATATCATTATGTCAAGGGGCTTTGACAGGAGATGGGTTTTCCTTCCTTATTACATATATATATATATATATATATATATATATATATATATATTATTGGTATTTCTTTTCTTTCCTGTTTGCCCGTATGACAATTCCCCGTTGCATTTATGCAAAATAATGGCTTACCTGCATTTCATTTTGTGGATTGACTGATCTGATTCATTTATTTATTTTTGAAATTTCAGATTGTTTTTAAGAGAAAGAAAATCAAATAATGCGATTAAAATCACAACAAACAAACAGGAAACATCAACCTCCTCCCCTGCTGGTCAAAATACTATCGTGCAATCTCACAGCTGGCCAGCAGAAAGCAGTGTGGTGACAGTAAACAGAAAAGGCGCTACACATGCGCGCCCTTCGTCCACGTGAGGGATGTTTGTGTCTTCAGTTACAGTAGGAGGGAAAAAAAAATCCTGTGTTTTAACTGTTTTGACAGGAATCGTCCGTCAGCTCATCCCGCAACCCATTTATTTTCACTCATCTGTGTGTGTGTGTGTCAAGTCGCAGGCACGGGATTTTTTTCTCCAGGGTTAAATTGGAAACACAAAGATTTACACCACGTCCCATTAGGCGTGATGATCGCGGGCTTCCGGGAGGACAGCTGCACGCCGTCCGCTTGGCGCAGCTCCTCGGTCCCGCCTCCCAGGTGACGGGGAACCAGAGTCCCGCGGGTTCTCGGCCCAGAAAAGGCCCCCCCGCCCCTCCAGGCATTGTTCTGCTCCAGCCCGCCGACATCAAGGGGCTCTGACAGGAGATGGGTTTTCCTTCCTTCAGCTGTGTTATCTTTTATGATCGATATTAAACAGACACACATGCACACACACACACACACACACACACACACATGCATGCACAGCAGGCCCCCGAAGCTGCTTTCAAGTACCAACAATCCTCCCCGTTCTGAAACAACACACACAAAACTGTCTGTTTGCCAAGAGCGAGGAAGTTGGGAGGTATTGTCCAAACATACCCGTTCTGTAAATAGACTTAATGCCCGGCACACATAACACAGATACAAAGAACACCCACACACACATGCACACAAGCGCACACACTCTGGCACAGAATCGCTTGCAGCCACATGTGCATTTTCTGCCCCGCAAAGTTTAGCACGAATCGTCTGATTCATGTGATGAGTGAACGTGGAGGGATTTGTATTTTATAAAGCTGCTATCTGTTGGAGGGGTTTAAGGCGCTCCCTAGTGGCGGCTCTCTGAAAACTGCAAGCGGTTCAAAGAAGCGGAAAAGCTAATTGCACAGCATTACCTCTGCATTTGACATATTTTGTCTTCGTTTAACTGTTTTTAGAATAAATAAATACATGAAATTGAGACATACAGGTATTTATTATATGTGTTGACAGGTTTTAGATATCCTGACAATATGGGATTATTCTTGATTTTAACAGAGGGGCTTAAAACACGAGTTAAAATTAACCATTATAATTACTTCCTTTTGTTATTTTAATTTACCTAAACCCACACATGCAATAAAGAGGTACAATTACTAAAGTACAATTAGTGGAGTGCACTTATTATTATTATCATTATTGCTGTTGTTGTTGTTGTTGTTGTTGTTGTTGCTGTTGTTGTTGTTGTTGTTGTTGTTGTTGTTGCTGTTGGTTGGTTGGTTGGTTGCAACCATGCAACCATCTGCATTCTGCAGATATTCAAGTCTACTTTTACTTTTCTTTTTGTCTTGTGAAAGTGAATTAATTGTCTTAAGTTTTGAGAAGAAACCGAATAAAGCTAATTGGCCGGGGGTTAAAAGAAAAAAAAATCATCAAAAAACTTTCACTGGAAAAATTAACAAAAATAAAATTTGGCAAAAAATAACCTCTTGTTTTTTTTCATTTTTGTTGAGAACAAACTAAGAACTATCCCTTTAATGCGCCTCGAGCAGCTTTGGACTGGAATGTGGAAGACGGCAGATGGTTGACACCAGCCTGACAGGGCTGAAACAAATGACGGTGTCTGTCCATGGCGATGAGAGCAAAAAGCCAGCACATTCAATCACAGTTTTATGTCGATTACTGAGTGTAATTACGGCAGTAATGCACGTGGCTATAAAATGCAGGTGTAAATATCAGTTTGCAAAGAGAATTAACTCATTCCTACTTGGAGTATTTAAGCAGCACCGAGGCCATACTTTCACTGAGTTATAGGATTCCAGGCATTGTTATGAAGTCATGCAATAGTTAAAATATAATGGTCCGTTGTTAACAGCAAGACTAATTCCCCGCCAGCTAATTCTGCCGTCCATTTCCTGTTTGCTAGTGAATGCACGCTTGAAGAGGTTCCGAAATGTATCGCTGAGAAGGGAGCAGGAAAAAATGTGTTTGCATCATCTCATATTTCCTTCTGTCGCGTCCGGAGTTCGAGGCCACGTCTTGTGTCCAATCACAACTCCCATCGTTGTGTGTGAATTAGCGTGAGTGTGTGTGTGTGTGTGTGTGTGTGTGTACTCTCAGTCAGGCTGTTCCCTGAGACAAGGAAATGGCATTTCCTCAGGACATCTCTCTCTGGATCTTTTCAAGGTTGTGACAGTCGGGAGGATTATTGTTTTTTTTCACCACGTTCTCTGAGATAACCCAAACTAGTCTGTTGTGTACGTCTGCGTCCGTCGCCCCCCCGCTCAACTGCTTTGTCTCAAAGCTCCTATAAGAGCAGCTGCTCTTTGTTTTTCTGTTTTTTCTTGTATATGAACGACTATCTCTGTTTTTTTTTTTTTCATTTTTTCATATTCAGTCTGAGAGGAAATGTATGTGTGTGTGCGAGAGTGTTGGGGGAACGAGGGGGGGGGTACAGCTAACAGAATAAAGGGGATTTCATCTGCAACAACAACAAACTTCTACTTTTAAAGATTATTTTACACTGAAATATAATTGATTTATTACCGAAAAGCAAATGCACGAACAAAAAGAACAGCAACGTGATGTCCGGATTCAGCTGTCCAACATCTATGGCTGCTTCTTTCTCCATACTCACTTTTGCAATGTAGGAACTTTCTGCAGGTTTGAGCAACTTTTCAGCAAGTAGACCATTTTTTTTGGAGCGTCGGAGCAACAGAGGAACCGACGTCCATGGACCACAGTTATATCAAGCAAAAAGATTTCTTCTCCGCTTGCAGGACCCCCCTCCCCCCCCTCCCCTTGCAGCCCCACCCCACCCCTCACATTCCAGATCAGTTGTGTACATGTTTGTGTTGCAAACAGGCAGGAAACATCTCAGGCCCGAAGCTGGAAGTGATTTGTTGAAGGCCCCATGCACGTCCAGAGGGCTGCCTGAGCAAATTCTTCTGTGGCTGCGCTCCCCTTCAAACGATGAAATCAACAAAACTGGAAGTGTGTGTGTGTGTGTGTGTGTGTGTGTGTGTGTGGGAGGAGGGGGGGGGGGGCAAACGGCACGTCTGGAGATTTGCCCAAAGTTATCTTTGTTACTGGGTTTCAAAGAAAGCACGGTTCGGTTTGCGCTCGAAACACCTTTTCGAAAGTTCTCTGTGTGACCGTTTGTATTCCGTTTCCACGCACACAATCACACAAAAAAATCGACACACCACAAAGACAAGTGTTTTAGGAAGCAGGGCACGGCACTGGCATGGAACAACAACGAGAGGAAAAAATTAAAAAGAAAGAAAAAGTCGTTTGCTAAACCACAACTTCTTTTCAACCACAATGTCAATTACACCAATTTGTTACATGACTAGGAGCAGCAATGCGGGGGATTTCCTACCTCTCTGCTTGCAAATAATTACACTATGACTCACTACAATGCAGCCTATTTAAACAACCCAGAGCAGATGCAGCCGAGTATTTGGAGTCTTGGCTGTGCGACATGTTAACAGAATACCCCCCAACCCCACCCCCTGCAAGCAGATATTCAGAATACTCCTTTTCAATACAAAGCTCGGCTTCTAGTTAAGCGGCACCTCGTGACTATATCTACTTGAAAAATGCACATATAGATGGTTTTGGTTTTCGTGGCAAAAAAAAAAAAAAAGTGGGGTGGAGGTGCTGCTGACAATATCAAAAACTATGCCTGGTGTTAAACTAGGCCACTGGATCATTAACATGGCTATAACAACAGGGAGAAAAAAAACAAACACACACAAAAAGTTTTTTTTTTTCTTTGACACTTCAGATGGAGCTTAACATTCATCAGGACTTTGGTTGTTTGTTTTTCGTTCAAAAAGGTGTGCCCTCAACTGTGGCTCTTTGCGTTTGCTCGCGTTGGCTTATCCAGTTTCATGTTAAACAAGAAAATACAACAGAATAATGATGCTTTTCTACAAGATAGTTCCAGCAAGACTCTCTGATACGACATAGTACCACCTAAATGTGAGCGAGGTCATCATAGCACGCCAAATTGCCTTGATGTGGTTTAAAACATTACACTAAACACATAAACGATAAAGAATGACGGAGTCTACAGGTGACGAGACACAGGGATAGCCGTGCTAACATGTAGCATTTTTGCAATTTCTTGAAAAAATGACGGGTTTAATTCTCATGCCGCACTCAGTGACAACATTCCCTGGCCAATCAGTTGCTGGAAGAAACTGCGAAATCATCAGTCTGGCTAGTAATCTTTGTAAAATTGCTGATTTGCATTTTAATATTTAACATGTAATGTATGTATAAACCGAGATTAACAACCTTCTTCTGATGTGTGAACCCTTTGGAATCCTGAGTCCTCATGCGAGGACCAAACATTTCAAGTCTTCTGTCCCTGATTCCACTTAACTTTGACTTGACCTGATTTATAGAGTCTTTTTCTGGTGGTAGCAAAAGTCAGTGAGCCGTATTAACCTGTCATAATATGAATATTCAGAATCATAACAGATTCTGAATAGAGTAAAAGTCATATGGTTTAAATGTATCTTCATGTGTGTATTCATATTTGTGAAGTGACAAATGTACGGAGGTGTCAAAAAAAAAATGGAGAAAAATTGTGAAAAGTGAAGCCCGTTGAACCTGTTGTGCCCATACAAGGTTATGTAGTTAGAAGTTATTTTTGCCTCCCAAAAAATATTGGGTTGTCACTTATAATATTTTTGTTTAGCAAAATGTTGACTTTGGTATGCATGCAAAAATGAAAAATATGCTATTTTCACAAGCTAAGCTAATGCATTTGAGAAAGTTGCCCCCCATTGTATTGCTCATTTTAATCCTTATTGTCTTAACCAGGTAAAAGAAGTTAAAAAAAATACACTTCTTTGATGACTTGTCCGGTTTGTGGGTTTTTAGGTTAACATGCACTGTGAGTAAAAGTACCTTGAAATGCATCAGATAAATGAATTATGGTTATTATTATTATCTGTTGTTTTTCCCGCTCATTATATAAATGGAGCATGAGGGAAATTATAGGCCGGCTCGAGACGAGTTTGCACTGGTTACGGTTCATATCAGACATCCGAGACACCACATGTGGCTTTTGTAAACACGCATTTAAAATGCGCTGCCAAAGTTAAAATCGTTCTGTGCAGCCCTCCCGCGTGTGATATGCTCTGGCTGGTTTTGTTTTTATCAAAAAAAAAAAAACAAAAAAGAAAAAAAAGAAACTACTCAGAAGAAAACGGGTCTGAGAGCAATTCAGGCTTTACGTTGAAAAACAATCCAGAGACGGCAGTTGCTGCTGTGCAATGCAGCATTTGAGGTCTTATCAGATAGTAGGAATGCTGCGGTCGGACCCACAGACACCACTGATCACCTCGACTTCCTGCCGTTTCACCACTTCCTTCCAGCTATCTGTATCTCAAGACCTTAAACAAGAAAAGACCAAGAGGTTATTTTTTTGCCATTTTTTTTTTTTTTTTCAATTTTTCCAGTGAAAGTTTTTTGATGATTTTTTTTTTTTCTTTTAACCCCCGGCCAATTAGCTTTATTCGGTTTCTTCTCAAAACTTTGGACAATTAATTCATTTTCAAAAGACAAAAAGAAAAGTAAAAGTAGACCTGAATATCTGCAGAAAGTCTGAAAACCAACCAACCAACCAACCAACAACAACAACAACAACAACAACAACAACAACAACAACAACAACAATAATAATAACAATAACATAATAATAATAATAATAAGTGTACTCCACTAATTGTACTTTAGTAATTGTACCTCTGTATTGCATGTGTGGGTTTAGGTAAATTAAAACAACAAAAGGAAGTAATTATAACCAACCAACCAACCAACAACAACAACAACAACAACAACAACAATAACAATATAAATAATAATAATGGTGGCGCAGTGGTTAGTGCTTCGGTCTCACAGCATGGATGACCTTGGCTCGGTTCTGACGATTAGGACCTTTCAGTGTGCCCTTTGCATGTTCTCCATTCCTTCCACTGTCCAAAAACATGGAGCAGGTCAAATGGACAATATTGGGACAATGGCCCCAAATGTGTGAATGCTTGATTATCAACGTACGTGGCCCCTGCGATTGACTGGTGACCAGTCCAGAATGTAACTTGCCTGATGACAGCTGGGATAGGATCCAGCATCCCCTGTGAGCCTGAGTGCAGGATAAGTCGCAGAAGATGGATGGATAACCATTCCCAGTAGCTTCACCGTTCTAACTGTGTTCCTCTCATTCACACACATATACTCTGCTGCAACTAACCTTCATTCCTGTCTTTCCAGAGCATACTTTCACCACTCTAGATTTTTCTCAACCTGTTCCCTTCTCTCATTACAGATCACGTCATGTTCAAACATCATGGTCCATGGAGATTTCCATCACCACTGTAAACAAGAAGGGGGTTAGAGCTGATCCCTGATGAAGTCCCACCACCACCTTAAACTTCTCTCTTACCCCTGCAGCATACTTGTCTCACAGCTGGCATACATGTCCTGCACCAGTCTAACATACTTCTCTGCCACTCCAGACTTTGCCACTCCGATAGTTCCGATCTTCGCACCCTGTCGTATGCCTTTTCTAGGTTTACAAAGGCGCTATGCAGCTCCCTCCGACCTTCTCTGTACCTCTCTATTCAAATTCTCAAAGTAAATACCAGGCATGAAGCCATACTGCCGCTCACAAATGTTGACCTCTGCTCTCAGTCTAGTTTTCACTACTCTTTCTCATAAATTCATTGTATGGCTCATCAGCTTTAGCCCCCTATAGTTACCGCAATTCTGCACATACTTCCACAGGTATCATCAGGACCAACTTTCCACTCTTCAGGCTCTTCACTGCCTTCTTCAACTCATGCTTACTAGTCTCTGCTACTTTGTGGCCTACAATTGTCACCTCTTGTACCTTTTCATTTTCCTCATTCATCAGCTCTTCAAAGTACTCTTTACATCTTCCCATCACTCTTCTAGCATCCGTCAATACATTTCCCCTTCTATCCTTAATCACTCAGAGCTGCTGTAGATCCTTTCCATCTCTATGTCTCTGTTTTGCCAACCTGTATAAATAATTCCCTCCCTCCTTACCGGCCAACCGAGCATACAATTCATTGTGTGCCCTTTTGTGGCCTTTGCTACCTCTATCTTTGCCTTACACTGTTTCTCTCTGTACTCCCGTCTGTTCTCTTCAGTCTGACCCACTTCTTTTTGCAAGTTCCTTTCTCCCTGCACTTCCTCATTCCACCACCAAGTCTCCTTTTCTACTTTCCTTCCAGACGACATACCAAGTACTCTCCTTCCTGTCACCCTGATCACATTAGCTTTAGTTGTCCAGTCATCTGGAAGCTCTCCCTGACCACTCACAGCCTTTTTCAACTCCTCCCTGACAACCATACTACACTCCTCCCTTTTCAGCTTCCACCACTTCGTCCTCTGCTTTGCCTTTGTCCTCTTGATCATCCTTGTCTTCAGATTCATCCCACAAACCACCATCCTATGCTGTCTGGAGACACTCTCCCCTATCACTCTTTTGCCATCATTGATCTCCTTCAGATGACCTCATCTATACAAGATGTAGTCTACCTGCATGCTCCTACCTCCGCTCTCATAAGTTACCCTAGGTTCCTGTCTTCTCTGGAAAAAAAGGATTCACTACAGCCATTTCCACCTTTTTTGCAAAGTTTATTATCATCTGTCCCTCTGCGCTCCTATCCTGGATACCAAGCTTCTATTGCCTGCACCAACATGTCTGTTGAAGTCTGCACCAATTACCACTCTCTCATCTTTAGGGATATTCTGCATCACTTCATCTAGCTCATTCGAGAACTTCTCCTTCTCCTCTAACTCACATCCCACCTTTGGGGCATCGCCACAAACAACACTGAGCATCACACCTTCAATTTCAAAGTCTATCTGACATTCTTTTCACCTCCAGAACATTCCTCACAAACTCCTCCTTCAAGATAACTTCTACTCCATTTCTCTTCCTGTCAGTACCACGATAGTACAACTTAAGACCCCTCCTGCTCCTCAGCGTCTAGCCTTACTACCTTTCCACCTGGTCTCCTGGACATACAGTATATCCAGCTTCCTTCTCTTCATCATGTCAACCAACTCTCTACCTTTTCTTGCCATCATCCCAATATTCAAAGTCCCTGCTCTCTGTCCCAAGCTCTTTCCTCTTCATTCTCTGCTCTGAACGCATCTTCCTCCTCTCTTTCTTCAACCCACAGTAGCCAGTTTCCATCGGTACCCTGTAGGTTTTCGGCACTAATGGCGGTCGTTGTTGACCCAAGCCTCGACTGATTCGGTATAAGATTCTTTCAGGCTTGGGACCGGCTCAGGGAGACACTGGCCCGTGCCCCCTGAGGCTTCATTAATAATCCATCCATCCATCTTCTACCGCTTATCCTGCACTCAGTGTCACGGCGGAAGCTGGAGCCTATCCCAGCTGTCATCGGGCGAGAGGCGGGATACACCCTTGACTGGTTGCCAGTCAATCGCAGGGCCGCAAACAAAGACAGACAACATTCACTCACTTAGTCATTCAGAGCAATTTTACCAATTTTTTCCAATGAATCTGCCGCATGTTTTCAAACTGTGGGAGGAAACCGGAGAACCCGAAGGAAACCTACGCAGACATGGTGAGAACATGCAAACTCCACACAGAAGGGTCCCCCTGTTGAAATCGAACCAGGGTCTTTCGCTAACCACTGCGCCATAGTGCCACCACTCATTAATAATAATAATAATAATAATAATAATAATAATAATAAAAACAACAACAACAACAACAACAATAACAACAATAATAATGATAATGATAATATAGATTAAGACACAGAATTAAGATGATGATGAAGATAATATTTTGTGTTTGCAACCACCAGGATTGGATTCAGTGCTTTTTTTTTAGCATATTGTTTCACATTTTGTGAGCATCCCACCCCTGTTTGATTCATGGATCAGCCAATTTTGTCTGAATCCTTGGGAGTTTCAGTTATTCTTGTTCTTTTTTTTAAGGATCCGCTAAAATATGATGTCAACCACTGCATGCCAGTGTGATGCTGAACTAATAGCTAAGTGGATCAGAGGGCTAATAAGTGTAGCATCACAAAATAATCCATTCTTAATGTGTGTCCTGTGTAGTTTTACTGCCATTCAATATCATAATGGCCAAGGGTCAATTTCTTTGCAGACGACTTTGTGCTGGTTCTCTAAAACACCCTCAGTACAAAGAAATAGCAGATCCTTTTTTGGAGGCTAAATTTGATCTGAGCTCAACCCGATACTACTCTTCAACCTCGACGAAAGACCTTCAAAATAATAGAAACGCTCCCAAGCATCTGCCAGCTCGATCTCAAAAAAAAAAAAATGATTACATTGTTTATAGATGAACATGAGGGCAATCAGGGTTCTGGACTGATCAAGTTGAGAAGAAACTCAGCGGGATGAGACTCCAAAAGCATCTTGTCTTCACATCTGACGGAGGACGAAGAGTCCTGCTGCTGCTCTGATCGGGGAGTCAGTCGCTCTTCAAAGTGGGTGCCGAAGCCAAACCTTTAACAAGGGACTTAAAAGGGACAGCATGGGGGTGTTGTGTGTGTGTGTGTGTGTGTGTGTGTGGCGGGGGGAGGGGGTTGTCTGTTTTTGGCGGCTGTCATGGTCATTATCCTGGTGGCTATTAACCCCCCCCCCATTCATCCCCCCAACCCGCCCCGATCCCCATCCTGCCACCACTACAGAAAACACACACATAAAACCAGCCATTCAAATATGCACACACATCTGCGGAGTTCACCCAGTGCACCCCACCCCCACACACCCCCTTTATCACCGTGCACATTTCTGGAAGGAGAAACAAAAAAAAAAAATGTAGCGAGAGCATGGCGAAGTTTGTGCACGTCAAAACTCCGGTGGATCTCATCACAACTGTTCCCGCTAAGCCAGTTCGTGCAATTGCACACTGCTCCCTGCAAATCTATGCTGCGCACAAAATAAAATACAAGCTGAACTGTAAATAAAATAAATGTGTTAGGTTTAATTACAGTTCAGCTTTGTTGTGCGCGGAGAACGCTGGAGCAGTGCGCGATTGCGCAAACTGGCTTAGAGTGAACAGTGCTCATCACCAAGGATGACGAGGTCAACCTTCTAACCACATGGTGCAGAGATAACGACCTCCTGCTGAACGTCTGCAAGATTAAGTAGATAGTGGTTGACTTCCGGAGAGGCCACACCCGACATCTTCTACTGACCATCAACGCTGGAGTTAGCCGCGCCAAATTCTCGGGGATGCACATCAGTGAGGACCTCTCCTGGACCATCAAAAAAGAAAAAGGCACAGCTGCACCTCTACTTCCTTCTCAGCCACCCTCCACATCGTCTGTCCGGCTCAAGGAGAAGGTACCTCCTGCTCCACCAGCCTCGCCAACAGCTTCATAGCTGTCAAGATGCTGAACACTCCATCCTCTCTGCCCCAAACCCCCCGACCCCCAGGATGCCGAACTCTCTCCCCACCCTCCTACAGCAGGAAGCTAAACTCTCCCCGCTTTCCCACTCACTCCATTCTGCCACGTAAATCCACTTCATTGTCCCACCTGACTAGGTGACTAGTTTTTGCACTGAACTGTGCAGAAACCTCTGCTGCTACTCTCTACATTGAAATAAAACATACAGTATTTATGCATTTTAGCACCTCAACACTGCCTACTACCTAGGTAACAGTAGATTGCATCCGCGTGCACTGTATACTTTACATTTCAATGCTTATCGTTGAATTTATTATTATTTTGTTAATTTCATGTCACCGTGAAATAGCGAGAAACATCCTCTCGATAGCGCTGCGTGGTTGGTCCATACGGAGAAATGACAATAACGCTGACTTTGAGATGGAGGCTGTGGATTAAAAGGTGAGAGGGAAAAAAAAAAAGAGCAGAAGCTCTTTAATTCAAAAATCCTTCGACGCCCTCCCCCTCCACCTTCACCCGCCCACCCCCTTCCAGGAGTGATACTTCATGAAACACACTGACAAAGGTTCAGTGGAAGAAGTCACCCTTAATTCTCCTTTTGATCACCCACAATCCTTTGTGTCCCCGGGCTCTTTACACATTCTTTCCTTTTTGTGCCCATGCTCTAAGTTGGGAATGATTAGTGTCTGTGGATAAATCCCCTTATTTCGTTCTCCCTCCTCCGAAACGCCTCTCCCCCGCCAGCCGGCTTACCATAATGCCTGCGTCGCCTCACAACGTAAATCCAAGTCGCTCTCGATGGCACACGCACACCTCGGTTAATCTTCATTCGGTGGTACGTTTAATCTATTCGGCAAGGTTTTTATATCGATCACATCAATTTCAGTTGGTTTGGTCAGTTTAGTTTTAAGAACGTTGGACTCAGACTTGATGAAATAATGGAGATGTCGTCATAATAATCCGTCACAGTTTCCCAAGTTATATATAATGGCAACGTCTGTATCAAAACGGACGGACGTCATAATCCAGCCGTTTGACACATCGGGGATTCACGTTCGTGTGCGCTTAAAACATATTTTATTCATATGGTATGAAACACAGTGGGCAGCACAACGTGTTGGTTAGCGTTTCCGCCTCAATTCTGGAATCGGGCCTCTATGAGCGGAGTTTGCATGTTCTGTGTTCTCCAGTTTCCTCCCCTGGTCTCAAAACATTTAGTTGATTTATTGGACGCTAAACTGCCAGGAGAGCAAATGGTTGCGTAATTCTGTGCGACATACGAATGTGAAGAAATGGCTGTTTGTCTCTATGTGTGGCCTTTAGATCGATTGGTGACCGGTCAAGGGTGAACCAACCTCTAGCCCAATGACTTTTCCCACAATTGCGGGATAAACAATATAGATACTGAATGAATGGATGGTTGGATAAATGAATGAATGACTGAAACATAAGTCTTGCTCATCTGGTCATCATCTACAACAAAGGGTTCCTAGCTCGCTAGATGGCTGTTTATTAGCTTCTCAAACATCTGTCAAGGTGCATATTTCCTTCTTTATTCCAGATTACGTTACATTACAATCATTCAGCAGACGCTTTTATCCAAAGCAACTTACAAAAATTGCAATTCAATAACCGAAAATCCAAAGTACCGTATTTTCACGACTATAAGGCGCACTTAAAAGTCTTAGATTTTCTTCAAAATGTGCAGCGCGCCCTATAGTGCAGTGCGCCCTGTGTATGTTGTTGTTGTAAGGCGGACGTAGTAGAGAACACCATGAGAACGTTAAAGGGGGAAGTGAGGGCGTCGATTGTATATAAAAGAACGGGTATGTGCAGAACATCGTTGTTTTAACAACCCTGAAAACATCGCCGACAAACACGTCCAGCCCAGCCACATCATTAACATGGACAAGGTGCCGCTCACTTTCAACATCCCGGTGAGTCACACTGTGCGGAAGAAGGGGACCGGGACGGTAGCCATACGCACAATGGGGTACGAAAAGTCCTCTTTGAGGCCGCAGTTTCACTAAGAGTGGAAGGCGGCGAATGGATTGTAGACGCTCAGGCTAGCGTGTCCGCTGGCACTGTTGTTCGAGCTTTCGCAAAAGCCGGCATCATTTCCGAGGAGCCGCGCGGCGCGGAAAGGGACTCTGACAGTGAAGAAAGTAAACCTGGCATGTTTGATGAAGATTTAGCGCAGATGTTCAAATCTGAGACAGAGGATGAGGACTTTGATGGGTTCGATCGATGATGATCACCGGTAAAATATGTGAATACCAAACTCAGTTTTGCTCCCGCTCTGTTTTTAAATACGCAGACTTGTATGCTCGTGAGTGTGTTGTCGTTGTAAGGCGTACGTAGTAGAGGACACCAAGAGAACGTTAAAGGGGGAAGTGTGGGCACGGATTGTATAGAAAACCCGCGCCTTATAATCAGGTGCGCCTTATATGTGTGTTAAATACAGTAATGGCACATATAACTGAGATTGCGCCTTTTAGTACGGTGCGCCTTACGGTCGTGAAAATACGGTACCAGTAGTCGTTATTCAGAAATCACTACTCTGTCAAATAGCCATCTCAAAAACATTTACATACATACATTCATTTCTCCTTTTTTTTTTTTGTTTTTTTGTTGGGGGGCCGATTAGTGGTGTAGTGCTTGGTGAAGAGATACGTTTTCAGAAGATGGGCAGCGACCCCGCCATTCTGACCTTTTCCGGTAGTTCGTTCCACCACCAAGGAGCCAAGACCGAGAAGACCGGTTCGATCGCCAGCCAAGGGCTCGGAGTGATGGGGTGGACGGTCGCCGAGAGTTGACGGATCGGAGGGGACGGGTAGGGACATGTGGTTTGACCATATCCTGAAGATATGACCGGGCTGTACCGTTCACTCCCAGTGAAGGGACATAAGAAGGAAGTTTGTTCTGGCCGGTCATCCGCGTCGTGTAAATTACACGGATGCCCACTTCTACTACGGTGGCCATCCTGGAAGTGCTTCTGGTATTTTTAGTGTTTGCAGAATCCCTGGAGATGATACACCACCATCATATCCATCTCCGGCGGGCCGTCAGGGTAGAAGCAGATGGCAGCTGCAGGTGCAGGCCTCGACACGCACCAGGAGGGACCCACGGCGAATCAGCACCTCGCTCGCTATCGCTGCCCCGACCCTTACTTTGCCAGGACGGCAGCGTGTGTGCAGGCACGAACATGCCGGGCGTGCACGTGCACCTGCAGCAGCTGTGTGCGGTGGATCTCCAGGACGGGTGGGGGTGGGGCAGTCGCCTCAGACCACTTTAACCACTTCCTCCTTTATCTGCCTCAGCTCCTTGTTCAGAGGCCGAGATAACAGCCTGGATCTGATGCTTTGATTACCCCCCCAACACACACACACACACACACACACACACGCACAAAACACACACCTACGCTCCCGCCGTCAGCACGAAACACTGGAAGGGGAAGCCCACATGGCTGCGCCCCCGGAGCCTTCCGTCTCAAAGCCCGTCTTTACAGCTGTGTGATGTGGGACATTTCAGAGATAAAATCATTAATTAACCTCCTTTTGTCGGGAGCAAACGCGCACGGAGAATACACACACTCTGCCGGAGAAGCCTCCTCGCACCCTCTACCAGGAGAAAAAAAAAAAGTTTTACTTTTTTTTAAATTTCTTTCCAGTCAGTCATTGTTAAGGCGTTTCTGCGGCGTTGAAACAGCGTCGAAGCTCGATCTTTCTCCCAAATAGCGAGATGTCATAACGTTAGTTTTTATTGACATGCGGCTAACGTCATTTTTTGCTCGTTGTTCGCTAATTCTTCACAATCCGTTTTTGTTAACGTGTTGGTTTGCTTTCTTGCTGTCGGGTAATTTATCTGTGACCATGAAAGTTTCACTCCTGGCTTACAGATTTGTTTATTATCTTAAATAAAATACCAATTAGCATCAAAATGTCACCAAAGGATTTTCATAGAGCAAGTTATGAACCAGGAAAACACACAAATACACACACACACACACACACAAATACCAGTCATGTGATATCACATCACACATTCATCTCCTATCAAAAGCTGTAAGTAAAGTATATCCCCGACTTTGTTTGGATTTCATCACTGCTGTCTTGCATAATGCGCATAGAAAGTTCACGGGAAGCACGTGCACATGCCCGGGCTCGTCCAGGACCGCAGGCTTTTTTTTTTTTTTTTTTTTTTTTTTTTTTCTTCTTTAAACACTAAACGTGCTTTTGAGTTCATGTCCAAAATGCCACCTACAAGAAAACGCTCTGAGATATTCTGGCTTTTTCTTTTCTGTGTCGGAGAAGAATCTCTATTAAAGATGGAATTAACAGCCCTCCTTCCCGAAAGAAGACCGTAGATTAAACATCTAATCGTATTTCTGTCGTAATCTTCAACTACCAAACCGCACCGCTGACTTCGGTGTGTTTCGATGATTACTCTGTTTCCGCTCACTGGGATGTGACGTTTTTCCAGCAAAACCTTTTGCAAATTTTAAGCCATTCCGTTTTCGATGCCTTTATTCTGCTCATCTATTTCTTCTTGTTTTTTTTAATCCTAACTGCTGCGAACCCAGAGTACGTGACATTTCACAGAAAATAACCGTCATTTATAAAAAACATAATATTGTAAAGACTTAATGGAGGATCTTTGATGTTTACACCTATTATTATGTTATGAGAGGCATCAAAATCATCAATATCAATATCTTTAATGTGAAATATAGAGACATTTGCTGACTCTGTACTTATTTTTGGCAAAATTGTTTATGTTCCCCTGCAAACCCTGGAAAAACCTCCGAAGCCTAGCATGCTAGAAGAGCTTGGACCTCTTTATCGCTCCCACTGGTTCCGTCTGAACCGTCCGGTTCGGCCGACAACAGCGGTTTTTAAAAATTATTGTCTACATTGATGAGTTCCTCTGGAACATGTTCCTCTGGTTACTATGTTGTCCAAAACGGGACAGTTTCTGTAAACGTTCTTGGAAACGCAAAAAGTGCGAAAGCAGCTAATAGTTCTGTGTGAAAAATGTATATCAGAATAAATAAATACGTGCTTTGCGTCCAACCAATGTGTCGCTTGTATGCCAGCGTGTTGATAATAACTATGATAAGTAGTCATTTCTCCAGTTTGCCAGACTGTGATTTTTCTTTTTTTGGATTTACCTCATAAAGCTACAGAAAGTCCCCATGTAGCGTGAAGAAAGAAAAACAAAAATCTCGAAAAAACAAAAATTAATTAAAAAAAATCAATTGTATGAATCAATATAAATATTAATATATTTTACAAAAAAAAAAAAAAAACAATAATAAATAAAGATACAAAATAAATTTTTGGACCTATTGCGTAACCTGGAATTAAATCTGCAGCGTGTGTCATTCAAAGCCTCTGCAAGCAGGCAAAGGGAGAAAGAGACAGAGAAAGAAAGAGAGAGAGTCGCTTGAAGGCTGGGTGGGACGGCCGCCTCCTTCCGGAATGTTCTGTTATTTCCAGATCAGGAGTTTTCTTTTGACCTGAACCAAATTCTGTGCTTTCATGGGGAGCTGCCCACAGGCCCTTCTGCTTCCAGCGCTTGGCCCTTTGTGCACACCGCCATGCCTTGACCCCTTTATAGTCTCACAATATTGGTTTAGGAACAAAAGCGGACGGTTAATTCAATAGAGCACCTTTTTGTGTGTGTTTTTTTTTTTTTTTTTCCTGCTTCTCGCTGCGCGCGGCTCGAACCGCCGCATGTCGCCACTTCCACCGAGTCGCTGCTGCAGAAGACAAATGAGCGTTTTCCGACGAAGAACACGTGCGAGCACAGCGAAGGCTCACCGAAACCTGGGTTCATTGCTCGCTGTTAATAGGACGTGAGACAACTGCTTTTAATTTTTGTAAAAGGCAAATTATAATGTATCGATAACATTTTGTATAAGACCCCTTTTCCACAAATCGGGGATTTTTTTTACTTTTTGGGATATCCCCATTATTGGTATGTAGTGTCACCCCGTGCTGTTTCCACAGTGATTTAATGATCTGATCCCAGTGACATTCGAAAAGGTGCCGGTGCCATCATACCGACATGAGAAAAGTGTGACCAAAATCTTATTTTAGAGACATTTCTCTATTGGGTTTCGCAGTGTCTTCCAGACCCTCAACACTCCCGTCGTCCATGAGCTACTGGCCGTCAGCTCATGAGGGAGGGAAAAACTGATTAAATAATAGTAATTGTTATATTTTATTGATTATGTTTCAGAGCTCAAGAGAAAACTAAACCTCTGCGATTATCGTCCGCACTCCGCTGGTTAATCCAGAAAGTCCCGGCATCCTCAGACGAGCACTTCCGTGTTGACGGTTTATCACGAAATTCAAATTTACATCGTCATTCTGACCGACATATATGGACAATAAAAAAGGTTTCCGCTATGAAAGTTGATGAGTTTCTATTTATTGGTGTACTTTGTGTTTTCCGTAGGCAGCAACTGGAACTCTCCATCCATCTGCTACATACACCACATATCTTTCTGTTATCTCATGATTTCAGTCATTCATGTAGTAGTTCTTCACCTTGTTGGGGGTTAATTTTTTAAAATTCAAGACATATGTATATGTTTTACTGGTGCACAAAATGAACCGTGCATCAACATCACCACACGTGTTCAAAGAACAAAACCAGCAAAACACGATTAAAACAAAAATGTAATAATGAATACTTATTATACTGCATGTTTTTGGACTGTGGCAGGAAAACGGAGGACCCGGAAACTCTACATGCAATTTCAACAAATTAGAATACAGTAGATTGGATTTTAAGAGCCCACCATGTAATGTGTCAAGATGTTGTTGTCGTTCACCTATGCTTTCATTGTGTTTAGCCAATTAGCTTCCATCTTGTTTCACATCTCATTTTTTCTGTAATTAGCTTCGGTTTTTGTTGTTGTTCCGCCTCGCGTTGCAATTTTTCAGATTACGTATTTGGCTTCTTTTGTTTTCTCCATGTTTCCCATGGCAGTTAGCCAGATACGCTAACATCTCTACTGCTCCGAGGTTAGTTTTTGTTGTGTTTTTTTAGTTTGACAACCAGTGTTTGGCTGAACTGTTTCTGGAAATTGGTTTCCTCTTGTCAGCACACCAGAGGACCTGGTGCAATCACACACATTCAACACACACACACACACACACGCACACTGAACAACTGCCAGCAGCGGTTATATGCAAATGTTCATCCTCCTGTTAAATATTTCAGGAACACTCAGTGTGTGTTTTATTTTCTGATTTACCAGTTTGGAAATTGACACTTTTCCTTTTTACCCAGATAGAATAATATGATGATTTGATGTAAGAAACATTGCCGGATATCTGAGAAAAGCATATCTAGATTACCTTTCCTATTCTTGTGGATAGCAGCATTACACAACTCCAGTTCTCTTCAGTCCAACCCTTCTGTCACCTCTCAAGATACATATATATGTATATATAGATACATTTCACATTTTATATTTTTTTTGTAGTGGACAGTTACTAATTCTGCCAGACATTGGCAGTATTGTGCAATATTCAGAACTGTGCAATATTTCATTTCATAACAGCTACACTACAATTTTTCCTTTTATCATACTATTGTGCACTCCTTAGCTCACTTGTTACTAAGACACTTATAGTTTTATCACTTGTTTACTAAGACACTTTATAGTTTCACTGAGACACTTTATAGTTTATAGTTTATTTTTATTTCTAATTCTGCCTTTTTCTTTTTATTATTTATTACTGTTATATTTTCTGTAACTCTGGCACAGCAATTTCCTTCGGGATTAATAAAGTTGTTCTTATCTTATCTTATCTTATCTTATCTTATCTTATCTTATCTTATCTTATCTTATCTTATCTTATCTTATCTTATCTTATCTTATTGTTGTTCTCCTGCGGTTTGACACAAAACCAGTTGTGTTGTTGGATCCGCATCTGGAACTCTACACTTGCAGTTCTACCATCTGGCCACGGGGAGAATTACTATTTCCCATATTTTGTGACACGCCCATGAATACACACGATTTCTGATCAAACAACTATTGGTTTATCGATAATGTCATTGTCCAGTTGCCGATCCAATGACATTCAACAGGAGATCATTTTTCATATTAAGGTGTGTGTATGTGTGTGTGTGTGATGCACGCGAACCCCCAGGCATCAGGGTCGCGTGGGTACAGAGGTGGAAACGTCTCGAGCAGAAGCCGCTTTTGACACTCGTCCTACCCCGGATTCCAGAGTTTTCAAGTGATGGGTGGAGCGAAAAAGACAAAAAAAAAAAAAAAAAAGTAGAAGAAGAAGGAGAAAAAAAAAAAAAAAAAAGAGCCGGCGGCTGTCGAGGGCTACAAATGGTGATTTTGTTTCACTTCCCGAAGTGTTTTTTTCTTTCCTCCTGCAGAATCAAAGCCCTGTTGAAGCAGGTCCAAGAGCAGCATGTCGGGCCCTGCAACCAGGAAAGACAGCCTTGTTATTTATTTCTTAGCGAGGAGTTGTACTTACCGAGGTGTTGATGGCGCTTCACACGCCACATCGCGGGGCCCCTCGGCGGCCGACGGCCCCGCTGTTTGCGCGCTCGCAAGCGGCCCCTGTTGCGGGCAGGGTTAATTAAGGCAGTTGGAATTTAATGAGCGCCGCTTGTCAAGCCCAACTCGGCGCCCGCCGGCGTTTTTCATCCGCTTGTCACATTAATGAAATACGGCGTACGTCGAGATTGCTCAATTTCCATTTCAACTTTTAAACTCTTGACTGGCTCCCAGATGATGATGTAAGAGTTAAATCGAGCGTTAAAGTCATTGAGAGGCTGCAATGAAAAAAGCGGCGGCGGCGGCGGCGGCGGCGTTCGGCGATGCGTTCTGAAGCGTCTCTGGATGCCGGTATGCGGTTAAGGCCAGATTACGTGCAGAACCGGACTCTCGATTTGAAAGCGACCAAGACGATGAAGTCATACCTTGTGAGTGATTGTACGCCGGGGGGAGATCACGCTTTCATCGCGCTGATATTCTGATTTAACAGGCCTTTAAACACCACCGCGATCAGCGAAATAAACTTTTCTACTAGCTTGCCAAAACGTTTTTCAAAAAAAAAAAAAAAAAAAGACTGCTCTTTCATCGCAGAGCCGTACGTTTTCTTTTTTTGTTTCGATACGTTTCGTTGGGATATTAAACAGAACCAGGTGGTGTTTAAGAAACCTTTAACATTCAGCGCTGATTCATGTTCGCAGTAACATGCGTCACACAGCGTGGCTTTCACTGACATAAAAGAACATAAGGAACTTTCGAGGGTCCTGTAGATCTACGGATTTGCGCGAAAAACACGAAACATCGGTCGCTCGGATGACTGAATTGCTCGCCGTCATTGAGAAAAAGGTGCTTTCGGATGGGAATATTGGGTGCGTTCCCCATCTTGGGCTTTCAGAAATGATTCCCGACAGCAAAATTCACAGATTTTCAGCATCTGAGTTCGATCGTTGCGTGGTGGTGAGCGGGGGAATGAGGGTCGGCGAAAAAAAAGACACAATTTAACATCTGTTGCCGAGGCGTTTGTGAAGTTTGCATGTTCTCCTTATTATCTGGGTTCCACTGGATTCTCCAGCTTCCTCCCACAATCTGAAAACATGCAGTAGGTTCATTTGTTGAGCTTAATAGCAGAGAAAGCATGAATAAGAGCGAATGTTGTTGTCTATATGTAAAATATCAATGTTACATGGAGTGCTATTAGTTTTTATGTTCAGGGTAAACCCTGTTTCTCACCCAATGACAGCTGGTGTTCGAGCCTCCAGCACCTCTGTGCCCATGAATGAATGAACAAATGAATACGATGGATAATAGGAAGGTGTTTTTCAAATAGCCATGTAGAAACGTTCTGATAAGAATCGGTGACTTTTGGATAAAGTCTTTTTTGCAGCACAACGTTTAACAGGATCCACCATTATGTCCTCGTACGAGGACGTGAGGGACGATGAAGATCCACGCAATTTTGCATCTGCAAGGTATTTCATGGGAGAATTTCACAGCGCGTGTGAAAACTGTTTGCTTTTCGCCGCCATATTTGACCCCAAAATACAGCTTACAGTTCCCCCACCTGCCTGCTCTCGCTCATCTCAGCTCTCACATGTCACGTCATGCCGTCGGTCCCATCATTACCCTTAAAAAAAAAAAAAGCTCTGTTGCCTCGGTGTTCTTTTTTTTTTTTTAATTCGTTTCACCTCCGGGCTTCGGTGTCGTGAAAGGCGTTTCCTCGCCTGCCGAATTGAACTTTTACAAGCAGAACACGAGACACGGACCGCGACAACAACAACAACGGAGGTTAAACCTCGTCAAATGCCTTTATTTTTTTTTTTTCATCCGCCCATCCCCGTGTTAAAACTCGCCTTTGCAGCTCCTAAGAACGGAAGAATGGCGCGAGGTGTTGAGTGAGCTCACCTTTTCGCACAACCGTCCGAGGTCACACGGGGTTAACAGCACGGCGGTTTGAAATAATAATCACGTGCCCTACCACTGAGATCCAGATCACAATTACAAACACGGTTACTCAACTATTTTGGAACTTCAGGTGACCTCTAAGAGAATTAACAGAGCTGTTTCTCTCCTGACAGCCAGTTCAATTCAAAACTTGATGAAGTGATTAAAGTGTCATGTAAACACGGTGTCTTGGATTTATATGATCTCTCATGGCGTCTTGAGATGCATTTCCTGTCAGAGGGGCGGCAATAACCTCCCTTGGAGGTTGCAGGTTATGATTTGAGCCAACAAATTCTCCAACGGTATGAGATTCGTGCAGATCGTGGGAGGAATGAGAAGAACGAGGAACTAACAGGTGACTGGTAAAATCGAAAAAACGCCGTCTAGATTTTTGAATGTCAACGTGTCTGGCGGTAAAATGTGAACTATCGCCGCTGAAAGAGCCTCTAATCCCAGTGTGAGAGAGTGTGTTGGCACAAGGAGCGTCGTTGCCGTGGTTTCTCGCCTGGGGTTTCATCTCCAAGCGTTGACCTTTTCAGTATTTTCAAGTTTACGGACTTTATTCCGTTTATGCCGTTTAAATTCAAGCTCTATTTTGAAATACATTATTTTCTTCAACCGTTTTCCCGTCCTTTTTGCACGATCTTGTGACCTTTGACCCTTAGACCGCCGGCTGACCGCCAAACACTCCCAGGTGACACAAATGAGATATTTATCGAGATCCGGTATTGACTTCATTTTCAGCAACCAAACCTTTGTGTTTCTTTGAAATGAAATGTGGAAATCCAGGCAATGTCAGGTTTTAAATTTACTTACCACTTGTTTTGGTATTGGGGGAGGAAACTGGAGAGCCAGGAGGAAAACCACCGGGACAACATACAAACTCCATCCCAGTCAGAGTCAAACCAGGGACCTTCTAGCTGTGTGGCGGGAACCGCTGACCGTTGCTATGGGTACGGGATGCTCCTTCATCAACACCTCCAAATCATAGCCCATGGAAAAGGTGTCCGTCCGGGGAAGAGATCCAGCCCCACGTCCAGGGCTTCTGAAATTTCGGGGTCTCAGGAAACATGGAGGGGGAAATTGAAAAGGGGTTCATCAGGAAGATCTGCAGATTCCTCACAGTGGATACAGCGCGGATACTCATCCAGGCTCTAGTCATCTCTTGTTTGGACTGCAACTCCCTCCATCCCGCCCTTTTTCTGCACAACTCCCCCTCTTATGTCCCTTCACTGGCTCCCGGTAGCCGCCCGCATCAAATTCAAGTCCCAAGTGCTTGCCTACCATGGAACAGCCCCGTCGTATCTCCAAGATATGGTCAAACCTCATGTCCGTACCCGTCCCCTCCGATCTGCCACCTCTCGGCGACCGTCCACCCCATCGCTCCGAGCCCCCGGCTGCCGATCGAACCGGTCTCGGTTCTTCTCGGTCTCGGCTCCCCGGTGGTGGAACGAACTCCCGAAAAAGGTTCGGAACATCGGGGTCGCTGCCCATCTTTCGTCGTGAGCTGAAAACATACCTCTTCAAAAAACAGTACCCTACTAATCGCACTTAGCGCCCAACACCCCCGCCAAAAAAAAAAAAAAAAAAAAGGATGAAATGAATGTATATGGTTCTGAGATGGCTATTTGGTTGAATGGTCACTTCTGACTTCTGACTACTGGTACATCGGATCTTGGGTGACTGAATTGCGCTTCTTGCGAGTCGCTTTGGATAAAAGCATCTGCCAAATTACTGTAAATGTTCATTGCAAATTTGGAAGAGCTTGACCAAGGCTTGACTTATTGCCTATCTGTATATTTTGTATATATTGTCTATTTTGTACAGTTTTATATTTGTATTGTCCAGGACTACAGATGGAAATTAGCTATGAGCTACAATCTGGTACGAACATCTCTGCCTCTGTGCTTAATGTAATTGTACACTGTCCTAATAAACTTCTAAAAAAAAAAAAAAAAAAAAGGAGACAGAAGCCCGAGTTTCTCCGCCTAACCTTGGATAAGCAGCAAAAAATCGATAGCCGGATGGTTGTTGATTTTACGTGGCGATGCAAGTTAGTGGTAAAAACAAAGCATCCGAGCACCAAAGCTGATCAGTCATGATTGCAGCCCAATCATTGCTTGTGTATTTGAGTAGCAGGGGTTAGTTATTGCTTATTTCTGTTATTTGCTTCCAGAATCCAAAGCTTTTCAAGATCCCTCAACTCATTCTGCTGTCCTTCCACTGTTCAGCTTCCAGAATCCAATGCCTTTTCTCCTGTTCTGAATTTAAGATGCACCTGTTTAAAACCACATCTCCAAATATCTCGCCGATATTCCCCCTGTTGTTTTTGACATGAAGATCTCTGGTTTTAGCGGCGGTGGATTTTTCACCGTTCAGCGGTGGTTCGGTGTCTCTGCCGGGACCCAATCAAGAAGCAGCGCTTACAAGTGGATTCATCCTTTCTCACGATGCCTCTGGCTTTTTCCTGGCCGTCGTCCACCGACGGAAATCTAGAGCAAGATGACGGCTGACAATTGAGAAAAGTTGCCGGAGAAGATGAAAAAAATAGCAAAAAAAAAAAAAAAACAGTTGGCGGAAAAAGATCTGAGATAATGTTCATATTTTCATGATCAGAAGAATATTGAATCCAAGATAATAATAGTTGGAATAAAAGCAAAAGTTCATCAAGGCTTGAGGAAGAGGAAGATTCGAGGACGCGCCTTCACCCCGACCCCCGTCCTCCTCCGCAGACCGGGAACGAGAAAGACGTTGTGTTTTCCCGTCGGGAAGCGCAGACAAAACACGGCCGTGAACAAAGTGCAGCTTTCACACATTAAGAAATCTGTCCTCAGTCCGGAGGCATTTGATAGTTTCATTTCTCCGAGGCTCCCGGAGGAGGCCGAGCAGCTGCTCCCGCTCCGCCTGGCGGAGGGGGGCTCCATCGCCGTCGTGCCAGGCCCGTCTCAAAGGTCACGACCCCGGAATAACGGCCACGACCGTTTCCTGTCGAGCCGCTCCTCCTCGCCGGTACGGAATCATCAAGACGCTGCTCATTGTCATAAGTAGAAATGCTCTCTTAACTGTTGCCAGGCAACAGGCGGCATCCATAAACAAACCGCGGTTTAATTCGATGAATCACGAGGTCGGTAGCGGCCAATGAGTCTCGCTCTATAAAAAGTAATAGCGCTCCAATTATAATTCGATCGACGATATTTGGCAGATCTCCGTCTGAACGTTTACCAAATTTTAGCTCATTTTTAGAGCATTTATCAACAATGCAACAATGCAGCTTTTGAAACCCCGATAATGCGGCGCGTCCGACCCAATCAGAGTCAAGGAAACCTGAAAAAGGAATAAAAAGGAAAGATTTCCCCCTGGAAAATGCGATCGATCCTTTTTTAATGTCCGTTGTGAGGATTCCGTCATCTCCGGATCCTTATGTTTTGTCACATGCGCAAACAAACACGTTGAGAGCGAGAGAGAAAAAAAAAAAAAAAAAAAAGCGTAGACGTGTCGGACTGGAAATCACGTGCACAGCTTCAATCCCCCGTCTGTTGACACAATCCGCACTCAGTGCCACCTAATTCACGGATGCCGGATCATCCTGTCCTCCAAATCTCCCCAAATCCCACAGACAGTGGTCCCTGAGAGGCCCTGTTTACCCTGGGACCCGATGGGCCCCCCGACCCCTCGGCCGCCCCTCCGAAACTCCGCGTTTTCTCCCGCGACGACACAGTCACGCACTCATCAGTTAATGCCGAACATCTGGAGGGATTAGTCCGGCCGGGCCAATCAGAGCCCAGCTGAGAAATGGCAGCTGCAGTCGCCGTTTTTCGAGCGGTTCCTGTTTTCGCTCCTGCCGTCCTTCCTTTACATTACATTACATTACGTTTGGCATACAATAGAGGACATAAGGACTGCAAATAACACTTGCAAATACAAGATGCACAGGAAATATACAGAACAGCAAGCTTGGGTTAATGAGTTTTTTTTTTTTTTTGTTTGTTTTTTTTTTGACAAAGACGTACACATACAGTTCTCAGTTCTACTTCCTCAGTGGTGGAACAAACTCCCAGAAGCAACAAGACTAGCATCATCTCTCTCAACCTTCAAGAAACAGGTAAAAACGTTTCTCTTTCAGGACTTTTTACTGCGCTGATGCCCCAGATCAGGTTGGCAGCAAGTTAGGCTATGCAGTGTGTGTGTGTGTGTACGTTTGGGTGTCTCTGTCCAAAAAAAAAAAAAAAAAAAAAAAAAAAAACCCTCACTAACCCATGCTTACTGTTCTGTATATTTCCTGTGCATCGTGTATTTGCAAGTGTATTTGCAGTCCCTATGTCCTCTATTGTAAGTCGCTTTGGATAAAAGCGTCTGCCAAATGCAATATAATGTAATGTAATGTAATGTAATGTAATATACACACACACACTGCATAGCCTAACTTGGTGCCTAACCTGATCTGGGGCAGCTCAAGCATCAGCGCAGTAAATAGTCCTGGAAGAGAAAAGTTTTTACCTGTTTTTTGAAGGTTGAGAGAGATGATGCTCGTCTTGTTTGTTCCGGAAGTTTGTTCCACCACTGAGGAAGTAGAACTGAGAAAGGCTTCCTCTTTCCCTTCCTCCTCCTCGGTTTACTTTCCTCTCAGTTTTACTCTCTTTTCTTCTCTGTTACAGACGATCCCCTCCCACATGGTCACAAAAGTCACCAGAAAAATTAAACGTCAAAAAATTTTTTTGACCGAGTCTGCTCAAAAATATCTAAAAATGATTGGATTTTTCGTACAAAAACATTTAAAATACAAATAAAGAGATTTGAAATAATGCCTGTTTTTATTTGCTTTAAATTTAACGATGTGATTTGTGATACTTAATCTAGAACGTGATGTTAAATGATCAAGAAATAATCAAGAATTTAAGCTCAAAAAATAATCAGACGATCAGGAATGGACAAATCATGTGAAAATATCAACAGGTTATCAGGAAAAAGCCAAGCAAGAACATTATCTAACCTTCAAATAATATATTTTTTAAGAAAGAAAATTAAAAAATGAATTCATATAAACAAACAAATAAATAAATGTTTTTTTTTCTGCTGTCATAATCAATATTGCCACCAGGTGGCACTTTTCACTTTGCCGCATAAAAATTGTCCTTAAAGCTCTAATTTTGTCAATTCGGGGAAGACCCCCCCCAAATAATTAGATGGGAGGATGGGAGTGTGTGTGTGTGTGTGTGTGTGTGTGTGTGTGTGTGGGTCTTAAGTCAAGGCACCACCTGCTCCAAGTGTTTGCAGCTGTAAATCTTCGGTGCTCCAGTGTTTTTTGAGATGGATCGACATGGAGTCGGGGGGTCGAGGAGGCTGAAGGCTGAAGTGGGAAATATTTTTTGGCGAAGGATCCTCAACACACTGGACGACAACAGGTGTTCGTTCTGTCTCTCCTTCCACCCTCAATCCCACACGATTTTAAATATGACATAACACGTCATATAATGGGATCGTATGCAACTCCGCCATTCATTAATGTCATTTCTCCAGTCTTTGAACTCTAGTTTTGAGATGAGATGAGATGAGATGAGAACAACTTTATTAATCCCGAAGGAAATTGTTGTGCCAGAGTTTCAAGGAAAAAAAAAGCACAACAGTAGGAGATAATAGTAGAAAGGAGGAAGAATAAGGAATATAATGAAATATGAATTGTCTTAACTGTTAGCAGTAACTACAAAGATTGAAGATTCCCTGCGGCTGAGGGAAGAGGAATTAAAAAGGAATTTTTTCTTTCAATATTTATTTTTTTCAATTTAATTCATCATTATACTGTGGTGGTGTTTACATGTATATATATATATTAGCATACATAGTATGTATACACATATGAAATATATAATATACAAAATCATGTGCATATACATAGCATTTGTAGCATTGAGATGTTTCTCCACAGTTTTAAGCTGATCTTCTGTTGTGGTTTTCAAAGCTAAAATCCTGAAGTAGCTCCACGACCTGTTTTTTTTTTTTTTTTTTCTTGCACATGTGCACCAGAATGTTTTATATCAGCCCTGACGAAAAAACCAGACAAACAGCTGAATACTTGAGTGACGCCCCCTCCCCCCCCACCACCCGGCAGTCGTCCTTCCTCTGGGACTAATCGACCAGGGTCGGCTGAATCTCTGCTTGGACTCTCGTGTCTCCGCTCTGATCCCGGACAGCTGCTCCGCGTTCGACGCTTCCCGAGATCCGGGCGGGAGTCTCTGAAAAACATGGCCACACCTGGGGGGTCTGAACCAGGGCGGCGTATGTGTCCTGACATATAGGATAACAAATCGAGGTGTTTTGCTCAAAGTGAAGGAGTTTTGTCATGAACGCAAAGTTTCTTGAAGAAGAGTAGTAGTAGCATTTGTAGTAGTAGTAGTATTACTCCCACACATATACTGCTCAAACAAATAAAGGGAACAGTTAGCGCATGAGGTAGAGCAGTTGTCTATGGAACTGAACATTTGACTGAACATTTGATTTCCATTGATCATTTTAGTGTGATTTTGTTGTCAACACATTCAACTATGTAAAGAACAAAGTATTTAACAAGGATATTTCATTCATTCAGATCTAGGATGAGCTATTTAAGTGTTCCCTTAATTGTTTTGAGCAGTGTGTATACCTGTATATAAATTAAAGCTGCTTTATATTCACCAGTCACACACTTTTTGTGATTCTATTTGAGACTTTCATGCAGAGAGCCATCAGAACAGCAAAAAAGTAGTACATGGAGAAGCTGGATGGCTTCTTCTCCGCTGCACACACTGAATGGATGTGGTGCATCACGGACTACAAGTCCCCACCAGCATCAACAGCTGGACCTCAACACACTCCACGCCTGTTTCTTGGGCAAGTCGTCTGAGATCCTCAGCACTTCTACAGCGGGATCCTTCCATACAGCTGCGCCATATGGTACGGCAGCACCGCTGCTCTGGAGAAAGACTGCAGAGAGGATCACCAGAATCCCCTGGTGTTCTCTGCAGAGCATCTGCCAAGATAGAAGAACTCGTTCTACCCAACTGCCAGTTCAGACTCCCGAAAAGGTGAAAGGACAACCTGCATCTTCACACTCAAAGCTGCACTCCAGCGCATCTACCAATACTGTATGAATTTCCATGTTTACGTTTCTGCGTATGTCTACATTTCCATGCACTGTTTTCACTCCCCTCCACTATCACATCCCCAGGTGACTGCAGTATGTTTATTATTATTGTTTTTATATATTATACTTATCTTGATGCACTTTGGACAACAAAGAATTTCATTGCCGGAAAACAATTTCCAACCCATCCATATGACAATAGACACTTTGAATCTTGAGTCTTAGCATTTAAGAAAATAGGCATGGAATTGGCAATCCATTTTTTTTACTGTACAGTGATCCCTCGCTATAACGCGGCTTACTTTTCACGGTTTCGCTACTTCGGGGATTTGCATCGTGCCTTGTGTTCTGCATTCTGATTGGCTAAAAAGTCACTCCGCTTCTTCTCTACCTGTGCGTCGATAACGTCGCAGTTTAATATGCACACGTACGTAAAACAGCTTGCCAAATTTACATGACGTACGTGCAAATTCTCTTGCGATTTCGAGTTTCTCTAAAACCCGTAATGTTGACAAAACGCTCTGGAGCGACAAAAGCACCTCGCAGGGCCCAAAAGGCTACGGAAGATGCTATCTATCGCAGATAAAGTTAAACCTCTTGACATGTTAAGGGAAGGTGAAAGCTATGCGGCTGTAGGTCGGCATTACGGAATGAATGAATCTTCCGTTTGTTCCATAAAGAAGGAAGAAAAAAACATAAGGACGACAGCAGCAATGTATAATAGAGTATTTAATTGTATAATAGTTAAAAAAAAAAAAAAAAAAGGTTTCGACTTCACGGATTTTGCCTATCACGGGTTCTTTTTGGAACGTAACCCCCGCGAAAAACAAGGGTATACTAAATTTGATTATTTCCACTGTCAGCTGGAGAGGTAATAGTAGTAAGCAAGGGTAGATTTCTGCAGGTGACCACATCCCCCCAGTGAACACCATTCATTTGTGTAAGGTGGCGAACAATTTTTCTTTTTTTAACCCTTTTTTTGCCTCTTTATTTCCCTTCCGTTTTCTTCCTCTATTTTTTTTCCAGGGAAAGCTGAAAGCCCGTGTGTCGAAGTGATAATACTGCGGTCTGAGCGTTGATTTCCTGATGTTGTCATCTGGAAGCCATTTCACATGAAGATAATTAGAGAAATTAGCCACCATGTGGAATGTTTTCTTTTGACAGAGTGCAAGCGAGGCCTTCCAGACGTTCTCGACTTGCGCAGTCACACATTTCCACTCTCGGTTTTACAAGTGCTATTTTTCCTTCTCAAGAGTCTTCCTCTATTGTTTTTTTTTTTTTTTTTTGGTTTTGTTTTTCTTCCTCCAGATTGCACACCATGTATGTGCATGCATGCTTACGGATGCAAAAAAAAAAAAAAAAAAAAAGAAAAAATAACTTCTGGCTTCAAACAGAACCAGATGTGTTTTGCATTGCAAGAACCAGCGAGGCGTTTTTCACTGAGTCCTGTCTGTCTCTGTTCGTCTTTCATTACCCTCCTCTTTTTACGTCCGCCGTAATCTCTTTCACCCAGCGTTCGATGATTTTTTTTTTCCCTTTCCTTTTTTCATCTGCCCTTATCCAGACTACCTTTGACGCGTGCGGTTTTACAGCCACGACACCTGTCAGTCAAAAAACTAAACCCGTCCCAGAAGCCCCGGGAAAAAGCCGGAGACGTTTCCCGTCCCTTCCGACGTCAAAAGACCGTTTCCCTTAAAACAACTTCGAGTCAAGGTCACGCCTCGAGCGCCGTGTCAAGTCGGATTTTACTCCTTCTCATTAACATCACTTGGGAGAAGTTGGGTGGGGGGGGGCGCTACATGAAAATGTAAAAAAACAGAAAAAAAAAACTCTTCACGGGGGCAAGAAAATGTTACTCCTTGAAAAATGTCTTAAATGATCCAAAGCAAATAAGCTGAGAGACTCAGGAGACCTTCAAGTAGAGTTCAGATATTTATTTAGCCCTTGACTCAAGAGTAATATATATATATATCTATATAAATACATAGATATATATCTATATAGATATATACACACTGTGTATGCAGTATCGCATAGGCTTGCAGCATTCTGATAAAATTAGCCAGGATGCTGGAATAGTTTTCCTGATCAACGCTGTTATTCCAGAACATTCGGGTTTGTGGTTTGCAGGCGAATCAACGCAGTGCTAAAGCCTCCAGTCACCGTACAGCATTTTTTTGTGTTTTGAAAAATCTCAAATGGGAAATGAGCATTTCAAACACATTGGAACAGTCTTATCCTTCGTCTATTTTGATTTTATTGACGTTTGAAATGAGTTTTATTTATCCGCCGGATGGAATTCGTGCACGAGCGTCCCTTCCTTAAACCCTGTTCTGTTCGGCCAAAAACCTCTTCCCTGAGATTTCCGTCGCGCGACGTCGCGCAAGTTGTCGTACGTTACTTTTTGAACAGAATGACTGAAATCGCTGTGTTCGACTTTTCTGAATCTGCCTGTTTGGGTTTTCTTTGTGTGGGTTCTCCTCGCTCTCCTGTCCGGGTTCTCGAGGTTCTCCGTCCCGAACGTTTCATCAGGATGACGGAGCACATCATGGAGGCCATCGACGGAGTCTTAAGGTTTAAACTGAAGCTGATTAACGCTAAATATAAGTTTGGAATGACTGAATTCTGGAAGTGGAAAGCCAGGTAAAGATAAAGCGAAGGGAATACTTAAGATACCCCACCCTAGAGATAAAAAGTGTGGTTTGCGAGCCCCCAGAGATGATAAATTTCATTTGGAAATTTTTAGATGTGGGTTCAGGTGGACAAACAGGTGTTGATAAATCTTCCGTTAACCAGGCGGCAATAATGGTTAATTATCTGTGTGATATAAATCTAATGCATAATGATACAACATAGAAGAGGAGTATCAGGAAGAAGCGTCGACCAGAGATTCTGTGAAGACGCATTAAATGTTAGCCAGATCTACATTTTCTGAATGTTTCATTGAAAATATAACATCTCCCACGATCCAAAAACAGTCTGAAGGTTAATGGTTTAATATCACCATCGTAAAAAAAGAGAACAAAAGAAAAGAATAAAAACATCTGCATCAGTAAATTTTCTCCCTACATTCCTGATGTTATGTTTTTTTCAACCCTCAAAAAAATTGTATTTATTTCATATTAAACGCGAAAAAAAGAAAAAGAATAAAATACCTCGTCTGAATGTTTTTCGGATTGGGTCCAGGGTTGCCAGCTATCTGAGCGTCAACGTCCGAAACCTGTTTGGCCCGTCAGCGCCGCTGAGCTGGAAGCAGTAACTCGGGGTTTACGGATGACAGACAGCCGGCGTGATTTTCCGACGAGTCTGTCGGACATTTCGTAAGTTTCTCTGAAGTATCGCCGGAGGAACAGTGGAGAACCAAAAAAATGACCACAATTAGAAATGAGCCTCAGCTGAACCAAATCCAGGAGAACTTTCAGCGACGGTATCTCTGTAAAAAACAGAAAGTCAGCATGGTCGATTTTCTAAAAAGGACATTTTAACTCCTAAAAAAGGGGAGCTAAAATGTATGTCTTTCTGAGGCTCCTCCTACATGTTAGTGTTACATTTAAACCACCATGGTTGGAGATAATAAACCAGTTCCGAGTCACGGTACTTCAGAAATTTTGGTACGTCTCTGTGATGTAAAGAAATTCAAAATCAGTTTATTTATACTGGAAATTACATGACTTTCCTGCCGGTCCCATCAACTTCTCTTAAACCAACAATTTTGATATTTGGTTCTTCCCATTGCTTCATACACCCGGACCCTTGACCCCTGACCCTTGACCCCTGACCCTCGACTGGTCCCGAGCTCGTCTAAAATAACAGAACACGCTAAGCAGACGGTGAAATATTATAAACATGAAGCATGGTGCTCTGCAAGGGCCTCTTCTGAGTCAATTTCTTCTGTATTTCAAAACATCCATAGGTATTTCAAATAAGCTCAGTTTCTCTTCACCTGATCCTCACCTCAGGCTGGAAAACATTTCCATCTCCATGGCAACCATCAACTGAATCCTCATAACTGGTGCAGATCTTCGATATCAGAACAACATTTTAGACGTTTTAGATTAAGCCATGCATTTTTTTCCGTAAACCTCGTACATTTAACCCTAATAAACCTAGATCAGGGGTCGGCAACCCGCGGCTCTTTTATCCTGACGCTACCTTCCGAGTGGCTCTGGAAAATAAACTATGATTATTTAATTGAATTTGTGTATTTTATTTGTGTTAGTTCCTTTTTTTTAATTTCAGTTCTAAGTTGGAGGATTATTGTGATCTTGAAATATTTAAATAAAATTATATTTATTATTTTTCGCCGCTCAAAATAAACGTCACACTTGCGGGAGCCGCTATATCCGCCAGTCGGTATTGTCCCAATTTGCAGATGATTTGAGTAGAAGTTCAGGAGCAGAAGTCCCATAAACCAGGTAAAATAAATATTTATTAAGATATTTTCCAAATATTTATTTTTTATCGTTTACTGACACAGTGATTTTTTCACAATTTATTTTTTAAATTCAGATCAAGACTACGCTACAGGCCCTGACAGCCCAAAGCTCAAAACGTTCAAAATGTGTTCATTCCATAAATTAAATTTAATTTTCTCTGTAGCACTTTCACAAGCAGCACACTACACACTTGTTGATACAAAGTGTAAAGGTAATAAAAAGCAATATATACAGTGGTACCTTTCAGACGTCAAAAATCATTTGCGCCTCCCAGTGTTTCCTTCTCCATGGAAAGCGGGTCCAAATGGCTCTTTGGGTGTTAAAGGTTGCCGACCCCTGACCTAGATTATATTTAATAGTATCCACTGAATAATCAAAAACTGACCCGTCCATTCTGCCCCCACCCAAAAGACCGAAACAACAACGGCCTTTACGATCATTCCGCCGAACCACCAAGACGGTTACTGGTAGAAATTGAGCAGGGGCTTCGAGAGCTTCCCCAACCCCCAAACCTCCAAAGAATGCTATGGCAATGTCATTTTGGCTCAAAAGTCAAATTGCGCTGGAAATACATGGGCCATAAATTCGGTCAGAGCGCTACGCTTGCACGGCAAAGCACGAAAAACCTGCCACAAAATGAAAAACCTGAAAAGGGAAAAAAAAAAGCATACAGTAGAGGTCCGACGGTTGATGTCTGGTTGTGTCCGCCATGTGTCGGCGGACAGGAGAGACGACGAGGGAGGGGCGCCATGTGTGCGTTTATAACGCATATAATTTAACAGGTATCCCCGTTACGGCGCGGTGGCCAGCAGATGGTCAAATAACCAACTGCTGTTGTGGGTAAAACGTCAATTTTGGGCCCGTTGAACTTCCAACAAAGGGCAGCCTTTGAAGCTAAAATAATAATCCGACCTCTCTACCCGACAAAAAATGTAATTTCGGGGATCCGCTCGGCGAGGAAGACATGCACCATAGCCTTTTAATAACAGCGATGCCCCGGCCGGCCGAGGGTTATTTCCATCCAATATGGCAGGTGTGTTCGCCCCCCTTCTGTCACGGCGAGGCGGGGCGTGAAGCCGGGCGTGACGCGGCGCCCTGTGAACCCCACGTCCTGCAGGTGCAACCGCAGCCACATGCTGGTCTCGCACCGTCGACCTGAAGCTGAATTTTACCGTGATGAATTTTGAAGTTTTATTACTGGTTATTTCACACAGTCTAAACATCTCGGTTGGGGGAGGGGGGGAACGGATGAAAAAAGGGGGGATTAAATTAGAAGGCAGAGGAAGTCACCTCACAGACCCAAAAGGTTTGTGATTTGATGTGAAGAACATCCAATAATTGAATAAATTCTGATTTAACACATGAAAACAAAGCAAGCTAACAGGCGTTGCGGCTAACGGTAGCTATTTGTCACCCCACCAACATCTTACCATCTACAAAATACGATCACAGATTTCTTGCGATCAACTTTTTAGTGAATATTTGCTGATTATTTCTTGTGTATTTTATTTTTTCCAGGTGAGTTCTTGCTGGTTAAGAGCTAATGTTTCTACCAATGTTGATATATATCTTATTGAGATACACTGATACAAATATATCATGATGGTTGTGTTGTCTTTGAATCATTTCTTGGGTATTTTAAACAGCAAATTAAATTAGATTCCCTCCTAATTTTACATTTCTTTCCTCACTGCATATCAATAATAAGATTCTAATAAATAAAATCGATTTCAACGTTAACAACAACATCAATAACAATAATGATTATAGTGATGAATTAGAATCAGAATCAGAATTTTCCATGTAATATATGGTATATTGTTGTTTTTGAGAGTGCGATGTGAAGACGAATGAAGATGTAGGTCGAGCACGTACTTTTCTGTTAAGAAATAAACCTCTTGTTTCAATAAATGCTGTCTTACGCCTGTAAATCTTTAAATGTTCAAATCTACTCAAACCATCAATTTTCTCCACAAATCAATGATAAAGTATTAACTTATTATTTCTACATTAACAAACATTTGCATTTAATCTATAAATGCAGTAATTGTATTAATATTCACTTAATTGCTCTCTTGCTCCCCATAATTCTCTAAATTATTGTTATTACTGTTCTACCATGTTTTAAAATGCCTTATTCTATTTGTTCTTTCTCTTTGGTTTCAAGAGTGATCATTCAAATCACACTAAAGCTATTGATTAGATTATCGTTGTATAAATAAAAATAAAAATAAAAATAAAAATAAAAATAAAAATAAAAATAAAAATAAAAATAAAAATAAAAATAAAAATAAAAATAAAAATAAAAATAAAAACAGGAGCTCTCAGGAATTTCAATTCAGTTTTAATTTTTGTGCAACAAAATCACACAGGAGCCTAAGACTGATATCACCAGGGTATGTAACCTCTGGCGAAGGTGGTAAACAAGGCATTGAGGACATTACTGCTAGTGTGGGAGCAACACCCCCTCCCAACATCTAACTTTCCCCCATTGCCCCGCTGGAAAACTACCTTTAAATTATCAAGCTGACACATATCCATTTTCAAGGCTTCACTAAATACCACCTAAAGGCAGGCTAATCTTTGGGTTGGGGGTTTAGGATGTGTTCCATGCATTTAGAGTGTATGTGCTTGTGTGCGGTGTTGGAGTTCACGGGTGGAGGGGGTTCATGATCATATGACAGTCTCAGAGGTCAAAGTTTCCAGGGCAAACAATAACTTACTACATGGCATCATGACGGAAACTTGAGTGCGGAGTTCAGAACGGGCAGCAGAGGATTTCCATCTTGAGGAAAAATCAAGTTTGACAGTAATTTAGAAATAAATACCAAAATTACATTTTATTCTATTTTATTATTGAGTGTGAATCGAGTATTCAATCCATAAAACTGTGAGATAAGTGATACATTTTTTTTGCATCAAATGACATCATATGCTTTATTAGATTTTTATGATATAATTACAGTACCAAGTAAGAATAATGAGCACAATATCTTATGATAATGTATCTTATTGTAGCATATGTACTATATTCCATAATATCGCACTATTCATCATTATTTTCATCACAGCACACTATATGGTGCTGAATCAAACTGAATTCTATTGTTATGTTACACTGAATGGGATCTGTCTGTATAGATTCTTTGTGTTCTCCTGGTTCTCTGTCCACCCCTTACTTCCAAAAAGGAGTCAGTAGGTTTGTCTTCTTCTTCTTTTGGCTTTTCCCTTCAGGGGTCGCCACAGCGAATCAACCTTCTCCATCTAACCCTATTCACTGTATCCTCCTCTTACACCAACTAACTTCAGATCATCTCTCACAGCATCCATAAATCTTCTCTTTGGTCTTCCTTGAGACCTCTTGCCTGGCAGCTCCAATTCAAGCATCCGTCCACCATCCATTCACTTTCTCTCCTCTGCACATGATCGCACCGTCTCACTCTGGCTTCTCTGACCTTCTTTCCGAAACATCTAACATGTGCTGTTCCTCTGATAGACTCATTCCTGTTACCCCTACAGAACACTTCACCACTGTCTCACAGCCAGCATACATGTCCTGCACCAGTCCCTTATACGTTATATGGCACTAAGTATTCGCTCACCTACCAAGACTCTCATAGGAACTAAGTGACATCCCATTACTAATCCATAGGGTTCAATATGACACCAATCCACCCTTTGCACAGATAACAGCTTCAACTCTTCTGGGAAGGTTGTCCACAAGGTTCAGGCGTGTGTTTATGGGAATTTTTGACCATTCTTCCAGAAGTGGAGGAGAAGCAGGAGAAGATTGATGGATGGATGGATGGATGGATGGATGGATGGATGGATGGATGGATGGATGGATGGATGGATGGATGGATGGATGGATCAGCTCTTCAAAGCACTCTTTCTATCTTCTGATCACTCTTCTAGCATCTGTCAATACATTTCCCTCTCCATCCTTAATCACTTGATTTGCTCTACATCCTTTCTTATCTATCTCTCTGTTTTGCCAACCTCTTTAAATCATTCTCTTCCTCCTTACTGTCCAACAAGGCATTCAAGTCATCGTAGACCCTCTGTTTTGCCTTTGTTACCTCTATGTTTACCTTATGTTGTATCTCCCTGTACTCCTGTCTGTTCTCTTCAGTCCCTTCAGTGTCCCACTTCTTCTTTGCATAGCTGCTTTCACTGTATATACATCTGAACTTCCTTCTTCCACCACCAAGTCTCCTTATCTACTTTCCTTTCAGACAACACACCCTCCTTACTGTCTTGCTGATCATATTATATGTAGTTGTCCGGTCACCTTCAATTTCAAAGTCTATGTGGCTTTGACCTTCTTTTCACTTGTCAGTAACACAATGTACAACTTAAAACCTGCTCCTAAGCTTCTAGCCTTACTACCTTTCCACCGCTTCTCCTGTACACACAGTATATCCACCTTCCTTCTCTGCATCATGTCAACCAACTCAAGCTTTTCCTGTCAACATCCCAATGTTCCAAGTCCCCACCAGTCGCCACCAATGCCCTGTACGGTAACGACACCAATGGCGGTTGTTGTTAACCCGCCCCTTGACCGATCTGATATGAGTCTTAGGTTTGATTCGCATTTTTGGTTTTGACACAAGTTTTACGCCTGATGTTCTTCCTGATGCCACCCTTCATATTTTTCCAGGCTTGGGATGCGGGGAGACACTGCATTTCAACAACCATATAGTAACTCAGGACAATTCTGCAATTTTGTTTTACCTTAGGACAATTCTGCAATTCTGCATCCAGCACAGACGGTGCTTCACTCAGCTACACTCAATACTCAATACCTGCCAGGGAGAATATCATTGTACTGGGAAATGCGTTTTGAGACCGTACACGTGACAATAAACACTTTTAATGTTGAATCTCGAATCTCTTATCCTTCACATGTTGCATCAAGTATTATCATCCAGTTCAACTTTGTGTCGTTTGGTGTTACGTCATGATCCGTTGTATTTTACCATCATAATGTGTCACATCGGCGTTGGCTTTTCCCAGCTAGCTGCATCCTCGCTTTACCAAGCTCAAAAAAAAGAATCTTAAGTACACCTAAAATTAGTTTTTTGATGTTTTATTCAGTCTTAAAAATCTTTATTAAAACGAGCGCCTTTAAAAAAAAGGGAAGGAGAATAAAGAAACAGCCCACATTTGGGGCGAGTTAGCCACGTTTGATACGAATTTGGCCAATTTATCTCAGGGTAACGAATCTTGGCAACATACAGAATCAGTCGCAGGCGTTCTGCGGGTTCCGTCTTGAGGGTTCCGTCTCATCGGTTCCACCTCACTAGTTCGTCTCATCGGTTCCGTCTCATCTGTTCTGCGGAGTGGGCAATTATCTTATTTACGAAATGTCAACAAAATAAACTACATTTCAGGGATCCCCTCCAGATTTGACCCTCGTCTTCTTCCCTCCCTCCACTTTAAGCCGCCAGCTCTTCCTCACAGCAGCCCGGTTCCTGTTGAAGAGCCCCCTGAGCAATCAAGGGTGTGTGTGTGTGTGTGTGTGTGTGTGTGGCGGGGGGGTCATATAAAGGAAACTAGGAGTGTTTTTACACCCGTTTACTGTTAGTGTTAGCAGCCATTTATGACTCCACTGGCTCCAGTGACGGGGTGAGGGAGAAGCAAAGGGAGGAAGCGAAGGGAGTGTTGGACGTCTCATAACCCTTTTCTTTTTTTTCTTTACTACCATTAATGCGCGTCTGGGAGCAAAACCCCCCGTGTGGGTCCAGGCAGTAATGAGGCTCCATTCTACCAGACTTCAATGATCCGGGGTGTCGGACTGAGCTTTTTTTATATTTCTATTTCCAGTGGTTTTAATGTGGAAAGTTCTAACACATTTCCTGTCTCGTTCCTTTTTACAGGGGAAGAAACTGTTTGTTGATTTCAAATTTACGATGCAGGGAAAACTCACTGTCTTGTTGAACAGAAGAAGGACAAGGACAATATTAGCGCATCAGAATGAAGTGTTGAGGTCTGGAACGAGAAGCTCAAAAGGCAGTGTGCTCAAATATGGACCAGAAAAAACATGCTGGTTAAGGTAGATCTTTTTGGGTTCATGGAGTTTAACTAAAAGTTGCAAGATGCTTATAGCCAAGTGATAATCACCCCCAAACACATACATATTGACAGATGTGCCACACTAGGGAAATGGGAAAGAAAAAAAAAAAAACCTAACTGTTAAACCATAGAAACTAACCTACCCATGCCCCTGCATGATGACATTTTCTTTTTGATATTGTTCTATTTTAGTATTGGGGATTCAATCACAGCAAGTTTCTTCTCCACATCCTTTTTTTTTAAAGAATGCATTTTTGATAAGAATGAATGCAGACATTGCCAAGGAAATTATAACATCGAAATGATCTATTCCCTGCTAACCCATTTATGGAACTAAATATTTTATGTCTTGTCATGATTTGAGGTGATGCCTGACCTAAGCGCAAGGGCAATCAGGAGGTAAGGCGTTAAAGTGTTTATTTTTACAAGGGAATTGAATGGAGGGCTGTGCGGGGTCTGGGTTATTTCTGGGGTTACGTCACAGGGAGTCTCAGGAACTGGTGAGGGGAGGCACTGACCCTCTGGACGTGGAAAGAAGCCGGTCGGGGACATCAGCTAGCATTCACCGATTTGGGAAGAAGCCCAATCGGGGATGTCAAATTCTGGACTAAGGAATGAACCAGATAATGATCTTACTTTGGAGATCAAGATCTAGATCTACCTGGAAGGAACAAATGGCATCCGGGAGAGGGGTCCATATGGCGGTACCCACTCTAGGCAATCTGGCACTGAAGGGCTGCGGCAACCTCCTCTTACGTTCAGCCTGAGGAGGCCTCATGATCCACAGATCCACAGGTGTGCATTGCACCTCTGCTGAAATCACTTCTACTCACTCAGGCTCACTGGTGAAGGTGAAAGGAGCTGCATACAGACACATCACCCCACCCGGCGGCCCAGAGGAACAAGACGGATGAACACGGAGCTGGGGATCTCCTGAGAGCGTCTGCTGGGTCAGAATGGCCAGATTGTTCTGCCATGTTTTTTGGCAAATGCAGGAACTCTCAAAAGGCAGTAAGGCATAATTACAAAGGTAGTGAACAGATGTCGTTGCTGGATCTGCGGTTGCGTCATGGAGTTTCAGGAACTTGCTACAAAAGCGAGATGTAGAGGCTGGCAGCAGGCTCTTCTTAAGCCAAGCACGACGATCTCAGGTGTGCACTGCGGAACAAGACGGATGGGAGGAGCGACAGCTGGACACAAAATGAAATAGATTGTCCACTTTCCACTCTTCATGCTCTTCAATGCCTTCCTCACTTCACTTTTACTAATCTCTGCTACTTTGTGGTCTACAATAGTCACCTCTTCTACCCTTGCAGCTCTAATTTTCCACATACATCAGGTCTTCAAAGTACTCTTTCCATCTTCCCATCACTCTTCTAGCATCTGTCAATACAGTTCCCTCTCTAGCCTTAATCACCTGGACCTCCTGTACATCCTTTCCATCTCCCTCTCTGTTTCGCCCAACCTGTATAGATCAATCTCTCCCTCGTTACTGTCCAAGCGAGCATACAAGTCATCGTACACCATTTGGCTGTGTTTGCTACCGCTATCTTCATGCTGTATCTTCTTGTACTCCTGTCTGTTCTCCTCAGCCTCTACAATGTCCCATTTCTTCTTTGCTAACCACTTTCTCTTTATATACTCCTGTACTTCCTCATTCCACCACCAAGTCTTATCTACTTCCCTTCCAGGTGATACTCTCCTACCTGTCTCCCTCATCACATTTGCTGTAGTTGTCCAGTCATCTGGAAGCTCTCCCTTACCACCGAGACACTTTTCTCAAAGCTTCCCTGAAAACCATACAACACTCCTCCCTTTTCAGCTTCAACCACTTTGTCCTCTGCTCTGACTTTGTCCTCTGGATCTTCCTTGTCCAGTCATCTGGAAGCTCTCCTTGACCACCCGGAGCCTTTCTCAACTCCTCCCCGTAAACCATACAACACTCCTTCCTTTGCGGCTTCCACCACCAGGAGATCCAGCGTTCCCCGCTGCATCATTCTCTACATTTCTTTGGTCCCTACTCTCAGTGCTAGACTCAGTCTTTCTTCTTCTCTCTCTTGCCCCACGAGGCTGGCTCAGGTAGAAACTGGCCCGTGCCACCCTGGGGCTGCAGTCATAACAATAAAAGTCAATATATACATAAAATTAGGGAAAAGCACATTTATTGCTAATGAGACGGATTCTCAATGGCAATGTGTCGGATTCCCAATTTCAACGACACGGAAGACAAAGCTGCTAAGTACGGACTGAAGAAGGCCATCACAACATCCAAGAGGCAGTACAGAGAGAAGCTGGATGGCTTCTAGTCCACTGCTGAGCCTGGGCAGATGTGGCAAGGTCTAAAAGTCCAGCCTATGCATCACCACAGACAACCTGCCAGACGACTTCAACAACTTCTTATTGCACTGCCACTGTTCTATTGCAGTGTTCATATATGTAATCATATTTATAATGTTTACACTCTTTCAATCAGAGCATATCCAAATGCACCGCAGACAGCAAAGTAGGAATTTCACTGTACAGGGAAGCACCTTTCTACACCGTGCACATGACAAACTCTTCGAATCTTAAAAAGATGGAACACCAAAATGTATTTGGAAGCATTGGGGGGTAAAAGCAGGTCTTTGAGAAATGCTTTAATGGAGGAAAAGCTCCTAAAGAGATCTATATATATGTTGCATTGTACACTGCTCAAAAAAATAAAGGGAACACTTAAAAAACACATCCTAGATCTAAATGAATGAAATATTCTTATGAAATACTTTGCTCTTTACACAGTTGAATGTGCTGACAACAAAATCACACAAAAATGATCAATGGAAATCAATTGTATCAACCCATGGAGGTCTGGATAAGAATCACACTCAAAATTAAAGTGTAAAAACGAACTCCAGGCTGATCCAACTTTGATGTAATGTCCCTAAAACAAGTCAAAATGAATCTGTGTTGCTTCCTGAGTGGACACTATGATTTCACACAAGTGTGATTGCCTTGGAGTTACATTGTGTTGTTCAAGCGTTCCCTTTATTTTTTTGAGCAGTATTTATATCAGCCGATACAGAATGGTATATTGAAAGACACGTTATAGATTTAAGTGCAAATATCATATATATACAGCCGGAACTAGTTGGAGTGCTCATCATCCTAACTAGGTCACGTCTGCCGGATGAACTCTGCCTCTTTATCACCAGTTCGGGGCAGGAAAGGAGAGAGGACGTGTTGCTGACCAGCCCCGGCCGCTCGCTGCCTTCTTCTAATGTTTAACCAGCATGCAGCCATTGAAAACACACACAGCACAGATACTGGGTTGTTCATTAAAAGCGCCAAATTGATTATTTCCTTCCTGTTGTTTGCTCGTCACACAGGCCTTTCGGCTTCACTTCCGAGGCTACACCAGCACAATGACCTTATCTGGCTAAGGGAGCCGGATTGTGTAACGGCTGCCCTCCAGTTATCACTGTACCGTAGCCAAAGTTAATAGCCGCTTCCCTTTTTTTTTTCCAGGAATTGGCTCTGGCTGCAGGCCGTTTGTTCAGAAATATTGGAACCGGTGGCCCGTTTGTGAAATGAGATGTTGATTCAGAGGAAGGAGGGTCCGACAATTCAGGAAAAGCCTGTGTGGACGGGAGTGACGGAAGAGCTGCACGCCGAAGCTAAGGAAGAAGTGGACTTTGACCCCTTCTGTGTACAGATCAGTGTTTCATTTATACAATGGCTGAACTTGACTGACACGATTGCATCACCTCCGCCACTCCATTCGTGATCTCAGGACCTTCACATGCATGTAACAGTGAGCTGCAAGATGTTACATAAGAATATATTTTGGAATAAAAAATGCAAGCAAAAAGTGAAAAATTTGTACGACGTTGCCAAAATTAAATATGTAGTAAATTTGAGGTATTAGTTAAGAAATAGCCACAAAATGTGTTGACAGCTGGAAACATTTGAATGAGTGTGTTTGTGTGTGAATGTGGTTTTGTTTGCTTGTGTGTCCATGCCTGCTTGCGTGTGTGTGTGTTTAATTCTTTATGCACGTCAGAGTGCACACGATGTTTGTCAGTGTTAATTTCACAGACTAATATAATAACTTATATGCGTTTGTGTGATGCAAAATTCCACGGTAAAATGAAAGGGTGAAAAAAATGCCAGGCAACTGCGCAGTAACACATCCACCTGAATGTTTCCTGTGTGAAGGGCTGGTCTTTGTAGCAGCAGCTGTTGTGTGTCTGTGACAGAACACACACACACACACATAGTCACACAGACACACACGCGCACACACCTGCCGCCCGGTGTATCAACGCAAACAACCGCGCCTTTTGTGCAGGTCATTTCGCTGAGTTAATCATACATGGAAACACACTCACAAGTAGCTGTTCACACGCTTTTCCACTCTGGTGGTTTGTGTGTGTGTGTGTGTGTGTATGTATGGTTGTGTGTGTGTTGTGAAGAGCTGAAGCAATTCATGGGATGTGAAATCATCCATGTCAGGCATTCACCACATTTCATACGTCAAAGGGCCGATGAATATCTGTCAAATTCTTTGGTTGCCTGTGTGACTGCATGTGTGTGTGTGTGTGTGTGTGTGTGTGTGTGTGGCTGTGCATGTCTTTGTTGGAGTGTATTGTTGCCTCACAAATTCAGCAGGTAACAGATAGAAAATGAAGGTAAGTCAAGACGTTCATTATTTTGTAAATTTCGGTTTGTTTCCTGGTCCTTCAAAGTAAAAGGATAAATGACAGGAAAATCAAATTTGGACCCTCAATTCTGAAACTTCAGGCAAAAAAAAAAAAAAAAGTGAAAAGAAGAAATAATCAACTTACGACATCTAAAAATATGACTAATTTTTAGGGCGTTTACAGAAATTGTGAGTCATATCGTCATTGTGAGCGTGTGTGACAGGAATCTGGTCTTTTTGAAAAATAACACACTTCGGCACAACTAAAAATGCGAAATAAGAACAAAAATAAATACATACATTAATCTGGATAAAATGAAGTAATGATGCAAATTTACAAAGACTAAATACAAGACACTGGCAAAAGAAAAAAGAATTTAAATCAATTATTTTACCAAATTTCAAGAGGTTAGATAAATACATTAATAAATATGAATGAATTAATACACATAAACATTTTAGCATTAGCTCTTGTTCTACAGACAAAAATATCAAGAAATCTGCAAAACATTTGCCAGAGATGACCACTAATTTTGAAAGATAATTTTGAAATAATATTGAGTCTATTATTTGATTTTTTTCTGATTTTGACATGCAATGTCATGCTGCCAAAACATTGCTGGGCGTCTGTTCAGGTCACCTGAGTCAGAAACACAAATCAGGCTCGTATTATTTTGTACTTGGTAAGAACTGGGTCACTGGGAATGCACGTGTGTGTGCAAGTGCGTGGATATAAACGTGTGCATGTGTGTGTGTGTGCCTACTTGCACCTATGTGTGTGTCCAGCTTGTTGCAGTTAAATATATGACTCATCCAAATTCATTTTACCATTGGATGAGACCAATAGTCTGCCAGAAAAATTCAGTTGCCGGGCAGCACTTGGTCAACCTCCTTAGCGACATATACGCCAATTCAAAATAAAGTGTATCGACCTCTTCTTAATTTGTCTTTATTTTTACCGAATTGAACACGAAACAGAGATTTTTTTAGAAAAGGAACGTCAATAATATAATATAATAAAATAAAAAAAAGTTGGGAAGCTGCTCCCAACCCAACGCAAGGCCAACACAAATATTAAGAAAAGCAGAACAGTTGCTGCATGAGTGACAGTAACCATGGCAACCGGTCTGCTCCCGGTCGGGGAAAAAATGCGAAAAAAGGTGGACATCTTGCGAGCAAATGCGCGGGGGGGGGGGGGGACACATAAACTTGTGCCGTGCCGAGACGTGAAAATAGCGGCGATGGTGTTTCATGAGCACGTGTGATGTCAAAACCACAACAAAAAGTGTCATTAGTGACTTTTTTTCTCTTTTTTGTGGTATATATATATATATAAAGCGTGTGTGTTGGGGGGGCTTGAAAGTAACTCATTATTGGATATTTGCTTTGTAGCGCATTTGACATAAGCTTCACGTCTGAAACTACAGATCCATCGAAGGGAGATTCATTGGTTCCTCGAGGTTGGGGGGGCGGGGTTATACTTTTCGGGTCAAACCTGTTTTCAATCTGCTTAATCTTTTCTTTTTTTTTCTTTTTAAAGGAAATTATGAAAATGTACATCAAGGCGCGGGAGACATTTGGAAGTACTCACAAGACAAACTCTTTGATTGAGTTTTACTATTTTTTTACTTGCCATCTCAGGATGATCCAACTATTTTATTTATTGTTTTGTTTTGTTTTGTTTTTAAAAAAAAAGGTTTGTTTTGTCTGTCATGTGACCTGCAGGTCTGCCATCTTGACAGGCTTACTGTACTTTATGTCAATTGAAAACTGATGTTTTAAAGACGTCGTTGCCGCGTTTGCCGAGTTTTTGCTTGTGTTTTTCTGACTTCTCCTGTGACCAGACGCTCGGGGAACGTCCCGGCTCCAGACCGAGCGAGGCCCTTTCGGACCCTCAGCCTCTCATTAGCCGCTTTAGCCTCTGAGCAAACACTTAAACTAGAACTTTAACCCCAGAACTACTTCTTCAAGCCAAATTGTACTGAAATGGAAAGTCGTTCACCAAACACCTCAAAACTGACGTCCCCTAATAGTTGTTTTCCTGTCCTTTTTTTTCCCTCGGGGTACGAGGGAGGGGGGGGGGGGTTGTCTCGAACACTAAAAATAATGAGGCCTGTTCAATCCCATAAATGCGGCGGAGATATTTTGCATGCTGAGTGCACATCCTGTGAAAGAGAATATTACGTCTGGTGCTAAATTTTCATTAGCACAATGGCAACCGGCAGCGCAGCACCGATATAATAACACAGTGAGGGGGCGACATAAACCTGTCACGCCGGCCAAAATGGATGGGCCCTGGCCAGAGGGGGCCAAACGCGACCTAAATCAATCGGAGCGGGGGCGGAGGGGGGGAGCGTACCATCGGACTTGATGGAAGGGACGGGCGGCGGGGGGTGTTTGTGTCTGAGGCCGCCTCTGAGGGTGTCAGGGAGGCCCAAGGAAGGAGGGGAGGCTCCGGGCTAGACCTCCTGCCCGTCTGCGGATCCTCTTCTGGCTCCAGTCGGGCTCCGGCTCTGATTAATAGCCGCCGGAGGTGTCCGACGACGGCTGATAAGGGACCCCGCGACCCCCCCTCCCCCCCGTCTGGGCTCGTAACAAGCTCCCCCTCCTCTCTTCCCCCGTCCCTGGCACTCAGAGGAAGCCAATTAAGCACATCTTAAAACTCGGCGGCGGTGACAGCCGGTCTGGGATCTGTGGCCAAGGGCCGCCGTCCTTTCACTCCGGGGACCGCCATGACGCCACGTATTTCAACCTTGAATCCATAACCCTCACGCCGGGGTTTGTTTGTTTGTTTAGAAGTTTATTAGGACAGTGTACAAATACATTAAGCACAGAGGAAGAGATGTTTGTACCAGATTATAGCTCATAGCTAATTTCCATCTGTAGTCCTGGACAATACAAATATAAAACTGGATAAAATAGACAATATACACTGCTCAAAAAAATAAAGGGAACACTTAAAAAACACATCCTAGATCAAAATGAATGAAATATTCTTATGAAATACTTTGCTCTTTACACAGTTGAATGTGCTGACAACAAAATCACACAAAAATGATCAGTGGAAATCAATTGTATCAACCCATGGAGGTCTGGATAAGAATCACACTCAAAATTAAAGTGTAAAAACAAACTCCAGGCTGATCCAACTTTGATGTAATGTACTTAAAACAAGTCAAAATGAATCTGTGTTGCTTCCTGAGTGGACACTATGATTTCACAGAAGTGTGATTGACTTGGAGTTACATTGTGTTGTTCAAGTGTTCCCTTTACTTTTTTGAGCAGTATATATAAGATATACAGAAAGGCAATGAAATAACTGTACAATATATAAACAGGCAATAAAATATGTATTTTGCAAGTTGAAAGTGCTATTGTTGTGATATTGTTACTTTGGTCATCAAAATACCCATCTGGGTGAGGGGTCAAAGGGCAGAGCTGCCTCGGCGTCCATCCTGGTACACCAAGCTGCATTTCTAAGCAAATTATCCGATCGATTTGTTTGCAGGGTTAACGTGGCCGGAGCGCAATCATTTTCCCGAACAATTCCAAAACTCCACACACACACACACACACACACACACATGCCACCTCCTCCACCGCCACCCTTTGCTGAGATTTCGTTCCCAGGCTCACGGAGGACGAGAAAAAAAAAGCAGGGGGGGTGGCGTGTTGTTTAAAAAAAAGGAGGAGGGGCGTTCCTCTCCTCCAGATGAGAACACAAGCTTATCCCAGCAGCTGGTCCCTTTTTTTTTTTTTTTTTTAACTCGATGGCCAATGTTACAGGTGATCAAAAGGCGGGCCCCCAGGGAGGGGCCCGGGCGCAGCGGCGCGGCAGAGGGACCGCTGCCCGGCGATTTGTAAGCAGGAAAGGACTTTTGACATGAAAGACGGCTTAAGTAGGAGAGTGGCAACAATGACGCCGCTGTAAAACACCGCTGAATTGGCACAGACAGACAGAGTTCGGCCTTCATAACTATCTTTCTCACCTTTTTTTTTTTTTTGTAGGGGGGAGGGAGGGCTGGCGTTTCCTACCGAGCCATTTCTACAGTCACATGCGGGCGGCAACAAAAGGCGACATCTGAGGGGGTGGGGTGCCCGGGGTCTTAGGGGCAAGGGGGCGCTTTGTGCAGGGGGGATATTGTGAAATCAGACGACTCCCATTTCCTTTCAATGGGTCCGTGTAGGAAATTCGGCCTTCTTCTTCGGCATTCTTCGTCATGACAAAAGTGCGGTTTCCCCATTGACGGATAAGGCCCGAAATCACTTTAAACGGATCAGCTGATTACGAGTGTGAGGGGGAAAAAAAGAAAACAGAAATTCCGTATATGTCGTTCACGTCCCGGCGCTTATTTCTGGATGGGTTAAAAAAAAAATCAACGCGATAAAGCGTCGTAAAAACATATCCGTGTGTAATAAAGCATCTATTAATCTGTAATTATATATTGTATATTTCCTGTGCATCGTGTATTTGCAAGTGTATTTGCAGTCCCTGTGTCCTCTATTGTAAGTCGCTTTGGATAAAAGCGTCTGCCAAATGCAATGTAATGTAATGTAATGTAATCCCGATCAATCGCGCCATTTTCTTTCCATTTTCCTCTTCTCTACAATTATTTGGTTTCCTTTTAATTGCCTCCCTTTTTAGGGGATCCTTCTTTTTCTGGCTTCTCCTGCAGGGAGATGAATTATTTTGCCAGCTGAATGTTTTCATAAGAATATTGGAGAAAGCCTGAAGAGAATAATGGCCAGGAAGTTCATTGAGCGTGTTCCACTGATTCTATTTCTAAGCCAAGAACCAGAGTCATTATTTTTCGGTCCGAAGTAAGTCTTTAAATCCCACGAGTGGTGCGTTTATTTATTGTTACAATAAATCCCCGGTCTTTCAACTCCTACGCCACCAGCGTGAGTAGAGACTCACGGTGCCGTTGGTGATCCCGTATGTGACTCGAATCTGACTTGTTTGCGAGTCACGTTGCCTCAGTTGCTGACTAACGCTGTTTCCTCAGCGACCTTCTAAATATATCGCTTATTCATCTGACGTCCTGTACGTGATTTTATGGTCACATCCTGTCGGTATCCTATTAATAGGAGCTTTTGTGCTGAGAAACATTTTTCAACAATGTAAGAAATCCTAAACTTCCTGCTTAGTTCTCACCTTGCGTGACCCCTCCACAAACTGCCTTTCCTAAGAAGCTCATTGCTTTTACCCGGAAAGAAGATTCGGAAAGAAGAGGGTCAATATCGTGTTCTAACTCTAAAGGTGGTTGTGTGGGTGGTTTGTCTCAGATATGAATTTTTCCATCACTGAAATTGCTTTATACATAAGCCAGTGCTGTTCTTAATATCTGAAAAATATACTGGTACGCAAACCCACTACCGCTTTCAACCAAATTCTAAAAATACATCGATATGATATTCAGATTTCTCTGCAAAAACGGGTTGGTGATAATCATTGTTTGTACTAAATAATATTAAATTTTTAACGACGTTCAAACAAGCCTTGACTCGGAGGTCTGCGAAATAATTTGCAATAAAATGAGAGACTGAGTGAATGGTTGTCCATCAGTGCACGTGGCCCCGCGACCCTCAGACGAATATTATTACTCATCTGTTTTTCAGTTTTCCTCCAATAATTTCAACAAATTAATAATGTTGAACCATTCGAGCTGTAAACTGTTTTACTTTTCTTTTTCTGAAAGCTTTCAGATCTTTGACTTGAAATGTATAAAGGCTGTACAGTCAACCCAGTGTTAAAAAAAAAACAGAAATGCTATTAATCTATTTCAATTTGGTTATGTCTATTTCTATATTTCAAAATATTTCTCCTATGCTATTTGCGAGCACAGGTAGGAGAAAAGTCTGAAAACCCCTGATCTACTACATGAAGCAGGAGTGTCAAACTTATTTTCACTGAGGGCCGTATCAACACAACGGTTGCTACATTTAACAGTAACAGTATAAATGGAATTAAAAGTCATGTAAAATAATATGTAACGATTCCCTAATGTTAATCAACTCTGAATGTATTATTCATTCCATGCCAAAATGTTACATATGCATCCCCATCTTCCTTGAAACAGCCTTCCATCCGCATCAACTTTTCTCTTCCTGCACATTTAGGGATTATTTGTATTCGTCAATTCCACTTGTTGAAAATACCGTGGATTCACTGCGATCTAATGGAGGTTACGTGATCGGCACGAATTGGGGGAAATTGTGCGTTTGACTCGTTTATTTTAAAACAACAGACCTTTTAAGGCCACATAAAATGACGTGGCGGGCCACATTTGGCCCGCGGGCCTTGAGTTTGACACGTGACATAAAGGATAAGATACACAACTCCATGTTAAAACTGAGTTTTAAGGTCTCACTCAATGACTGTGTTTTTTTTTTTTTTTTTAAACTCCCTCACAGCAATTTTTGGCAACTTTCTGCATTTCCGCTTTGACTCCCACGGCCTACAGAGGGCGCGTGTATCACTGTTCGGCATGGCCGGGACGAAAAATGAGGTGTATTATTTCACCCGGGGAAAATGTAATCAGATGGCTGTCTGATACGCGGAGCGGACCTCAGGAAGGATTTTACCTCCTGCTCCTGCGACAGTTGTTGAAAACAGCCCGACTCAGTTCCTGCAGATCCAACCCCCCCCTCCTTGTATCCCCATCCCTGTGACACATGTGACATGTTAGTGCATTTTTCACGACGGAAAGGCCGCCTGTCCATGTTCAAAAGCGCTGTCAGGGGGCGGGGAGGCAGTTCAGAAAAAAAGAAAAAAAAAAAAGCAAGAATAAACTTCCTGTGGGAGGAATGCGGCTGCTACCCATCACAGCGGGAATCTGTGGGATCACATACCAGGGGAATGGTAAATATTTAACATTTAATTTCCTCGCTGTAAGGTAGACCGGACACAGAGCAACAGCGCCTCCATATTAGAGACGATCCCAAACACGTAGACCGTGAGGGTATAGATTGAGAAGAGGCTTTTAAAATATTTAGGTTATAATTCCAAGCGCCTCTGGAATATAAGCCCTGCGGTGTCAATATCGATGGAATTTTTTCAGGTTGTGCTAAGGGACCATCCTGGTCCAAACCCTTGCATGCGAGTGATTTTAACTTTGCTTTAAGTCTAAGCACATTTAGATGATGTTCCACGTCCTTAACTGCAAAGCAGGGTTTAAAAAGATACACACAAAATACCTGTCCAAAAATAACTGAGAATACTGTCAGTTTACACAACAACGGGTAAAAAAGCAAAACTTTTATTGCGTTTCTGTATATATTGGATAATGTATATATCCTGTGCATCTTGTATTTGCAAGTGTTATTTGCAGTCCCTATGTCCTCTATTGTAAGTCGCTTTGGATAAAAGCGTCTGCCAAATGTAATGTAATGTAATGTTTCTGCTCGACCGATAGCATTTGTTGTGCCTGTAAGATTTGAAAACACCTCTGTCACCTCAGAAAATGCGCATCCACGTTAAGGTTGGGTCTATCGGGTCAACCACAACAGCTATGGCGGCATCTCAATCTGCACTCACTTGAAATTTACCCCCTTTGTGATTTAGAGTCACTCGAAGCAATGATTCCACTTCACTGTCAGTCCCTCAATATACTCGATTACTTCCCATTGCTGTTGCTGATGTCTTCCTGAAGACAGGAAGTTTCTCTAGTCATGTGCGTGTTTTATTTCATCAAAACACCAACTATTGACCCCAGAGTTCCCAATGTTTCCTACAGTCTGATGTGCACAGAGATTGTTTCCAAAAGGTTGCAAACTGCATGTAGAGGTTTTTGAAATGGAGTCTTGTCATGTAAATGATCTGGACATTGTGTCTACCGCTTTCTTTTAAAATGATTCCGTTGCCTTGCTGTCTGGTTTCGAAGGTGAATTTTAGCCAAATTATCATCATGGGTTCTTGGTTGGTCAATCTGAACCATTTGGAAAATGATGTCCTGCCACGTGAAAGTAAAATATTTTGAAAATGTTCAATGACTGTGTGTTACATTTCGGAGGCAATCAGGAGTGAAGCACATTTTAATAGAAACATGCTAACAGCTAGCATGATTAGCGTTAGACAGCTGTCTCCTTTGTAGCCTCTTAGCAGAAGCCTGTGCTAAGAACGCTTAACTAGCCAGCTTGCTAATAATAATAATAATAATAATAATAATAATAATACATGGGATTTTTATAGTGCTTTTCATGACACTTAAAGACGCTTCACAAGTAAAAAAAAAAAACAGAAGGAACAGAACATACACAGAATTATTGGGAAGAAGTCAAAATTGCAGAGTGTGGCGATGAGCGCCAGTCCAGGGACAAGCTGGAGGAGCTTCGCCGGTGTGCAGCTGAGTGTCGTGCTGCTGTGAGGAGGCAAGTGTTGGAGCTGGATGTCGGAGATTGATTTTTGGTGGAGGGAGAGATGGTGGAGCAGGAGGAGCAAGAAGATTTCGGCCCATGGAAATGCCGTCTTGCTAGGCGCCATCGGGATCCGGAGTTTCGAGAGGCTGGCCGGCTAGCTAGCCAGCCTGCTCAGGTTGCCGTCGGGATCTGGAGTTTTGAGAGGCTAGCTAGCCAGCCAGGTCGGAAAGCTAGTTTGGTAGCTTGCTGGACATTGTCCAGTTGAGCCTTTGTCTTTGGTTTGGTTGATTGGTTGGAGAGCGGGAAGCGGCAGCCAAACGCGCCAGCGTCCTCCCGCCTGCCATCTTGCAAAAAAAAAAAAAAAAACAACATGCAACATTGCATGCTAACATGCAATTTCTGAACACTAGGCAATGTTTTCACACTTCCACATTAATTTGTGCAGGGACTGTCAATTGTAGTTCACAGGAGGAACGAAAGAGGCCTCGTTCCGCCAATCAGAAGCCGGCTTACCTTGAAAATAAACAAAAAGACGGTGAAGTCGCTTCAGGGTGACGCAGCAAAACGTTGTCTTTCCTTTGGTTGTGAATTCCAAGATGGCTGCCTTACGGCTCCCCTTCTCCCCCCAGCCTGACTTCATGAAGAGCCCATTGTGCTCCCATCCAGTTTCCTTGGCGATGATTCATGGTCTGCGCCAACCAGACGGTCGAATAACAGACCCGTCCGCATCTTTGCTCAGACAAAAGGAAAGCCAAGACCCCGGGACCCTCAAGGCAACACTCACAGCAACCTGACGAGTTTTTTTTTTTTCCCCCTTTCCAGTCACCTAGCAGACATCCTTTTAATATCAGGTGCTGCAGCGGAGGGATATTCATATCCGCTCGTCGGGCTTCAAAGCTTCTTTTTGGCTTCGTGACATTATTTCACGTTTTACCCGCTCCGCTGCCGGGCTCAGGTTCGAGAAACAAAATTCCGTGAAGCGCAAATGTCGCATGAGCAGGTATTTAGTGCTCAGAGTACTGATGGGGGCCGGACTTTCTCAAACTTCATTTTAATGAGGAATATTTAATTCTGAGCAACTCTTTCAAATTCCTTAAAAAAGGAGAAAAGAGAAAGAAATAATCTGGAAAATAACCACAAATTACATATAAAAAAATCTTCAAATCCAAAGGAAATTACCTTTTAATGTGAAAGAAATATCTCATGTACAAATTTCATATCAACAGGAAAAAAAGGATTTTAGTCATTTAAAAAAAAAAAAAAAAAAAGAATAACATTGCCTCAGAATTATGATTCAAATTTAGGTTCATATTTTGTTAAATATTACCCCCCAAATCAGAAGATCAATGATCTTTCAAATTCCTTAAAAAAGGAAAAGAGAAATAAATCATCTGGGAAATAACCACAAATTACATTGAAAAGAATCTTCAAATCCAAAGGAAATAACCTTATAATGTGAGGGAAATATCTCATGTACAAAGTTCATATCAACAGGAGAAAAATTGATTTTAGTCATTTAAAAAAAAAAGAAAAAGAATAATATTGCCTCAGATATATGATTCAAATTTAGTTTCATATTTTGTTAAATATTACCCCCCAAATCAGAAGATTAATGATCTTTCGAATTCCTTAAAAAAAGGAAAAGAGAAAGAAATCATCAGGAAATTAATAAGAAATTACATGAAAAAAAAACTCTTTAAATCTGAAGGAAATCACTTTTTAATGTGAGAAAAATTTCATATCAACAGGAAAATCCAGTCATTTGTTTTTAATCCTTAAAAAAAAAGAAAAAGAATAATATTACCTCAGAATAATGATTCAAATTCAGTTTTATATTTTATCAAATATGACGCCCCAAATCAAAAGATTGATAAGTTTATGATATGAAATAAACTGAGAATTGAAAATAAAGTTTATTAATAATTACAAGAAATTAATGAAATTATGATTACATGGAAGCACATAAAAATTTCATTCAGTTTCCACCAGCTTCTGAAACTGAGAGTATGTTGGATGTGTGTATCCAGTTACTGCGTAGTACTTTAGACGTTTTTAGCAGTCACTTCTCTTGTTTACAGAATGACTTTTTGTGTTTGGATGACTGCGGTTGCATCAAAAACACGGCCAAATTATTAAAGAAAACAAACCCAGATGTCCAACCCTTTCTCCCCAAAACACCGCGACGGACGCTACTCCTTATTTGGCCTGGAAGCTCCTGTCTCCTCGGGAGGGATTAATCTTTGTACACAAAAGCTGAATCACTCGATTCCCCTAAGGTTCTGTGTCACGGACTCCCAGAATGGATGGTGCGCTTGTGATACATGCAGTCTCCTGCGCTGAATCACGACTTGAAACACAAGAAAGTCACTCGAAAGAGTCGGTCAGCAGATTCATTGAAGACTCTTAAATGGCTGTAAGCGTGAATAAAAGGGTGAATGGTTGAATGTCTTAAATATGGTGGCTGATAGGTGACCTGTCCATCTAAAACTGTGTTTCTCCACCCAATTTTTCAGCTTGGACCGGCTCCAGTTACATCATGACAGGAAAAGGTGCCGGGACAAGGAATGAATGGATGAATGAATTATGTAACATAACATGTAACATTACATATCACATCATATGTGTTTAAAAATATACATAAACACATATCATCCATGTTCTGCCATGGAGCGAGTGGCGTGGTACACACTGGTCACATGTATACAGACACACAACCGTTCACACACTCGCTCATCGGGACAATTTTGTTTTTTTTTCTTTTCTTTTCGGCTACTCCCAACAGGGATCACCACCACGAATAAAGCTCCTCCACACCATCTAACTCCATACCCTTTTTCACGGCGTCCCTTTATCTTCTCTCTGGTCTTTTTCCTGCCTGGAAGTTCCAACCCCATCATGTTTCTACCTATTTGTCCACTATCCCTCCTCTGCACAGGAACGAACCATCCTGGTCTGGCTTCTCTGACCTTCGCTCCAAAACATCTAACATGTCCCTCTGATGGACTTGTCCGTCCCCATCACCTCCAAAGAGAACCTCAACATCTTCATTTCTGCTCCCTCCAGCTCTGCTTCCTGACTCTGTCTCCAAACCATACAACATCGCTTTGTCCCTTGAGTACCTTTCCTTTCCTTCTGGCTGATATTCTTTTATCACATATTACCCCAACAGTTTTTTTCCAACCTGCTTCACCTCTTTTCCTTGCTTTGGACTGTTGACCCAAAGCCCTTAAAATATATATCCTTTTCTGCTGTAACTAATCTTCATTCCTCTCCTTTCCAGAGCAAACCTCCACCTCTCCAGATTTCCCTCCGCCTGCTCCCTGCTCTCTCTACAGAGCACAATGTCATCTGCAAACATCACGGTCCCAAGATTCCTGTTTAGCCTCATCTGCCAGTCCACCCATCATCACTGCAAACAAGGAGCTCAGAGCTGACTGATGGACTTCCTCTTCTACCTTAAACTTCTCCGTCACACCTCACCAACCTCACCACTGCCTCCCAGCTTGCATACATGTCCTGCACCAGTGTGATATACTTCCCTGCCTTACCGATATCTCTGTCCTATGTATATATATATATATATATATATATATATATATATATATATATATATATATGTATGTGTTGTAATGTGTCACATTATACTGTATTTTATGATCCTGTCCTATTTCAACCAGATTTGGTTCCATTACACTTTATAGCCTTGACTTTGACACTTTATAGTTTTATTTGTATTTCTTATTCACCCTCCTTTTTTTTTTTTACTGTTATACAATTTGCTACTATTATTTATTATTGTTGTGTTTTACTTGAAACTCTGGCACAACAATTTCCTTTGGGATAAATAAAGTTGTTCTTATTCTTATTCTTATTCTTATTCTTATTCTTATTCTTATTCTTATTCTTATTCTTATTCTTATTCTTATTCTTATTCTTATTCTTATTCTTATTCTTATTCTTATTCTTATTCTTATTCTTATTCTTATTCTTATTCTTATTCTTATTCTTATTCTTATTCTTATTCTTATTCTTATTCTTATTCCCCATAAGCCTGAGTGCAGGATAAGCGACAGAAGATGGATGGATGGATGAACAATATTTAACCCTTGTGTTGTCTTGCGGTTCAAAAGTGACCCACTACCATGTTTAGCTGAAGAAAAAAACACCTTAACCTATTTTTTTCCCAACTTGAAATATTATGACTTTTCCTAAAGAGACCCCATAATTAGAAAAAGTGATACTTCTTTTTTGTTTATGTTTCCATGTGGGCTGTACACTGCTAGGGTACAGAGATTGTCTTATGGGTCATTTTTGACCCGTCGGACAAGGGGAGTAAACACAATGTTAAGATCGCACGAGGGTTAAAGGATGACATTATTCCATTCTTTAATGTTGTTACTGCAAAAATGTTTGGAAAGTGACATCAAAAACCTTGATATTGTCCTTTTTTTTTTGCTGCGCTCATCATTTCCCGCATTTCATTTCTTGTTGTTATACCAGGAATAACTTAACATGTCCCTCAAGAAAGGTGTATCTCACTTTACAAACCGCTTTGTTTTGGGTTCTTTGCATATAGAAAACGTTTCCACATTTCCTCATATTTGATCCCCAGTGCATCGCAAGAGAGGAAAAGCGAAGAGTCATGGGAGCAAGAGCGCTGAGGAATGAGTGGGTCTGGAGTCCCTCACTGATATCCCTCCAGACTGTTTAGTTGACTCACCGAATGACGCAGGATCCGACGGAGCTGCTCCTACTTCCAGGAAGTGGAGTGCCGGAGTCGCCTCGCAATTACTAAGACGGACCATCACAGTTCCCCCCCGCTCATGGAAACTGTGAAAAAAAAAGAACTCCTTCGCTCCTCGCTGACGTCGCCATCGCTAGGCAGGAAGCGCAGAAACATCTGGACCTTATTTTCGAATAAAAGCTTATTTTCAAAATGTTTGGGGTAACTTTGGCGCTCACTGCGTTGTGAGAATTCAGAGGCTCTGCGAAAATGAAGGAGTGTTCTTTTTTTTTTTTTTTTTTTTTATAGTTTTATTTGTATTTCTTAGTCCCCCTCCTTTTTTTTTTTTTTACTGTTTATACAATTTCCTACTATTATTTATTATTGTGATGTTTTACTTGAAACTCTGGCACAAATTTTAAATTTAAGTTTTGCTTTTCTTATAACTCGCAACTTTGCAGGTGTTTTGAAACCAAAATGCGCCGATGACAGACGGCGCGCCCTGCGGATCTTGCGAGGAAATACAGCGGGAGTCGATTCTCTCAAATAAGATAAATCCCCTAAATGAAAACATTTCGCTAAGGAATATAAAGTGGGATATTGAGACATTTATCTCCTTGTCGTCATGGCTGCCATTCGTTCTCCACGTGGAACAACTACGTAACCCTGGCGTTGCGTTCACTGTCAAACCCGCCTCAAAAACGAGCCGTACTTTTTAATTTACATTTCTTATATTTTGATTTTACTGTCATTTTGCAGTAACAGACACATAGACGCGCCGTTTTTAAGAGGAAAAACAAATCCGCAAACGCCATCGATCTGGGATTCGTCTCCCACACTTAAGAGATTGTACATCGGAGGCTTCCTGTTTATATGTCCTAGTTGCTCCGGGGGGAAAAGGGGGGCGGGGGTGTGTGTGTGTGTGTGTGTGTGTGTGGGGGGGGGGAGGGGGGGGGGATCACGGCTGCATCACCGAGCTGCAGCCCAACAGCTGGGAATGGCCTCCGAGCCCGACGAGACATGCCGTTCCTATGACAAAATACCCGTAGAGCAACAGTAACATGTGTCTCCTACCACTGTGAGTCGACCCCCCCCACCACCACCACCACCACGCCACCCCACCCCAATCCACACACACACACACACACACACACACACACACACACACACACAGACAGTAATGCAAAGTATACTTAATGAATAGCACACTTGAGGCTGCAGGGTTTTTTTTTTTTGTTTTGTTTTTTTTGCCGGAACAGAGAGGGAGGGAGAGCGGCGGAGGGCCTCTGGATTGGAACCGGCCCCCGGTGACCTCCGAGGGCCATCTGAGATAATAAATCCACAACCCCGGGTTCCGGAGTGCTTTGGGCAAGGTCGGGGTGGCAAATTTCCCACTTCCACAATATCAGATGTTAATGTTAATTCCTTTTCGCCCCAATGTGTCATGGCGCAGGAATGTCTTCTCCTCCGGCCTCATCCGAAGGCCTGGTGGAATCTGTTGAAAATGTGTGACAGCTGTGAAAGTTGGACCCCCCCCCCCCCCCCCCCCCCGCACACACACACACACACACACACACGTACACGCATACACCCCTCCCTCCTCCCGGCCTGCAAATGTACACGATTTGGACTCAGTTCAGGACTCGAGGAAGGAAAAGCGGCGGGGAGGTTTAGGGGGTGCATTGTTTCGTTGCCGCGTTCATTTGCTCAACCCGCTGGTTCGATTCCTTTTTTCTTCTATTCATCTGTTTTTTTGTTGTTTTTTTTTCCTGGAAAAGCGTCCAGAAATAACCTTTCCATCCAGTGGAAACGCGGAAATGGTGTCGCATCCTCTCGTCTTCAAATTAGAAAATGGCGAGAGAAAAAAAAAAAAAAAGCTGAAAAGTGTTTGTCTATATGTGGCCCTGCGATCGATGGCTATTCCGCCTCTCGTCCAATGACAGCTGCATCCTGGAGTCCACGTTAAATGGTATTGATAATAATGGATGGGTGGAGGGTCTTGTTCATGCCAATACACCTGTCGGAAAATACAGATTTTAAAAATAATGTCTGCTGCTGCAGCTATCTGTTTAGCATTTCATTCATTAGCAACTCCTTATCCTGCACTCTGAGTCGTCGGGTGAAAGTCGGGGTTCACCCCGGTTTGGACACGGATGGGGATCCTCGTTTCCTGCCAACGACAAGCATAAAGGAGCAGCCGCTGGAACCCATGGTTTTATTTTTCTCAAGGTGGCAGTAAACAGGGGTTCAAAAAGGGGGGGGGGGGGGGGAGTCCGGGTCGCTCCTTAGAGCCCGAATCCAAAGACTCCCCAAGAATCGTGTTCGCTCTCGTGCTCGGCGGACGCAAATGGAAGGAGCCGTTGGTAACAATCATCAATGGAGCCACGGGATGTGACACCGGCATGGCTCTGGCCGCCCTCCCCTGCTGTCGTCGTCACTCTCACAGGCAGGACGGGGGCCTGGAGGGGTGGCGGTTCGGGGGAAGGTGGGGGCGCAGATAGTATTTCTCCTGGGCCAAAATGCACCCGCCAGACAGAGAGGGCTCTTTGTTGCCCCCCTCCTTTCTCAGAACGCCTTTCCCTTTTGCAATTGTGGAGGTAATTGCAGAGCTGTGCCCCCTAGAGCACCCCCTCCCCTCCCCTCCACACACACACACACACACACACACACATGTATGTCGATGCCCAAATCGTGACCTGCAATCGCAAAGAAGACCTTTCAGCCGTGGTGGCCGGGCCCGGAATGCACGACGAGTTTGTGCCGCCATGATGGCGTTACGTTACTAGGACACGCACGCGAAAAAAAAGGTGTTAAAAGCAGGCCTTGTCAGGGCGCGGGGTCAGGTAGGGTGGGGGCGCAGGTTTCCGTTACCCGTTTAAACACCAGACACCTGTTTAAATGGAGTTAGGATTATAAAACAATGTTTTAGAATTCCAAAGTGACCATTTCTGCCTGGATTTTCTAACCGAGATCAACACGTCGCCTTCTCCGGATCTAGAATTGACAGATCCCGTGACCGTGGTTCACTGACTGTCAAATGTTTTTGTGTGAATTTTTCTATTTTTTTTTTATTTATTTATTTTTTTACTGTTTTTACAATTACCTACTATTATTTATTATTGTTATGTTTTACTCGAAACTCTGGCACAACCATTTCCTTTGGGCTAAATAAAGTTGTTCTTATTCTTATTCTTATTCTTATTCTTATTCTTATTCTTATTCTTATTCTTATTCTTATTCTTATTCTTATTCTTATTCTTATTCTTATTCTTATTCTTATTCTTATTCTTATTCTTATTCTTATTCTTATTCTTATTCTTATTCTTATTCTTATTCTTATTCTTATTCTTATTCTTATTCTTATTCTTATTCTTATTCTTATCTCTGCTTTCATTGGCTAGTGTGTCCCTTTATCATCTTAGTTATTTTACTCATTGATCATTTTTATTATTTGTCACAGCATCCCCGATTTGCCATCTCGCAGCCCATTTTGCCACCAGAATAGAAACAATAAAGGACATTGATGCAATTTTGGCATCCAATGCAGAACCTTTGGAGCACAAACTTATCAGATTTGAAGAATTAAGGCTTTGGACTATTGTGAAATGTTGAGGTGTTTGGACCTCAGGCGCCCGCAGGAAACTCCCTGCGGATAGAATTGGTCATCAAAATAAAATCTCCAGGAATGTAAAAGGCACTGAAGATTCCTTACAGAGGACACTGAAGATGCTTTTCATCAAAAAATCAATTGATAAAAAAATATATTAACGTATCAAAATAATCAGAGGTAAAAAAAAAAAAAAAAAAATCACAGCTAAATTCAAAAATAATTATTCAGATTTTTGGAATCCTGAATTACATGAAATAGTTCACAAGAGGAGGAGGAGAAATGACAGGGAAAATTAAGAGATCTGGAAAAAAAAAAAAAAAAAGGGGGGGGGGGGGGGGAGTTGTCACACACACTCCTGTGCTTCCCCTCGGCGAGCTCCACGCCGTCCTATTGAGGATGCATTCCTGGCGCGACACACCCAAGATCATTGTAATGAAAATTCCTGCGCCGATGCCAGAGGGATCCAATTGCCGCTAATCCTAACGCGGAGCATCACCTGATCCGGGTTGGGGGTCGGGGGCGGCCGGGAGGTCGGAATCGCAGCCCCTGCCGATGGAAGGAGGATTCTAAACATGGTGTTTGTTGGAAAGGGGTGGTGACGGTGAGTAGCGGCGGAGTCGACATCTGTTCAGCAGTTATTTCACGATACCCTCGTAACTTTGCTCGGTCGCTGCTCCGCCTTTTCCCTCCCAAATGCTTTCTTAAGTGATCATCACGGACGCCGGTCGAGACGCTCTTATCGACGCTGAACTCTCGGATGACGCGGTCGATTAAATCCAGGATGTTTACAAACACTCAGATTCATTTTTATTCTGCCTTAAATCCACATGGAGTCAAGATAGCTCAAATAGACTTAAAGCTTTCATTTCTCAGCCTCGGAGCGTTATAATAAAAGCAACTATTGCGGGAATACCTTTTGGTCTGATCACATTTGGAAAGTCTTGCAACCCTGAGTTGCCCTGAATTCCCCCAGAGTCAAAAACTCCTTAAAGTGGTTCCTGTCTACAGCTGCTATTTGTAGTTTGACACTCGAGGAAATACAAAATGAAATTCCTGGCTCCGAAAAGCTACAACCCTGCAGGTTTTGCTGTAGGTACACGGCTGTGGACATCAGGACTTAATCGTATAACTCCTTGACCACCAGTTGGTCACGTGTGACAATACAGAGAATCGGGGGGGTTGTCAGGTGTCAAATACATTTTATCGTTTGGGGTTTTTAAATAGTATATAACAGAACCCTTAGCTGATCCCCTGGCGCCGCGAGATGGCAGCCGACTGCTCATGGTTCATCCATGATGGGTTAAATGTAGACAAGGAATTTCCCGCAAGGGATCAATAAAGTTTAATAAAGTATCATAAAAAAAAGATTAAAAAAAAAGAAATCGTCCCCATATGAGGACGCACTCTGTAATTTCAGGGGCTGCAAGGAATTAAAAACAAATAAATGCATGACAAACACAAGTTCGGGGAGGTTAAACCATTCATCTCAAGTTCAGTAAAAATTTTGAAATTTTTCCTACTAAAATTTCAAAAGAACAAACAAAAAAAAACACATCGTCTTTTTCCGAGAAAGGACAAATAAATAAATTTGGTAAAACAGTAACAACAGGAAGAAGAATGTAACCATTTTCCCTGTTAAAGCAGACAACGTGTGTCTGGCGGGGCGTTGCAGGAACTCGAAGAAAAATAAATAAAGTCCTCGGATATTTAGACGCCTAATCTGAAGGATTTTTGTTTGGGTCATGCCATTAGAAATTGGTCAAAATCATTTTTTAGCTGAATAGATCCAAAATAGGCCAAAATAATGGCTCTCCATCGATAATATGACGGGGGCAGCTCCGGTTGATTCCCCGATCGGCCCACGTTCATGTCATCTAGCTGCGGTACCTTCAGGCTGCACGTCAGATTCCCTTCAGCGAGGAACCACAAACCCCGACCGCTGTTTTACGACTTGCACATGCGCAGAGAGCTGGACACGGAATTTCCATGTGTTCACCGGAATTCAGGAAAAAAAAACGAAAATGTGAGTCTTCCAGCTGAGATAACGATATAGGATATTTTAGCTGTATTAAAACTTTATAATCATTTTATTATGGTATATATTATAAGTAATGACATGACAAAACTGACAAAATAGTTAATGTTCAGGGGCAGTTTTTCTTATTTGCTTTATTTTGCAAAAATCCTACTTTGACGATAACTCTGATTTAAATGTTCACCTTTAGTATCACAAAGTTGTCAAAAAGAAAAACGTCAAACTTCCAATTCTCCAAATTCTTCCTTTGAAACTCACTCATAACTCTACTGCCCATAAGAGAATTTAGATAAAGACAAAACTTTTTTTTTTATTATTCTGCTTTTTCTGCATCTCCCATGCATGATTCAACATAAACTCCATACTCTTTTGCAGCGCCGCGCACGTGTGTGTGTCAAGCGCTGCGCCTATATCCGATTACCGCTTATAGACCCCGATAAGCCAAGATGCTTTTCTCTTTTTTTTTTCTCTTCCTCTCTTTCTCCAAAATCTTGATTTAAAACAAGTCCGCCTGCTTCGAAGCGTGGAAGAAATCGCTAATGAAAACTTGGCAGGAAGCGGCCGTCTATATATCAACCCCTCACATGAGTGTTACACGAGCTTTTAATTTACAGCATTAAAACATGCTAGGACCGCATTACTATTTACCTTTCCATATCCAATAGCCCCGGCCGGTTGCCTAGGGGTTTCAGTCATATCCAATCCCAGCCCATTTGGCACACACTCTTATCTCTGTTTAAATATCCGGTTACTTCCCCCTCTGGTCCAGGCACACAGAGACATGTCATTAAGAGCAGTATCTCTCCCCCCGGCCTGGGCTTCCTTCCTGTACGCCTGGTGACGGATTGATTTTCTCCGGTAGGGATCCACTGCAAGAAATATTCGGCTGTACAGGTTATTTAATCTAGTGTTGAGTTCAAAAATGCCCCCCTCCTCCCCTCCCTCCACCACCACTATACACACACACACACACACACCTTCATCTAGCCGCACCACCTTCGTCCTGGAGGGAAAAAAAAAGTGAAAAACACAGCAATGCTTGTGTTTGCCAGTAAAGTTTCTGAGGCCAGTGTATAGGCGGGGGGTTTATTATCGAATTTTTAAATAAATGAGTAAAGCCATACTTCGAAAATAAAGGGAAAATATCAAAAGCGGAGTTATGTTATGTATCAGCTTTACAAGCGATGGCGATGGTGAAACAGCAATTTACAAAGCTGGAATTGGTTTGTTCTGAATGCATTTGTTTTTTTGTTTTTTTCTTTATAAAAAACATTTGTGCCCTAAAACACAACTTTTTTTTTTTTAGACTTTTGTATTTTCTATTTTACAACTGTTACAACAAAAAATGAATAAAATCAAATCAGTGGGAAACACTCCTATTTCCAATAAGCATTCATGTAAAAAGATTTCCGAGGAAAGCACAGAGATGGGGACTTGCTGAAGAACCTGGATGACAAATGATGATGATGAGGAGGAGATGTTTGGACCAGCTGCGTCTACCAGAAGAAGACAAAATAAGAGAAAAAGCGAAGAGGACACACCCCAAAGAAGTATTAAATAGATAAAAAAAATTCAATAAATATATTTTCATGTCAAAGATCATCATCATGAATTATATCAAGTTGCCTGCTCAACTCAGTCGCCAGAATAAGAATAAGAATAAGAATAAGAACAACTTTATTTATCCCGAAGGTAATTGTTATGCCAGAGTTTCAAGTAAAACATAACAATAGTAAATAATAGCAGGAAATTGTATTAACAGTAAAAAAATGAAAAATAAAATTTAAACATTTTTTTAAAATTTTTTAAAAATGAATGAGTTTTAAGCTAAGGGCGTGAGTTAAGGCGAAAGTCAAATTGATTGTGTTGGACAGCATTTGAGTTTAATTCATATTCTTAGCAAGAGCGGATGATGTCGTATCGGAGGAAACATCCATTCATTATCTCTGCTACTTTTCCCGCATTCAGGGTCACGAGAGCGTTTGGAGACCAATGGGCGACAGGTCGCCCGTGATCGACTTCACATATAGAAAAATAAAACCAGAAACTCTCTCACGCATATGTCTGGCCAATTTAGGATCTTCAATAAAGCTCCTGCATGGCTTTTGACCTTTGGAGGAAAACCAATGAAGACACAGAAAAAACACGGAGACTTGACACAGAACGCTCACCCTGTCAGAAATGAAGCAGGGATCCTCTTGTTATGAGGCAGAAGTGCTAATCGCTGCATCGCCTTGATAATATCTCGACCAAATGATCGTCGTCAATTTCGGTTGAACTCCTTTCCAGCAACATTTTCTATTAACCTTATTTCACCTTTGCAAGGCTCTGTCTATCGGTCGATGTGACCTGCGGTGCATTTAGCGACCCGAAAGGCATCATGCAAGCTTCTTGCATGTCCGATTGACAAGCGCTAGCAGCTGAGTTGAAATGCAGCTGAAATGGAGCAGGCGGCATGTTAGCTCAAGGAAACAAACTACAAACAACTTCATGTTGAACAAAATCTCATACACGGAGACATCACAGTGTTGAGGAAATAAGAAAACTTTAAAAAATTAACAGAAACACATAAGAGAAAGCAGCAGTTGCGGGAAAATCTCATATCACGGTCAGGTTAATGAACAACTCGTCCTCGAGGAAACATAGCGTAAACTAATGAACGTTACATCATTGCTCTCTTTTGGATCCGAAATGGCTGAACCAAAACGATGTGGATCAACAAAATCTCAAACCAGGACAAACCCCAATGAATGGTGGCAACGGATATTTCATAAAGCGGGGCTTCAGGCCTTAAACCCAAACTCCCCGCAAGCACTCGGGGTCAAATCCCCTCCAGCTGTTTTCCTCACAGTCCAGCATCTTGGGTGATCAATGGAGACGCTTCCCCCCATATTCAGCATGGACCCAGGGGGGCGTATCGATGACAGCCGCATGCGCGTTGCATTCCCACGTTTCCTCGCCGCTTGTAAATACGCGGGTCAACGACAGATTTCTGGGCTCCGTCTGGGAAGGACACGCTGGGGGGGGAGGTGCCTCATTTCTGAGGGTTCGCTTTTTCATGCTTGTACTTAAAACCCTCGGTCCGACCGGGGCGAACACTCCGAAATGGCACGTCTGTCTCGAAGTATAAAATTTTCTTTCAACACCCCCCCGCCGCCCCGGCTCTACCCGGGGTTCATTCCCCGATCGTGTTTCTCGGCGTCAAAGCGTAAAAGGGGAAAGGGGGCGGGGGGGGGGGGGGGGGGGGGGGGGGCTGCGGGCCCTTCGCACGTCTTTATCGTAAAAATATGTTTGTCCATTGTATAGATGCCCCGGAGTTGAACCCTCGGGGAGGGTAAACACAGGAGGGGGTTTTCGGGGGGCGACGCAGGCCTTTCCTTCTCTTTCAGCTGCGCTAATGATGTTGTGCCGGATCACAGCTGTTTCTCCGCGGCAGGTGTGCGTCGGGAGCTACTGCTCGGCTAGCGTCGGAGCGAATGCCAAAAAAACAAGACGGCAAGGAGGGGAGCCAGACGGGGGGAGGCGGTGATGGCACGCTGCGAGGCGCACATCCACGCGATATCCAGTCCCTCTGAGCGCCCCGAAAGCCGGATACAATATTCAATTGAGAACACACAACCCCCCCCCCTCCTCGACACCTGGCCACCGCCATGAGTGGGATATTGATGTGGGCTCCGGAGCCAGGGAACCACAGCTCAGCTTATTCCGAGTCCTTGGGCGATTTCACGCGGAATTTAGCTAAGAACCTTTGGACAACGACTCGCCTGGAGTTCTTTCCTTGGCGTGAAGACATGACTCCCCCCCCCCCCTTGCTTGTTCATCTGGGCCATGAGGACAAACCAGGGACTGGCCTTTCCCTGTCTGGAGCCAGAAACTTTGGGGGTGGGAGTCTATGGGGGCAGAATTGGAGATCTGTTTGTAAAATGTGGAACGCTCTTCACCAAGCATGTCAAAACCTGCTTTTTAACAGTCGGAGGTGTAGATCTTGTCGAAGATTATCTGTTAGCAACGGCCGTGCAAACGTTCATTTGTGCCACCGACAGCTAAACTCAGACGTTACGTAATGATGGACCTGCTTGTTTTGCAAATTGAGGCCTCCAGTGATGCAACGCGCTCGCTGTAACCTTTTACCCCGAGTTCCTCGGCTCAATTATAAACTATTACACCTCCAGGGGGAAAAAAAAGAAATAGGTAACCTAGCTGATCCAGAAACCCAGATAGGTGTCGGACGCTATCCCTTGTCGACTCTGTGAACTTTAGCATTCGCTGCAAAAGTCAGTACACTTCGGATCCGCCATTCTTTTCCGGAACCTCCCTCGCCTTATCTGATAAAGTGGCAAAATCTTTTCAAAATCATTTATTCGTGTCGGAAGCGTGACCAGGGTGAGACTCCCGTTCCCCCTCCAGCTAGCGCCTCTGGCTAATATTAAAGCGAGGCCATACGTGGTAAATATTAGCTTTTCTCTCTCCGTGTTGACAGTGTGTGCTTTTCCGCATACACACTGAACAAAGGTCTGCCATGTTGCACACCCACCGGGGGGGAACTCGGACGGGTCAGAGTGGAGGTAGGCGTTTGCTGCTTAACAGTGGTGGCTTTTCATTGTGTGACTTATGATTATGCAGTTGAAAGGCCCCCGCAGACCGGATGTGTCATGTTGATAATGGGAACAGGAGGCTCATTTTGCTCCTGCGCTGGATAAAACCGCTTGAGAAAGAAAGAAAGAAAGAAAGAAAGAAAGAAAGAAAGAAAGAAAGAAAGAAAGAAAGAAAGAAAGAAAGAAAGAAAGAAAGTATTCCATGTGCAGGCTGTGGAAAATGATCTGGAAGAAAAAACTGTCCATTTTTTTTAGAAAGGGCAACTTTAAAAAAAAAACGCAGATAACTTAAAAAAAATCACAGAAACACACCATTGACTTTAGTCATGTTGTAAATTCATATATTTTTTATCTGATTTTGTTTTATTTTACTCCTTAATGATAGAAAATACCTTGGAAAATAATGGCATCGGAAGTTGGAGCAACCAATCAATTGGTGTATTTTTAATTTTCTTTTTTTTTTTTTGGTTTGCAGTTTTTTTTTGGTCAAACACAATGTTTGAAATATTTTACTACATTTTCAGATTTTCATATAAATTTTCATTCTCATTTTTTGGCCTCCTTAGATGTGAGTCATAACTCAAAATTAGCATTTAGACAAAGTGAGAAAATAAGTCACCAATCCTTGGATCCTCTTCGGCACAAGACTTCTCTGACCTTCTCTTGAAAACATAACATGTGCTTGCCCTCTGATGGACTCGTTCCTGATTCTATCCACCCTCATCACTCCCAAATAAAACCTCAACGTCTTCATCTTTGCCACCTCCAGTTCTACCTCCTGTCTTCATCATTGTCACTGTTTCTAAACCATACCGCATCACTGGTCTCACCACTGTCTTTTACAACTTTCCTTTCATTCTGGCTGATAGTCTTCTATCACATAGTCTATCACATAGACACTTTTCTCCACCCATTCCAACCTGCTCGAACCCGTTTCTTTAACTCTTTTCCACACTCTTCATTGCTCTGGATTGTTGACCCTGAGCACTTGAAATCCTCCAACTTCTTGATTTCCACTCTCTGTAGCCTCACCGTTCTAACTGGTTCCTCTCATTGTTGTCGCTGTGACTAACCTTGATTCCTCTCCTTTCCAAAGCATACCTCCAGCTCAAGAATTTTCTCAACCTGTTCTCTCCTCTCACTACAGATCACAAAGTCATCTGCAAACATCACGGTCCATGGAGATTCCTGTCTAACCCCATCCTTCAGCATGTCCATCACCACTGCAAACGAGAAGGGGCTCAGGGCTGATCCTTGATGAAGCCCCCCCTCCACCCTCTGTTACACCTACAGCACACCTCTGTCTCACAGCTAGCATACATGTCCTTGCACCAGTCTAACATACTTCTCTGTTATCCCACTATAGTGACCACAATTCTGCACATCCCCTTTATTCTTAAAAATGGGCACCATCACACTTCCTCTCCATTCCTCAGGCATCCTATCACTCTCTAAGATCCCGTTGAATAATCTCGCCAGAAACTCTACTGCTGCCTCTCCTTGCCTATTCTATTCCTCCACAGGTATATCATCAGGACCACCTGCCTTTCCGCTCCGGATCTTCTTCACTGCCTTCCTCACATCACTTTTATTACTCTCTGCTACTTTGTGGTCTACAATTGTCACCTTAGTGGTCTACAATAGTTCTCATTATTCAGTTCTTCAAAGTTTTCTTTCCATCTTCCCATTACTCTTTCAGCATCTGTCAATACGTTTCCCTCTCTATCCTTAATCACCTGGACCTCCTGTGCATCCTTTGCATCTTTTGCTCTCTGTTTTGCCAACCTTCCTCCTTACTTTCCAAATGAGCATACTAGTCATGGTACGCCCTTTGTTTTGCCTTTGCCAACCTCTGTCTTTACCTTACGCTGTATCTCCCTGTACTTGGGTCTGTGCTCTTCAGTCCCCTCTAAGTCCCACTTCTTCTTTGCCAGCCACTTTCTCTGTATATACTCCTGCACTTCCCCATTCCACCAACAATTCTCCTTATTTACTCTCCTTCCAGACAACACACCAAGTACTCCCCTACTTGTCTACCTCATCAAACTAGCTGTAGTTGTCCGGTCATCTGGAAGTTCTTCCTGACCACTCAGCCTTTCTCAACTCCTTCCTGAAAACTATACAACACTCCTCCCTTTGCAGCTTCCACCACTTTGTCCTCTGCTCAGCCTCTGTCCTCTTGATCTTCCTTGATCACAGAGTCATCCTACAAGCCACCATCCTATGCTGTCTGGCTACACTCTCACCTACCGCTACATTGCAGCCACTGATCTCCTTTAGATTACCTGGTCTGTACAAGATGCAGTTCTCCTCTGGAAAAAAGTATTCACCGCAGCCATCGCCATCCTTTTCACAAGGTCTACCACCATCTGCCCGTCTGCGTTCATATCCTGGATATGAACCTGTCCGTCACTTCTTCATCACCTCTATTGCCTGGACCAACATGTCCATTGAAGTCTGCACCAAGTACTACTCTCTCATTTCTGGGGATATTCTGTATCACTTCATCTAACTCATTCCAGAACTTCTCCACCTCCTCTAACTCAGTTAACCAACTCTCTAACTTTTCCTGTCATCGTCCCAGTATTCAAAGTCCCTATCCTCAGTCCCAAACTCATGCCTTTCAGCTTCACGCTCTGCTTCCAGCGATTTCCACCGGTACCCTGTGGGTTATTGGCACCGATGGCGGTCGCTGGTAACCCGGGCCTCGACCGATCCGTTATGAGATTCTTAGGTTCAATTCGCATGTTTGGTTTTGGCACGAGTTTTACACCAGATGCCGTTCCTGACGTAACCCTCTACATCTACCCGGGCTTGGGACCGGCTCAGGGAGACACTGGCCTGTGCACCCCCGAGGCTGCATTCCTTAAAAATAAGTTATGTACCTTAAGTACAAACACACACAAATATAAGGCGTCTGCTTACTGTTGTGGTCGGACTCCATCATCATTGGCACCAAAATCATCTCCCTCTTTTGAAAAACCTTAAGCCTGACAATCTAAAACAGCCCAGTGTATTTTTTTTTTCTTTTTTTTTTCTCCCTGGAGCAAAGAGCGGAAACAAACAGTGCCGTGGCTCAGCTTTGCGCCGTCCTCCCCGTCCATCAGCACTTCCTGTCCCGAGCACCATGTATTCAATGTGACTCGACTCGGAGGCTCCTTGACTTGCAAATCATGAGTGTACGTGGGGTGGGGGGGCATTTTTCTCGTCGACCATGACAAACGACGATTCAGAGAAGTAGCATTCTGGAAGTTTCTAATTGGACTTTGAGTCTCAGTTCTGTCCCGATGCCTCGCATTATTTGTTTGACTCAGATCAACTATGAATTATTCATCAGTATATTCATTTATTCATTCATTATTTACCACTCAACCTAGGAACACGAGGGGGCCGGAGGCTATCACAGCTGTCATTGGGCGAGAGGCGGCGTTCAGCACCAGAACAATCGCCAGTTGATCGCAGGGCCGCATACGGAGACAAACACCCATTTACTGTCTCACTCACACGTCCGTGCAATTTAGTCTCCGATGAACTTGATGCATGTTTTTGGACTTTAAGGGAAAACCAGGGGAGCCTGGAGGAAAACATGCAAACTTCACATAGAAAGGCCTCCGAGTCAGAGTGGATCCGGGGACCCTCTCGATGTGAGGCGAAAAATGCTCTAATTTTATGTAATGTATTTCAGTCAGGTTCGGCAGCAGCCCATACACACATTATACTCATACGTATGAAATTAATTGTCTTAAAAATCCAGTTTAGAATGAGAATGAGAACGAGAACAACTTTATTTATCCCGAAGGAAATTGTCGTGCCAGAGTTTCAAGCAAAAACATAACAGCAATAGATAATAGTAGGAAGGAGGAAGAATAAGAAATACAATGAAACATAAATTGTCTTACCTGTTTTAAGGTCTTAACTACAAAAATTTGAAGATTCCCTGCAGCTGAGGGAAGAGGAAATAAGCCCTGTCCCTATTATGTTTTTTAAAAGCTCAATAGAGGTGCGATACAACTGGAAAGTTTTTCGCAGTGCCCGATGTGCTGCTGTCAATCCCTTCACCGGGCGGTTTGGTCAAGAAAGCAGTTCCAGGCTTACTTTTTGTATTTTCTTGTTTACAACACCTCCCAAATTGCTGATTGTGTGTGTTTTCAACAGCTAGAGACGGAGGATCTGCAAGATTATGCTGTCCTTTCCATAGGATACCATAGGATGCCATTCACTGTGCTAAGCTAACTAGCAAAAGAAGTTGCTTGCTGTGTATAAACACAGAGAAGAGTAGGGCATCTATCTTCCCGTCCTGCCGTCAATAACTGGATGTACAGCTGACACCAGATTCGGCAGATTTACACGAAGCGCTTACACACGTTACACACACTTTCCCGCAAAGACGTGAATAAAAACCCCGCTGCTTGTCGACTCAGGTGTTTTACTTACCTACCTGAAACACTTTGGCTCGGAAAACAGCGGGGGCTCAGTCAGAACTGCTTTTTTTTCCAGCTGAAAACATCAGCTCAGATCTGAAAAAGAAAGAGAGACACTTTCCTTAAACCAAAGAGCTTTTTTTTCTTTTTTGGGGGGGGAAAAAAAGCGAGCATTCATTGCTCAGGTGTTAGCAAACAAACTGTCTCAGCATGTTCCTTGGCACGGAGTTGTAGGAAAGATCAGAAGTCAGTTTCCTAAAATCGGCCAAAGCAGCATAAGCGGGGGCCCCCTATCAGCCTCCCCCCCCACGCACACACACACACACACACACACACACACACGCACACACAAACACACCCCAGACCACCTTCTGCCACTCCCTCCTTCCAACTTCCTCCCCACTTTTTTCTTCTCTTCCGCTCTTTGGCCAGCCGATGTGGTTTTTCCTTGGCCGACTGATAATAAGAGACACAAAAATCCTCTTAACCCCCCCACCGTCCCCCCGCCCCCTCGTCCCCCTCGTCCCCCTCGTCCCCCTCGTCCCCCCGTCCCCCCCGTCCTCCCCGTCCCCTCAACACCCCACCTCCCATTTTTCTCTCTGCTGAAATGAGTCACTTCCTTGCCAGGGTTTTGGTTGCTGGACCGCTGCCAGGAGATACCCTGCTATTTATTGCCCCGTTTTCCATCCCAACAAGAGCGAGTGTGTGTGGGTGTGTGTGTGTGTGTGTGTTGGGGGGGGGGTCTTTTTTTTGGGGGGGGGGGATTTAGTTTTTTTTGTTTTTCTTTTTCTTTTTCAGAGCACACCCCCTCCACACATGGACACACACACATAGAAATTCACCCTCCAGACAAAGATATACAGAACTTGAAGAAAAGATGCGCCCCTACTCACACACACACACACACACACACACACACACTTCCTGTCCTGTTTTCAAGCATCCAACAGAACACGTCCTCCCAACCTTAAGAAAATAGCAAAATTGAAGGAATCCTCCCCCATCGCCCATCGACTCCCTTTTCCGTGACATCCCACCGCGAGTCGTGGAAATAAATGTCGCCCCCCTTTCTTTTTCCTGACCACACATGCAACACACAAACACGGTTTTGTGAGGAGACGCACAAATAAGAATCATGAAAAAAACAGAGGTTGTGAAGCAGCATAATCCCAAACACAGATGTCTCGCGCTCTTGGTCTCCGTCCTCCGAGGCTCCGGCTGGATCTGTCGGGACCAGGGTCCCACGGAAACCCACCCCGTTTGAAATCTTCCAAAACAGATTGAATGCACCATCCTGGTGATCTCAACATGGATTTGCCTGGAGATTCACCTGCAGCTAAATGGTCTCCCAGTTCCAACTATAAAGTTGGTAAGAAATGTTCTAATAGCAAAAATAAGCATGAAATTTTGATTTTTTTTTTTTGAGAAATTTTTTGAGGAAATTTCTGCAGGGTATCGGAAAAAAAAAATCGGGAAAAATTTAGGTTTTCTAATATTTTTATGTTTTAATTTTTGCTTTTTGGAAAGACTTTCTTCTTTATAATAATTTAGAAATAAATTCAGAAAAAAAATGAATTATGCAATAATAAAGATAAATCTATTGAATGTCGCTGGTAAATTATTATGATATTGGAAATTGAATTAGGGATACAAACGTGCTAGCAAGCAAGCGAGCATTAGCTGCTGTACGCAAATGTTCGCGAAAATCTCAAACCTGAGGCCATCTCAAGTAGTCGGTGGGTGGCGTTGAATGTGTGTGTGTGTGTGTGTGTGGTGTGTGTGTGCCTGCATGCATGCATGTGCATGTCCACTTAATACACACAGTGCAGGATTCACACAGAGCTTCAGAAACACACTAACTCAAAGAATTAGACACCCATGTACTTCACACTCACAGTCTAACACGGACGCATGCACTCACACACACACACACACACACACACACACACATACACACACGCACACAGGATCCTCGTGAATCCAAAACATTCCTTTTAGCTCAAGTTCAGGCACGTCCCCCTAATAGAGGGGTTTGCATTTTTTTTATTCATGGGCCCTTCTTTGGAATATCGCTGCTTTATAACTATCAGCCTGTTCTTATCTTTCTTCTTTCTTTTTATCTTTTTTTGCACTTCACTCCATTGTGCCTCCCTGGTGCTCACTCCGGAACGCAGGGGGATCGTGATTTAAATGGGCTTACGAGAACTGCTAATCCACTGGAGGTGCATAAGTCACACAAAAAGGTAGCTCCTCTAAGAAAGGGAAAAAAAAAAAAAAAAGAAAGTGGAGCGGAATTCCACAAGGCGAGGGGGACGACTTAAGATCCGCGCTTGAGAGCCAACGGAGGCGACTTATTCACGGAATGATCTGGACCGGTGTGAATGGACGGCGGGGGGTGACGAATGGCGACGGGCTCAGGTGGCTGGAGATCATGCTAACGTAGCGTGACAAAAGGGACACGGGGGGAAAATGGAAATTCTTTGCCTGTCTTTTGGGTGAAAGGGGACCGGGAAGCATTTCCAGGCTTTCCAGGTCTCATCTTGGGTTTGTAGTCTAGAACAATACAAAACAATAAACATGGTTTATTGTTTTGTAAACATGGTTTATTGTTTTGTAAACATGGTTTATTGTTTTGGCATCTTTTCTAAGTTTCTATCTATCTATCTATCTATCTATCTATCTATCTATCTATCTATCTATCTATCTATCTATCTATCTATCTATGTGAAAATTAATTCATGGCAGACCTTCAGTTTAATTCTGTTTTTGTAATGGAATTAGCTATTTAGCACATCTGAATATAGGCCGCACAGGAATAAAATAACTAAATAAATATGTGTGTGCATATATAGCTATAAGCCGCAGGATGTAACCTGGGGTATTTACGCAGAAACATTTTTTTTTTATTTTTAATTGAATATATGCCAATAACATTTGTACAGGAAATTAAATTTGTCGGTGTTTACTGGTGTATTTGTTTTTTGCTTTTTTTATAGGATTTTAAAATAATTTGTCACCTTGAATCAGGGAAACAGGTTTAATTTTAGGAAATTTCCTCCTGATTGCTGGATAACTCCCTACTTATTTTTGAGCTTGTGATCATTTAAAGATACGTTCTTGCCAATGTGTTCAATAATTTTCCTATATTTTTGGGTAATTTCTAGTAAATCATCATATAATGTCTTGGCATTTCTATTTTTATTTTTCTGAATTGTTCTATGACTTCTTGATTGTTTCATTAAGATTTTTTCAGATTTTTCAGTCATTTTTCTTGGAAATTGTTGGCTAATTTAAGATGATCTCACATTTAGCGGTGGCGGCGACTCCAAAATATATAAACTAGGAAGCCAAATAACAAGCTCAAGTAACACCAGATGTCCACCCTTATTATTTTTTTAGTGAATATTAAAGCTATCATTGTATCACTTCAGCTATAACCAGGTAACTACCAGCGCCACTGATATTAGTAGTAATAGATTATTTATGCCTGTCTCTCCAAACCCTCATTTCCCCTCTCTCTATGTATCTGGTGGTGTATAAAATCAACTGCAAAACCATAACAACTCCGTTCAAGCGTTCAAGCCTTTCCCTGGAGTCGGTAACAAGAGCAATTCTCGGTGAGAGACGAAAAAGAGATTTTTGAAGCTGGCAATTAGTGGGACTGGAGATTAAACTTTTAATTTCTTGCTTTCTCTATTTTTACCCCGACCAGTCAAGACAGAAGGCCGCCCACGTTGAGCTTGCGTGTGTCCGAGGCGTCTGCACGATGAAAAACGGTTTTTACCGTCCAAGATGTCATGATGTTTGTGACATCTAATGTTTGGGTTGTATCATCACCGAAATCCTCATACGGGGACACTGGATGAATCTCCCTCTGGAATATTTAGGCCGGGCCATCAAATAGTTAATTCTCTTACCACAACACTCCAAAGCATCGGCGAGTCCCCTGGAACAAGTACTGCCTGTTTAGCATTGTCACAGACCATAATTTGTTTTTTATTTTGTTAAAGTAACCAAGCAGGTAGGCTTTTTTAATCTCCGCAGGGTGAGGCTTCCCCTCCCACACTTTTGTGGGACCCACATCGCTACATCAAAACAGAAACTTTGATTGGGAATAGTGTGGAATTGCATTGGGTGATGTTTTGGATCACCATGGTAACCAATACCACCAGATACCACACATAAAAAAAAAAAAAAAATCCCATGGGACTGAATGAGAAGTTGATTTGGACACAAATCGCAGAGATCGAAATCAATTTGAGATAAATGTTAGCGATGCTCTGGGTGACAGTGGCAATAGAAATTGGCCAAAAAGCAACGAAAACGGCAGGAAACTCCACCAATAGCTTCGCTTGAATCCAGACGTGCATAAATAATGTACATCTTGGACAAGACACCGGTGAAATTAGTTCGGGGGCAGTTTTGGGTAACCATAGCAACCCCCCCACAAAGACACACACACACAAAACACACACACATATACCCTTGTCCCCCCCTCTCCACCAACAACAGGCATCCTTACAAACTTCACATAGAAAGGCCTCCGAGTCAGATCGCTCTCCTCAAAGCTTCTCGTAAAAATTAATAATGTATTTTATCAAGACGCCCCTTCTGATCCACGCAGGTGTGGTTATGTTTTGAGTTGCCATGGCAACAAAATAACCAAAAGCCAATAAACTTCCTCTAGGTGTCAATGAGAGGTGAACTCATAAGCGATGACACATATGGGTCTTAAAGAGGCTGCTTTCTGTGTTTCTGTGGGAATGTAGTTCTTTTTTTTAATGTTCTCCCAGATATTTTCTGCGCGTGCTGTTGTTCCAAAGATGCTTTGTTCCCCGTCCAGCTATTCACCTGGAACATCCAGCCGTCGTACATTTATTCCGAAACAGATGGGAAGAGGAAGAGTGATATACTGGCATGTGAAGGAGACGGGAGGGGGATGGAAGAAGCAGTCGAGCGCAGTGCAGAGTAGTTTTCCCCTTTTTTCGGTCAAGGAAGTCAACGGAGCAAGTTTCCTCTCCTTGACCAAGTCCTCTTTGTGTAGGCTCTCCATGTTCTCCCCGCCTGGTCCTCTCCTGGTTATCCATGTTCCTCTCGTCGTCCAAAAACAGTCAGTAGGTTCATCGATAGGTGTGTATAAAAGAGTGAACGATTGTTTACCAGCGACGTGCAGTCAGTAGAGGCAGGTGAGGCCGGGCCTCACCTGGCATCGTGGTAGGAAAAAAAAGTGAAATGAAAAAATAATTTGAATGGTTCTATTTATTCAGTGATTTGTACTATAAAGTTATTTTCAACCTAACGTCACCATTTTTAGTCATTTTTTTTTCAAAATCGCTGAAAAGAAATCACATTTAGGATTTAAATATGAAGAAGAGCTGTGCGGTGACACGGCAGCCAGCGGAGCCCGCCGTGGATTGCGCAATGACTGTGCTGCCATGCTATGCAATAGACCATATTGCTGTCTCTGTGGATGTCACTATTAAAATTTTCAAACACTTCAAGCACTAATATATGAACTAAATTTCCATACTTTAGCTGATGTGTATAACTTTTTTCGTCAACAACCATAACGTGTTTCTCGTGCCGAGCGATCGCGAAGCGGCAGCGAAGACACACTAAGTGAGGCACGCAGTGACCGTGCCTCATGGTAGGGGGCACCGGTGATCCCAGGGAGCCTTTTTACCACTCGGCTAAAGAATAATAGAGTTTGCAATAGCAAGCTATTGTAAACAGTTAGCAAGTCAAGTGCAGCCATCCAGGTATTTTTTACTCTTGCTTGGCTTTATTTCCAAATGGAGGATTACATGGCTAAACTGAAAGAATTTTCTAAACTGGACTTTCAGTCAAAGAAGGAGATAATAAGTAAGGGAGGACCGACGCCGGCGCTAACAGATTTGCTTCACACTACGAAACGGAGGACTCAGTCTTTTCAAACAGAGTGGTACACACGAAAAGGCTGGCTGTGTGGATGTTCAGTAAGCAAGCGCCTTTTCCGCTTTTCCTGCATTCTTTTCTTAACTTCTGACAATCAAACATGAGCGGTCGGCCACTGCCATTCAAAGTCAGATCGGGCTAAAAACATTCGGGATGTCAAGGATAGATTTGGCTTTGAATGAACAGCAAAGATTCAACATCGGCATCCACAATGCTAAGCTAAAGGAAAACCACTCAGCGGCACATGGACATCATTTATGAGTAAAGGGAAGAGATGATAATGTTTTTTCATGTGCTTTTTTCTACGCTACAGTTTGTATATGTAAAGAATGCTGATATGATATTTTTAACAAAACACGTTAACTGCTGCCACTAAAATGGTGAATAAGCTACTCGGTAGGTTCCATATGTTTGTAAATCTGACTGATGTGTATGTGAACTCGTGTAAGTGCATTTTCATGCTGAATTTCCAGTAACTCCCCAGCACATTGGGTTAAATAAATCATTTTGTTTTCATCCCTCACAATGCATGTGGCAGTAAAATGGTGGATGGAGTTATTTTTACCGTCACGGGAACGCAGGAACCATCCATTGAGATTCATCCCGAATGTAATCCGTTTGGCCGCGACCACATTTGAAAATGGGAGATTGAAACCGTTTGTTCGCCGCCGGCGCCCCCCGATCCACTCCGCTGGGTTGCACGGTTTGGGCGACGGTAAAAATTCACGCGTGGCATCCGGGTGGATGTGGAACCGCCAGGCCCCACGATCCGACCACCATTTAATGTTTACCCAGAAAATATGTAATTGCAGACTTCCAGTTAATAGACTGTTCCAGAATGCTGACCACAATCCTCCCCCTGTAACATTATTATTATCTGCAGGCATTTTGGGACTCAGTCCCTCACACACACACACACACACACAGCCATAGATGCGTCTTTAAATAGAGAGATGATAAAACCAAACAAAAGTCATGGCAAAAGTTAGTTCCCCTAAATCTCTGCTGATTCTACTGACTTCACTTCAGTTGTTTTTTGTTTTTTTTTAAATTAGAGCAGTGTCACAAGGGCTCACTTATGATTATTGATCAGATTTCATTCATGCTAAGTTGGGTTTGATCCAGAAATGTGTGATTCATTCATTCATTTTCTGTATTTCTGTACATGCCAGGATAGAGCATCCCTGTCAATCACAGGGTCTATATATAAAAACATACAATATTCACTCAAATTCACACCCACGGATAATTTAACATTTCCAATGAACCTACTGACTGACTGTTTTTCAACTTTTAGGAAGAAGCAGAAGAACCTGAAGAGAACCCAAGGAGAGCATGAAGAGCCAACAAACAGAAAACCCAGTTAGAATTAAACTAGGAACCCGTTTTTACCTGTGAGGTGGTATATTTAGATATCGTTGCATTTACAGTTTTTAACATCATGACGATATATAGATCATTTTAATTCATCCACGCATCTATTGTCTTCTACTTATCGTTCGCTCAGGTTCACGGGGAATGCTTGAGCCTATCCCGGCCGTCATTGGCCCAGATGCAGCGTACATCCTGGACTGGTACTAAAAAAAATATTTGCATCATTATTTTTATTATATATTTATTATTATTATTATCATCCATGTTTTAACATTGATTAATTGATTTATTTATTTTTATAAATATTTCTCATTATTATTTTATTATATATTTTATTATACATTAATGCCAAATTCTCTAAAATGTTTGATGAACAGTCAGTAATTTGTCATGTACTTGTGTGATATGATATTTAGTTTTATTAATTATCTATTTGTTTATCTTGGTTTTCTTTTGGAGGGCTGAATTTTTTAAGCACTTTAACCACATTTATCTAATCACTTCAAGCCATTTTCCAGCCAAAAAGCCAAAAGGACTCCTTTCAGTTTCTTGCCTGTTGTTTGTGTTTTCTTTCTATCAATACCTCCCTCCTACGAGGGAAATAGAACTTCAGGTGTGAGACGTTATTTCCTGGACGTTCTCTGAGCTCCCAAGTCTCCTCTTTCACCCAGTAGCGCGAATGCGAAATACTAATATTCAGGTCTTATGGAAAGGAAACTCCCAGGTTTCCGGCCACAGCTGTAATTCCCACCCTGGATCCCACCAGAGGCCTGAGCTCTCCAGCTGTAACTCGAGGAATTATTACTTTACACCGGATTATTTTTACACCCGGCGTTCTTGTCACTCTGCGGAGTGAAGCCAAATCATGCCATCACTCCCCCTGCCCTTTTCAGAACGTCCCTCGGAGCAAACATCAGGAGAGAGAGCTGCGCCGCTTCCAGTACGTCATTAGCAGCTGCCAAACTGGAATATAATCCAGAGAAGGGTTACATTCCTGGATGGGGAAAAATAAAAGAAAGGAAAAAGATGCTGAGTTAATCCATGTTCATAAAGAATCTCACCAAAACTCAAACCTTCCTCCCACCTCGCAAAAACCACCGGTCGGTTTATTGACAGTTCTAAGTTGTCCTTGGGAGTGAATGAATTTAATGTCTCCGTATGAAGCCCTGTGATTGACAGGTGACCCGTCCAGGTAAAGCCCCGCCCCTTGCTCCAACATCCACCGTGATTGGCTCCAGAACCCTTCAACCCTACTGCCAGTGTAAACAACAGCCCCTTTCGCACCATCTGAACTTTTTGCAGCCTCTTGAACCTTTTTAAGAACTAGGATGTTTTTTGGTTCCTAGAACCAACCAGCTCCTTCTCCAAGGCAGGGTATTTTTAGACTTCTATAGGTACTGAAATGATGTATGTAGGTGCCTGGTGGTTGATAGAACTCATAAGTTATGACCATTACCAGAGACTACTAGCAGTTCAGCTGTTCTGATTCTGGTCAGCTGTTCTTTTGGGACAAAATGGGCAGCATCAGCGAGAAATTGACCAACAAAGAGGTCCAAGCTCTTCTAGCTTCTAGCTATGTTGTGTTCCCATGTTATCCAAAGTACAACGTGAGTCCAGCTGAGTTTAATAACACTTAACTTTCATGAAACAATCCTCCACACATCAACTCCTTCAAAACGAACCTAATCGTCCGCTAACCCATCTTTCCGTGCCACCAATGCTTCCAGAATAAGAGCTGTTAATATGACACCAACACCACATCTCCCTTTCCTCAAATCAGAGGCTGGACTGCCATTGTTTCCACAACCTTCAGAGGGTTATTCTCCCTCTATGCCGAGGAGGTTTGTGACTATCTGAATGTGAACAAGTAAAGAAACATTTGACTTGGAACCTCATGCAACATAGAATCACCTCACTGTTCTCCTCTCTCTCTTTCCTCGAACATGAACGAGGTTTTCAACGTCTCTAACATTTCCCTTTCCAAATGTCTCTGTCTCACAAGTCCAACCTGTTAGGTTTCACCACAGCTCTCCCCAATCTGGTCCTAGGAGTGGATGGTGGTTCTGAAGTGGTGGTTCTGTGTGACCCCTTCCCAGGGCACTCCCCGGGGTTTGCGGTGTCAGGGTATCACACCTGGATCCAATTTGTAATCGGCGCCAGCTGCAGCAGATGCCGCTAATCAAGATCCCTATAAAGGGCAGCGGCACGCTCTCCCTGGTGCAGGGGGATTGCAGACCACTGACCATCCCTGCCACGGCTGGACCCCATCCCTGCCACGGCTGGACCCCATCCCTGCCACGGCTGGACCCCATCCCTGCCACGGCTGGACCCCATCCCTGCCACGGCTGGACCCCATCCCTGCCACGGCTGGACCCCATCCCTGCCACGGCTGGACCCCATCCCTGCCACGACTGGACCCCTACCCTGTTATGACCGGACCCAGCCGGCCGGTGTAACATTGGACCCTGCCGTGACCCTTCCTGAGATCCTGCCGTGACCCTTCTTGCCTTCACCCCTGCCTGGGGCCCGTCCTGGTGAGACCCACCCCTGTGCAACTCTGTCTTGGGGCCAGGGGCTTACCAGTGACACCCTACCTGCCGTTCTACATAATAAAGCGCTTCTATCCAGATTCCTGCTCCGAGGTGTGGTTCCCTGCCCGAGTCCGCCCCCGTGACATGCGGTACCTGTCTGGTGGTGACTCTATGGGGACGATATGACGGCAGTTTCGACTGATAGTCCCTCCATGATATAAGAACGAAGGGAAGGTTAATTGCCAACCACAACACTGGGGACACCTTCTGACCCTGGAGCAAGCTTGTCACGACTACGTGCCCGGTGGCCACCATACTGACCGTAATGTGTCCTCTGCACTTTACCACTCCCAGGTGGCCTTCATGTAAACTGGTGAGAACATCATTTCTCATAGCTGCTGGAATAACAAGCCTGCTTCCTTTCAGCAAGAGGCCATCTTGCACTGTGAGAAATGCCCTTTCTGCCCAATACAGTTTGAGTCCTGGTTCATCCTTGCTGCATACATGTCATTCCTCCTCACACGACGGCATCACTCTGCTGCAGATACTGTCTCTCTTCAGCTTGTCCAGGTAAGTAGTGCTTGCTGGCAAATTGTCCACATCGATATTCGTGTCTTCCAAGAACTTTTTCTCTACCGATGTTACTTCACTCCTCACGGGAGCCCTCGACAGCATGTCTGCTGTGCAAAGTCTCTTCCCTGGGACATGTGTGATTGGGTAAGATAACGCATCAGGCACATTCGGAAGCATAAAATCAAAGAAGGGAGAGTATCCAGTGGCTTGCAGCAGGAGAGACTAATGGTCCAGCTTCTTCTGGAAGTGTTTGCCAATGAGAAAGTTTTGGAACCTCTCACATGCCCTCGTCAAGTTCAAGGCTTCTGTCTCGGCCTGTGTATATCTCTGCTCCTTAGGTGTGACCGACCATGATATATATGGTCTCCATCCTACCTCCGCCCCATGGAGAAACACTGCACCTAAGCCATGAAGATACAGCATCTGCTTAGACTCTGCACTCTTTGTTTGCATCATACATACACCCTGGTGGGGATGTCAGTGTATCTTTCAGGTCCTGGACATACTTACTAGGTCAGAGCCTGCAGTTCCTTGTCTCTCAGCCAGCCAGCGCGGGATGAACTACCCCAACTGGTTCACCATGCTGAAAAAGCGTCTCAGCTCACTTATACTCGTGGGCTTTTTCATCCCCTTCTCCGCCTCAGTCTTGCTCGGGTTCGGGCTGATGCTGATGGATCCAGCTGCATTCGCTCTGACAGCTTGGCATCCCGGTGGCAAGCCTGTTGCATTTCAAAAACTGGTGCACTAAAAGGACAAAGCACACAGGCACAAGATAGAGAATGTGGTGTATGCTGTCACTTGCACTGAGGATTGTGATGGTGTCTACATTGGAGAGACCAAACAACCTCCACACAAATGGATAGCCCAATACAGGAGGGCCACTAGTCAGAACAGGCCGCTGTAGTCCATCTACACCTGAAGGACAAGAGCCATTAGTTTGAAGACAGCAATGTCTGTATTCTGGCCAGAGAAGAGAGATGGTTTGAGAGAGGAGTCAAAGAAGCCATCTTTGTCAAAACAGACAAACCATCTCTTAACAGACGAGGGGTGCCTCGGACAACACCTTTCACAAACATACAACGCCAAGATGGAATTTGGACACACGGACCAAGACCTTCTGCACCCTCCGAAGAACCAGGAAAGACCCACCACCAGAACCAGCCCCTTGTAACGTCCCCATGAGCTTAAGTTAATATGAACAGGTTTCACTCCTTTGTTTAGCTTTACCTATTCACGTTCCAATCCAGGTCATCCCACTAAATTGCTCTTTTGTTCAAATGAACAACGCCCCATTAGCATAATAACCCCCCTTACACCTAGTTTCTGCGGATCCACTCTTCCATTTAACGACAAGCCACCATAAGACCTTCCCCAAACCCTGGCAGTTACATTTGGAAACTCCCTATAGGTCATTAGAACTGAGGAAGCCTCTCAGATGAAGGTTGAAACATCTTCCAGTGAAGAAATTCAAGTCCAGATGCCAAGACAAGAAGATTTTCAACAAGAATTCACCATGACCTGGATGACTGAGAGCCTCAACAGACAAAATAACGTGGTGTTCACCTGAGTTTCCTCCACGCAAGCGCTCAACTTACTTGCGACACGAAATTTCTCGAATCGCCTTATCCATCTGGACCAATCCTGTGGCTTGGAAAAGTCAGCTCCGGCGGTTGGATGCTAAACATAGCGCTCGGTCCTGCCATTAGTTTCCATTGTTCTGCGCATCGGAACTCTTCATCCTTTTTTGCGAACATCCAAAACTAACCTAACAGCCCCCGAACTCTGACGTCATCTTGCCGGGCCACCACTGCTTCCAGAATAAGAGCTGTTGATATAATACTAATACCACACCACAGAGGGGTTTCCAGGGCCCGCGGTTGAACATTTTCCCCCGAAGTAATCCGCTAACGGCAGGTTTTACATGGCAAAGCAGTGCAGGGAGAAAATAAAAACACTAAAAACACAAAATAAAATCTTTAAGGTTCACACCTTAAAGATTATCTGTACAACTTCGCTGTCTTCGAGGGAGGCGCTTAAAGTACGCACTGCAAACACTGTCTGTGGGAATGCAACGCTAAAAAATCCCTTGAACGAGGAGAGTTCTTGGAACCTCATTGGAGGAAACAATGAGATTGGATTCTTATAACTCTTTCTAGAACCTTTGTGTCCGAAAGCGGCTAATCGACAATTAAAAAACCGAGAAGCTTAAAACAGACTCTTATTAATTATTATCAACTTCCCGTTGGAGTCTGTGAATGTCATTTTCTTGGCCAATTTTGTGGCCCTGTGATTGACACGGCCAGGTTGAACCAGAAGCAAATTAAAATGTTTTCAGAAAAATAGACAAATAGCTGATCTTTGAAAGACTCTCAAGTAATTAACTTAGTTAATAATTTTTTTGAATATGCCAAAAAAGGCCGGGATCAATTCAACCCTACCAGATTTAATCGCCCCCCCCCATTCCCCCAGCCCCACAAGAAAACAGGAAATTTCTGTCTTCTGCTATATGAGCTTGATGCTATTCCCTGCCCGTCGGCTGAACTTGTTTGCTTCCTCCGGAGCAAAGAATTGCAGCTGTGAGACTCAAACATCGGTATTTTCTGCCATGACGGGGATGCGAGAGGGGGTGAAATTGATTTCAACATTTGTAAGCCATATGTTCACATGATAAACTCAGTGACACTGGCTCTCACACACATTTCATGACTTTTTTTTTTTTTTTTCTTTCCAACTTTGACCTTGGGCAAGATTTGTATTTACCACATCATAATTTCATTTATTTTATTTTACTTATTTTTAATCCTCCTCCCTTGAAATCAGATTTCAGCAGGTACCCCTCTCTCCTCCACCCACCCAGCTTTGAATAATCACCTGTGATATACATGTCAAAACATGTGCCTCGATCTGTGGAAGCGCTGAATTACTTTTGGCCATAAATCTGGTAACTATGGTAATAAATATCCCCATTAAAATAGCAATCAGAGAAAATAAAATGCAGATGTCCAATGGTTGTATAATCCCTAATTTTATGTCAAAACATGCATCTTGAACAATGTGCATGTGTGTGTAATGGCTTTTGCTGATCTCATGTTAACCATGGCAACAAATATCAACATCAAGTAAATGAATAATATCGCCCAGGAATTATTGAGAAGGGAATCTTGACCACTCTTTTGGCCTCTTATGAATTACAAGTCAATTGGAATGGCTTTGCGACAAACACAGTACAGGTATGTAACAGAAGCCTGTATCGATTCGTACAGGCAATCAATGGCTTTTGTCTTAGTCTCCTGTCGCCACGGCGATAAATATTTTCTATAATCACACAGTTTCATAGGAATGAACTTATCATGCATTTTCAACTTCGTCACCAACTAGTTCAAACAAATGTGTAGAAACATGACTGTTCTCCAGATCATGATTTATACAAATGGCTTTTGGTCATCTTCGAGTAACCATGGCGACAAAAGTCACCTTAAACAGCAAAAATAAACGAACATGGACCTCACATCCCACTGCCATGGATAAAGCTTTCCATTTTAGATATGAAAATGTGCGGCTAAGACGGCGCATGTTGGAAATTGCTAAGAATGATGTTTTTAGTAACCACGGCAACAGAAATCAGTTAAAAAATAACGCCCCATACTAATTGCTACAGTAAGAATGAAAAAGGAATGGGTTTCAGGCTGACTCCTCCTGTAGCCTTGCAAACCCCAACCATTAAGTTCTCATAACAAATTGGACGACTGTCGCTTTGGTTATGTTTCTTGTATCCATGGCAACATCACCCCTTTTTCATAGAAAATTCCACAGGAATGAATGAGAATTGGATTGGTGCTTCTGCTCCTGGAGCACTGCTAAACCTAAGGATATATATCTCAAAACATTGTTCAGGACAAGCAGGCATTGGGATTTGGTTGTGTTAGGTAACCGTGGCAACAAAAAAAAAAAATTGAAATACATAATTGATTAATGAACCCACACACACACACACACACACACACACACATAACAAGAATTTTGTAGGAATGAGGAACGGATTTGAAAATGATCAGGCTGTCGTGTCTGAAGAGGCTGATCAACAAGAACATTCAGATTTTCTGAGTAGGATTCTCTAGTTATTATTTTTTTATTGTCATCGCCGTCCGTGGCATGCTTTAACATGCCGTTCATCCTCCAGAAAAAGAAGCAGGGGGGGAAAAAAATGCATGAGCGTGCTATGCTAGTCCAGTAAAACAGCACATAATCACTCAAAAAACTTGAGAGGATAATTGCAGTTTAGAAAAAAAAAACCTGGCCAGCGGGTTTTCAACATCTTTCCTATCGGTTGTGACACCGGCGTGTTCGTCATTTTCGCGGGGTGAAATTACGAAACACGAGAACAACACCGTAAATCTCGCCGAAACTAACAAAAAATGACTACATAAATCTAAAAAAAAAAAAAATTTGCCATCATTTCACTTGCAAAAGAGCCAGCGGGTTTATTTCATGCCCTCCGTTGTTCCAGGAAGACTTCAGCGAGGAAATTGATGGTAAGAAAGACTCCGATTGTATTAAAGTCGTGATTTTATTGAATACATAAGGTAAAAGATGGGCGTTTTGCTCGTTCCTGAAGCCATTAAACAGCCCCGTCAAATAATACCGGGATAATAATACGTGCATTATCGTAAATAACCAGGATTCTGGAGTCTTTTTTTCTTCTTTTGGGGAAAAAGGGGGTGGTGCTGACATCCAGTGCTGAAAGAGAGCTGGAAGCTGCAGGCAAAGGGTGGTGGCGGGGGGGCATTCCTTGTATTTCCTCCCCCCTTTTCCTCTATAAGCGACCCGCCGCATCCAGACTCCGCCCCCTTCCGTGAGCCCAGCGGAGGTCGAGGAAACCGCCATTGAGGCCGAATGGAGTGGAACTCCTGGCATTGTCGCCCAACCCGACCCACCAACCCCCTCGCTCCCCTACACACTCCAAAGAATGTCCCCCTGTGTGTCCTTGCGAGTCACCAGAGCAAAGGGCCAGGTGGGAAACGCAGAGGAGCAGCGGAGCGGCGATGAGGAGGCCGGAAGCTGGAGCGCAGGAAAGTCAGAGTTTGGTCGTTTGAAGATCTTGGGACTTTCATGAAGGTCACATGACGTTGAGAAAAGGTGGTTTTTCTGTCTTTTGGTTTCGGTTCGCAGTGAGATTTGGGATCAGGATCATAGCGTTTCAAAAAAAGAAACCTCAGAAATCCAGAAATCCTCGTCCGAGCTCTAGAGAACCGTCCTCCGCTGCAGGACAATCGACCTCCTCTTTTTCAAGTCTTTTTTCGCAGAAAAGATGACCAACACCACAATTGCAATTCCGCGGTCTGGCCACTGGGAACATTTGCGTCCGTCCGTTTTCGGGCTCTGACGGAACCCTTGATTTGTTTTCCAAGCCTAATGGGGTAACGCTACCGTTCAGAACCTACATGTCGTCATAGCGACAGCCCATGAACTTCACGTGCTTTCGAAACTCGCATCCTGTGAATTTTCCGTCCACGTGCTCTCGCCCACTTGAAAACGCCACTTAAACCATGGTAATCTGTATTAAGCCACGGCGTGATGACTTTTCACGCCGGTGTCTTACGAAACCGCCTGCGTGCTTCCAGATAAAAAAAAAAACGCGTCCTGTGACGTTGGACATTTCGACCGTTCTAATTGTCGCATCGAAGCCGGCAAGACCTCAACAACCGGATCAAATCGACCGGTTCCACCAGCAGACCGTGCAAAAAAAGGCATCAGGATGCAAAACTCTCCGAGTCAGACTTCACCGTCCCAACGCGGACAATTGATTCCAGTTCCAGATCCTACGGTTACCATGGTTACAGTAACAAATATCTAGAAAAGATCTTTTGGTCGCTAAAAACGACCGCAAGAATGGCTCGGGTGACGATGTAAAAGAAGGTTGCGACTCTGCACTGGTTTTTTAACCCCAGACTTACGACAGGAAGCTGCAAAGTGTGAATCTGCACGCCGGCGTCCTGCTGTGACGGAAGCAGGAAGTCGGAATAAACAGCGCGTGGTCTTTGTTTATTTAATCCCCAGTGTAGGCAAAGAAATTTCATTTTCACTGTTAATATATATATGTATATATATATATATATATACATGTATATATAAATATACATTTTGTTTTTGTCAACTTTCAAGTTCTGTCCTAAACTTTGCTTGCAATATTTAATTACCGTAATTGCCGGACTATTGAGCGCACCTCAATATAAGCCGCACCGGCTAGCCGATCGCTATCTCGGCCTTCCTCCTGCGCACTAAAACCGTCAAAGTCGTCTTCTTCGGTGTCGGAGTTGAACGGACTCGGAATTTCCTGGTCATTTCATTGGTCCGATGTGACGAGGAGAAATGTTTTAGCGGCGTGAAGCTCATTAGCCCCCCAAAAGAAGTATATATGTTAGCCGCATCGTTGTTTACATGAAAAAAGTCGCGGCTTATCGTCCGGAAATTACGGTAGATTTGATGAATCCGATTCAATTCCACCAAATTCTCTAAATTTCATTTAAAAATATGACTTCTTAGCACAAAAAATATACATATATATTGTTTTTCAGTATTTTTTTTATTTGTATGACATGGATTTTTTGAGATCTAGAAAAACAAGGTCCCTCAGAATGGATAGACTCTCAAACTATTCTTTACTTCAATACTACATTTCTTGAAGTACTGAAGAATCGGTGAGGTTATAATACAGCTAGTATTGTTACCTCACCGATTCTCCCACATTTTTTCTTAGAAAGTACAAGTACACCTGAGTACTGCGATGGCCGTTATCACAGCGGGTTTGCCATGGATCGTAAACGTGACATTCTCACGAGACTGGTGGGGTGGATTTGATGCTAAACTACCACTTGGATCAGTTTTTCCAATTGGTTCTAGATATTAGGGCAACAGAAACTGGAAAGGTACTTTAATCCTAGTTTGTTTGTTTGTCGTTTGTGCCGATTGTTTAACCCGGGCCACTACCAGCAGGTGGCGCCATGGCTGCCATTTTGGCAGGAGATCGCCAACAGAGGCTGAATGGGAGAAGAAGTTTGAAACGTTCTGATGGCTTGCGAGATTTGCCTCCACGCAGCAAATGAGCCAGAGATAAACTGCCAAACTTTTCCTCTGTTGATAAAACCTTGGTGGGCTTTGAAAGAAAAGCTCTGATTATTTGGGGATAAACTCGGGGTGTTCGGTTAAAGAAAGGTTGAACGGTCAGGAGTGCGATGGATTTTTCCACAGCTAATAGGGAATGACCAGCTGCAGCATTCTGGTCCACAGAAGTTTGTGGTGAGTTTTGTTTGGTGTTTCAGGAATAAAGCTTGAGCTCATCCATGGCTCCCCCATCATTCTTCATTGTACCACTTTACTGACCCCGACATGAGCAACTCCACTTTGGCTAAGCAAGCCATGAAGAGTTGCATGACCACCCTGCAGAATGATTCGCCGTGCTCAGAAGACTTCTGCTCTGGAGGTACAGCCTGTTTGCTGTTGAGCGGGCGGAGAGGCTACTTTACCTGTCTGATTTGGGTAACGGGTCGGCAGTGGACCCGATGGACAACACGCTGTCACTACTGGGATCCGACAAAGGCAGGTTCCTTCTCCGCCATTGGCGGGTTCCAACACAGCCTCATAGTCAACCGGGCTCAGCGTCAGTTTGAACTGCCAGTGATTGACTTCTTGGGCCGTCGCATTTCGCCGCAAGGCGCAGTCCCATTGCCTTCAAAGGTGCAAGCAGTGGCAGAATTTACCTGTCCGGCATCTGTCAAGGCATCACAAGAGTTCTTGGGCATGGTGAACTTTTACAACCGCTTCCTCCCTCATGTTGCCCACCTTCTTCACCCACTTTATGGGGGTTTGCGGCTCGAGAAGGCGGGCGTCACAGTGAAGTGGACCCCATGCCCTGGCTAATGCAGCCTTCTTTGCCCATCCCGCACCCACGGCGTCCATAGCAATTAATAATGCATCTGACACTGCCATTGGGGCTGTAGTTGAACAACGTGTGGCAAATGTGTGGCAGCCTCTTGCATTCTTTAGCCGCAAACTGCATTATAGCCAATGCAAGCACAGTGTTTTTGACGGGGAAATGTCCACCGGCCGTCTCTGCCCGGTGGTTCCGGTGACCTGGCACCATCGTGTTTTTGACTCGGTTCACTCCCTCTCACACTTGGGAGTTCAGGCAATGGTGAAGGTGGTGAGCTCAAAGTTCCTCTGGCCTGGCACCCATAAGGACATCAAGTACTGGGCGGCTGCATTTGTGGTGTGCAAGTGTACTAACATTCACCAGCATGTTAGGGTACCCCAGACTCTTTGTCCATGTCGACCTTTGCAGCGTTTTGCACAGCGGGTGGCTGGAGGCTTTCCTGCGACAAGGCTGTTTCTTTCTTCTTGGGTCGCCCATTTCAGCGCCCCATCAGACGTCACTTCGGACAAAGGTCCACATTTCGAGTCGGTGTTCTGGTCGGCACTGGCGCGGTCATTGGGTCGACCCATCCTCAGACTAACGGTTTTTGTGAACGGTTCCACTGGACCCTCAGGGCAGCCCTGCCTGCTGCGTGCTCTCTGGGTGGAGCGTTTGCCGTGGATTATGCCGGGGTTGTGTTCAGCTCCTAAAGACAACCTGGTTATCGGTCGGCCGCCTAGAGTCCTTAGAGAATTTTTGCCCGAGAGATCTGCTTCTCCACCCCGTCCGGCCACAAATCCTTTCTTGCCCAGTCGCTCTCGGGTCCCAGTCCCTATTCGCCACTGTTTTCTGCGGTGTTTCATCCCTGCAGAGCGGATCACGCTGGACTTGCCGAAGCCAGCGCACAGGTTTCGCTGGCGAAGTTGTGTTTCGTTTCCATGTTCCCCGTCGAGGTTGCCCTCCTTTCAAGACCCGAGCATTGCTTGCGCGACCCCATCGCCGGTGTCTCCTGCCTCTTCGAGCGAGGGACGACGCAGTCATTATGGCAGGTTGTTTAATCCTGCCATGAGCGACCAGGGGCGCGGCCTCTCACCACATGGGACTCGAGACTGGGGCGTGGTTTAGGTCCTGGGCGTTCTGGTCCACAGAAGTTTGTTGTGAGTTTTGTTTGGTGTTTCCGGGATAAAGATTGAACTCACCCAGGGCTCTGCCATCTTTCCTCGTTGCACCGCAACATATGGACGTGTTTGCATTTAGAAATAATCAGCCTGCACATTTTCTGCTCTTTCTGATGCAAGATGTGATTTGCAGGAAGGAAAGGGAAAGCAGAAGGAAAAGCTCCAGCCAGAGCCAGAAATTAAATGTGCACGTGTCTCTGTGTGTGTGTGTGTGTGTGTGTACGTGCACTGAGTCTTTATGAGCCTCTGTCCCGGCTCTCCCATCAGACGGGGACTCGTGGGGTCCTGTTGCTCCTATCAGACGCATGGCGCAGTTAAACGAAATGACTGAAAAGTGCACTTTGAACTCGGCCCCTGGCCGAGCGCCCATTCAGGCAGAAATGTAAAAGTTCCTGTCCTCCAGGGGGGTAAAGGGGTTGGGGCAGAGGGGGGTGGGGTCTTCAATAAAAAGACTTATGGCAGTTTGGCAAGGGGCCCATGGATGGTCCGACAAGCCCTGACGGGCATTATTTCCTAGTGGCTTCTTTGTTTGGTGAAGCTTTTTTATTTTTTTGGCAGGGTTCCTATTGCGGCGAGCAACTTCCCATTGAGACCTCGCCCCGAACCCCCTGCCACATCGGCGTCGCCTCGGCACCTCGTAATTCTGCTCGGAGATGCCGTGTTTCTCATTGAACGCGCGATTTGTCTATAAATGAAGTAGCACCTCCGGGGTTATTGTTATCGCTGCTTTTTTTGTGAATGGCCTGCAAAATCAAAGTTCACCGTTGCTTTATTATGGAAGGACGTGGGGGTGGGGGGGTAATTTATCAGAGCTCCAGGAGTTAATGGTTCCCTCGCCCGCTTGTAAAAAAGAACCAGTGCGCCTAAATGAAGTTTTGGAGCACAACTTGTAATTTGCCAATAATGTGGAGTTACACTCTATTACCGCGCAGGCCCCTGTAAAAACTTTTGTTTTTTAAGAGTTTATTCATTCCCTCGCGAGCTATTTCCGAACAGGAATGGCTCCCGGAACGTCAGACGGAGTCATTTGAAGTAAATGAGCCACGGGTCTAATTTTTTTCCTTTTTTTTTTTTTGGAAAGGGTTGGCACGGTCCGGCCCGTCAGTCACAGTCTGCAAGCAGAGCACAGTAGCACCTTTGCGTTGCCCGGACTGCCTGTCAGCAGCCACATTAAGCCATTACACAAGTGTGGAAACAGGCCTTTTTTCGCTGGCCCACACATTCACTCTGTGTATATATGTGTGTGTGTGTGTGTGTGTGTGTGTGGAGGGGGCAGGGGGGGTACCATAATTACCCCCACCCTTGCCACCACCTTCACACACACTCAACTTCATACCCATCTCCCCTGGCAACTGCAATCATACAGGCCAAATAGCTCGGACTGATTCATAACTCCGGCAGAGGGAAGTGGGCCGTCCGTAATGACACCAATTGCTCCGACCTTAACGCCGTAATAGGACCTCTCACCGCATCGGCGAGGAAATGACCACAATTGAGGTTCTTCCACTTCCTAGCAACCGGAGTCAATGATTTGAAGGCAACTCGTAATACCTGCGCCCCGGAGATGGAAAACGAGGCCTTAATGAAGGCGGGGTTGTTAAGAATTTAGCAGAGTTGGGTGGTGGTGGCAGGGCAACAAACAGAAAAGTGGAAGCATGTGTGTCAAATGGTCTCTCTTGTTTCGTTTCGGCAGCCGACCAACGGTCAGATTAGAAAAGGCGGCCTTGGGTTCTCGCCTGGTCGCGCAATCAGGAAAGACCGGAGGGGAAACAAACACAGGCTGTGTGTTTGGGTCCCCGCTGGACACGAAGGAGGAGGCGGAGGAAGGGAAAGCGGGGGGGTTTGGAGGCTGACGTTTAACGGCAAACAGCTCGGGTCGGTGTTTTGTAAGTCTGACCCGGGTCAGATAATATTAGAAAATGCGTATTTTATGATGTGTTATATATCGCTCCGGTACCAGAGGGAGACGGGCCGGCTAGAACCCAAATGGAGGATTTCATAGGAGCAGGGAACCATGGAAATTCTCATTTATTTAACACAATCTGTGGGGGGGGGGGGTGGCTTATAAAGAGTAAGAACAACATTTACGGGGCACAAGGTGTGACTTTTACTGCACTATTTCAGAGAATTTCACCCAATTTGACAAATTAAATCAGTCGATGGTAAAGAGGTGAGATCTGAGAATTTTTACTTTTATTAATTCATTTGGAGGGTTCGGGGTGGGAGGGAGGGTGAACAGAAGTTCAGCAAAACCATTAAAATACCAACACGATTAATGTCGACTGAGTTGATTGGCTGGGATGTTAACAGCGCGAACGTATCCAGACTTTTCACGTTCAGGTGTTTCCCGCAACGCTCGTTTCCTGCGAATGTTTCAGATGGGTTCTTCGCCACCACAATTGCGAAGTAATGTAACAATGGTATAACAGTGATACTTTGTTCCACTGCCAAAAAAAATTCAAGAACGTCCAAAAGATCCTCGGGCCTCCTGCACATTTAACACGGTAAAACTCATTAGTTGACGAACTGGTCGATTAGCAGTCAGCGTAGAGAATGCATCGACCTTTTATGGATGCGTCGGTTCACTTCAAGCCGACACATGACGCGTTATTTGTTACACGTGTTTGGAACCGCAGCCCTAGAAAGTGAACTCAGCAAAGCAGATGTGTTCACTGACATGCTATCCCCACTTAGCATCACCTCAACCAGCTTTGCGAATCACGGGCCGGTTTTTGCGCTGGATGGCGTTCCCCACGCTCCCATTGGTTGGACCTCAATGAAAGTGCCGGCCGGTCGGCTGGATACCTGCAGGGATGATGTACGGATCCAGGAGGAGAATGTTATCTGGCGGATCTTCAGTCAGCCCAGAACGAGCCCGGAGCCTCGCCGGGCCAGAACAGCGTTCCACTGTCGGGCTGGCGAGCAGCTGGGAGCCAGGAGTTCGATCTTGGAGGCCCCACCCCGCTCACTGGCGATGTAGCCTAGTAGCCACAGAGCTAGCTTCCAGTCATGAAACAATTGTGGTTTCCCACAATAGATTTGTTTTTGCCGATGTCTGTTTTGTTTTGTTTTGTTTTTTTCATAGGTCAATGAAATCACAATAAAGTAAGAGACAAGAGATACAGAATTATTGGAATAAAATCGTAATATAAAGGAAATGTGGCTAGACTTAACTAAATAAATTCATATTCTGTTCTAGAATGTTATTTAGACCACACGTGTGGTTGTTTTATTAGCATTAGCATTGAGCTTGTTATGTTATGTTATGTTATGTTATGTTATGTTATGTTATGTTATGTTATGTTATGTTATGTTATGTTATGTTATGTTATGTTATGTTATGTTATGTTATGCTATGCTATGTTATGTTATGTTATGTTATGTTATGTTATGCTATGCTATGTTATGTTATGTTATGTTATGTTATGTTATGTTATGTTATGTCATGTCATGTCATGTTATGCTATGTTATGTTATGTTATGCTATGTTATGCTATGTTATGTTATGCTATGCTATGCTATGCTATGCTTTGTTATGTTATGTTATGTTATGTTATGTTATGTTATGTTATGTTATGTTATGTTATGTTATGTTATGTTATGTTATGTTATGTTATGAATAAGATGATACAATGATAATATAATATATACTTGTCTCACGTTATTTGAATATTATAATATATAATTTCCTGCTACTGTCATTAGCGGGCACTAACAAGTCTTTCTGCCGTGTCCTGCCCGATAGCCGTGTCCCTATATGAGGCCACTGGGTAGTCAAAGGTCACATTGTTTTTTTTCTTGAATTCTTGAATGAAAGGTATTTCCTTTCAAATCAGGATGTCTGGGTGAAAATGTATTGTACATTTATTTTTATTTTGTTTTCATTCTTGCAAAACCTTTCAGATCTGATAGGTTCAAATGAAACCTTCGGCCTCATTGTTCTTCATGGGATTTTTTTTTTTTCCAGAACCGGCCCAAAGGAAATAAGGTTTCGCACACGGCCTTGACTGATCAAATCTCACTTCCCCACTCTCTGTTTGGAGGAGAGAGAAACTAGAACGGGTCAGACTACTTCTAGAACTTTGGCTTGGGTTGCTGCAGGGATCTTCTGGCAGGAGGATTTTGCCCCTGCTGAAACACTGGAGGCATGGAGGAGATAACAATTGATAGCGCCCTCATTTAATGGACTGATAACATCCGCAACCAACCACTTTAAACCGCACCTGGGATGTGGATCAGACGCAGGTGTTGCAAAATGAGGTTGCGAAAAGTTTAAAGAGAAAGAATCGGGAGGATGGATCCGGAAGTCGCCCCGGAGGGAGAAACCGGGCTTCGACGGAGCTTTGGAAATGCGTTCTAAGTGTTAGCGGACTGAGGTTAAATATTAGCAAACCTCAAATGCCAAATTATATCCAAGTCGAGACGGGAGTGTTTTGTTGTTTTTCTTAAAGTGACGAAATCGTTTCTTTTTCTGTTTTCACCAACTGCGTCTGGGTGGTTTGGAGTATTCTTTGTTTCTGTCTTTCTCGTACTGTATCGGTCATCTCTACTTTGGGCAACAAACTTCCACAGCATTTTCAAGTCTCTTAGCTTAGCTTACGCTAAGATTGGCGAAGCATGCACCTTCTACTCTTGTGTGAGCCTGATAATGGTTGCTGAGAGACCCTGTCATTTGATCTAATAGAGTCCAGATTGGACCAGACACTGGAATAGTGCATCATCGCTCATTGGGTCCAGCTAGCCGAGGGCTAATCCCGATGTTTGCGGCAGGAGGTGGCAGCTCGCTCCCTTTTTGGACATCCATGGCGGGACATGAAACATGTACGTCTAAGAGTATTTTTCTGAAATCCCAGAATCGACCAACTTGCGGCCCTGACATCAAGTAACTGACATGTTTATAACCCAACTGGCATTGGATTTCCACGCTGTTCGCCTCTTTGATGTTTATTATATTGGCTGGGACGCAGGGAAACGACAAGAAGATGGTGAACGTGATGAAAACAAAGACGCGTCGAGCAAAGTGGAGAGCCGCCCCGAATCCGGACGCCATTTCCAAGTGAAAAAAATAACATGCGGATGGGATCGGGAAGAGGTGAGGCCGTTTGGCGTTCGTGGCCTAGAACCGGCCCCCGGAGACTGGCCAAAAACTTTAGTCGGCCTCTGCACCAGATGTCGGCCGTGATATGCAGTTTGGGTTGTTTTTTTGTTGTCCTGCCAAGGGAAAAGGGAGTGGAGAGCACTAGTTTAATGTGGTTCAGGTGTTTGACGTCTTCACCCCACAGCCCGCACAACCTGCAAGTCACTTTGTTTGACAAAAACACTAACCGGTTTTTCCTTTTTTAAGAAAGGAGATGTGGCGATAATAATCGAGCGGAGAAGGGGGGGCACCAGTGCCACCGCTTCAAGTCACGTCACGTAAACAATGGCGCTTCACTGGGAGAGTCTCGTCTTCCTTCCTGCCCGGCTTCCCATCCATCGTTCTGCCTGACTTGGCAAACTCAATGTCCCACCGGGCCATACACCCCCCCCCACACACACACACACACACCCACATCCCCACCTCCTCCGCACACACTCCTTCACCAGCAGCCACGGCTGGAGCAGGACATCCACAGGGTGAATGCATAAATAAAACCTGACTTATTCATTTATTTGTTTGTTTGTTTGTTTTACAGACTTTCAATTTGCGCTCAAAATCTTTCTTTTCTTTTTCTGTTTCTGTTTTTTTTCTAGTTCTTTTATTGAACTTTTCTATAATTTCTTTATGAATATTTTTACTTCGTTTCCAGATTTGTGACAACATTTTCAGAAAAATTTGCCCTTATTCATTATTTTTGGCCATTTATTCATGGTTTTACCAGTTATCAGATTATCTTTGTCCCGTATCCATATTTTAAATGCTTTAAAGCATAATTGAAAAACCATTGATTATTTATGATCTTATGAAATTAACCAAATAATTTTAAAAAAAAATCAAGAAATTCTCTATTAATTTTTTTTTAATTACGTCTTTATTCAAACTGAAAATAAATCATGTTTTCATTATCTTTTTTTCCTGACCAGTTTTGTTTATTCATTGATTTATCTATTGATTGATGTGTCTTCATTTTGCAAATTTATGTATTTAATATGAGTGTGAGTTCCCCGTAAAAGAAAATAATAATTATGACACATGAGTGCCTTATGGGGGTTGGGGGGGGTGGGGGGTCCTTGGTAGCTGGGTGGGTAGAGGTCCTCCCTCCTCCATCAGCTGGCTGATTATAAACCACAGAGAGGAAGCGAAAGGACGACGACAACGACGAAATGATAAATGACAGGATTCTCCGGTGGAAGCGGAACGTACCAAGTTAAAAAGCGGGGTCCTTTGACATGCAGATGATGGTGTGGTGTTGCTGGAAGAGCGGGAAGGGGGCTTGGCACCTACAGGGCACTAAACTTTTAACCCCGCCCACGACCTCCAGTCCTTTCTCATGCGGACCCTCGGAGCAGATTGATGGCGGCGGTGCACTTCCTCTGCGGGGGGCGCGACCTCTGGCCCAATAATGGCCGACTGTTGATTAGCTCGTCTCATTACCATCCGCGGCTCCTCGCTATTGTTCGGGCCTCCGGTCTAGGAAATGATAGATTACAAATTTGTCAAATCTCGCTCAGAGGAACAATCGACATCCGAGAGTGATTTCTGTTTTTTTTTTTGATTCATTCATGATGTCCACCAGTATCAATCCTCATTGCCTCTAGATGAAATGTAGCAGATTACTTCATTAATCCCTTGCAGGAAATTATTTTCTTCATTTTCCCCATCATGGACGACCCATGGGTGGTGAGCAGCTACGTAGCAGTGCTGGGGAGCCGTCATTGTCACACTTCAGCAGGTTAAGAGGAACTCGAGAATTGAAACAGGAACGTCCGATTACAAGACGTTGCTGTCCCCTACTTGAACAAGATCCCAGAGATAAAAACAACAATGATAACTATAACAATAATAGAATAGATGATCAATGGATTAAGGAAAAAATGATAATTTTATTGAAGTAATAGATATTGTATTTATAGTTATGACATAGGAATAATATAGTCTTGACCGGTGATGTGCAGTCCTTGGAGGCAGGAGAGGCTGTGCCTCACTTGGGAAAAAAATTGAAAACTAAAAAAGAAATTAAATGGTTATATTTATCAGTAATTTCATTTAACTTCACCGTTTTTTTCATTCCGAATCGCTGGATTTTCACATTTATTGTTAATGTATGTGTGGTGAGCCTCAGTAGCAATTGTGCAATGACAGCTTACTGCTGCCCCGCTGGAAGGCATTAAGGCCATATTGCTGTTTCTCAATATGTCACTGTTAAAATATTTAAACACTTTTGCGATATGAACTACTAATTTCTAATGTACAGTGTTTTTTGGCTACTACTGTATGTGTGTTAATACTTTCTTGTGCTGAGTGATCATATAACAGCTGCAAAGAGCACCAAAGTGAGGCACGCAGTTCTCCTGCCTCACGGTGATTCCAGGGATTCTTCCCGCAAATCCTCAGCTGCAGAATACTGCAAGTAAGTCGAGTGCAGCCATCCATTTATTTGTTCCTCCTTTCATCCCCCTTTTAAAATGGAGGATTATATATCCAAACTTAGACAATATTCTGAATTGGACTCGCATTGCACTTCATTTGTAAGTAAGAATAATACTATAATAACTTTTTTAAATCAAATGTGCTTTTTTGTGTGCTACCGTTTGTATGTGTGAAGAAAGCCGATATGAGATTTAAACATAAACCATTAACTGCCAATCAAATGGTGAATAAGCTGCTCTGTCGGGTTCATATGTTTATGAATTTAATTGCAATAAAGTCAGTGCCAAACCAGCCACGAACGTCACAGCACGGCACTGATCTTGGCATTCGCTGCAAAAATGCCCAAAATATGTCCATGAATGTTTTTTTGAAAGAGCCTTGTTTATATTCATAACTACCAAGTGATTATCCAAACTACTAATTTGTGTTATTAGAACTTCTGTAGATTTATGTTATCCAGCAATTCAATTTGAGATTTGGACAAGAAGGAGCTAGAAAGAGAAAATTATATGCTGAATAGAAAACGTGAAAAAATGAAACACTTGAATTGAATTGTGTTTTCAAGTGACGCGTTATTCAACGTTCATAAACACTGACATTGTTTACACCCTCTGTTTCCTGTAGATGTGAGTCGATCTTATGGTTTTATGGAGCGATATTATCTGGGTCCACAGTGGAAGGGCACTTCTGGCCTTCCTTTGGCACAGCTCACCGTCTCACCCGGTTCGGGGCATCATGACGGTGAGGTCATCTCAGGTGGCAGATAACCAGCAGAATGTTAAAAACCCATGTGTGAGGGAAACACATGGGTTTTTAGCAGTTCTTGAGGTCATTGCAAATGGGGTCAAATTGCAATGGGTGCAAACTCAGGTCAGTCATTGCAAAGGTGCTCTTCAGATAAGAACTTCTATGATATCAAATTTAATTTAAAAATGTGGTTTGAATTAAATCCAATGCTTTATTCCTTTATTTATTGGACTACTGGACTTGCAAGTATAGCCAGAGTGTAATCAGTTAATTATATTTAAAAAAAAAAAAAAACACGGTGGAATAACCCCAAATTTGAGATATCTATACGTAATGTGTTTTTTATCCATAAAAAAAAACTTGGATATTTTCAGGTGAATTGTTAATATAAGGTCATTTCTTTCCCTGCTTTTTATTCTTTTTACTCGTGAAATGTTTTGATATATTTTGATAAAACATTTTAGCAAAGAGTATACTGAAATAACCAAAAAACTAAAGAATCATCAATAAATGAATCTAAAAAATAACTAAGTTTTGATTCTTTAGCTATTGACGTCATGATAATGTTTTCCCACATAATTCCTATTTTAGCATTGGCTTTTTTTTTGGATTGTTTATGTGTCTGATCAGAATTGAAAGGGCTTTACAAGGAATATAAATTTCATACCATTTCTTGACAATACTTTCTTGAATAGAGGCCTAGCCTTTGAGCGAGTTCTTTAGTTTGTTTCCTTTTTTTTTTCTTTTTCTTAATTCGTTCAAGTTCTTCATTTCTTGATTTATTTTAATGTGCCATCTGACAGTTCAACGCTCATTTATTATATCCTGGCATCAGATACAACATAATAACATAATAACAAGAGGGAGGGAAAAACAAAAAAAGAACACCAGCCGAGAGATGGAGGGGATTTTCTTTTTTCAAATCCAGCGGCCTCGAATGAGGACTCTTTTAAAGTTACACCTGTATAGGGGCGGTGAGCAGGAAGGGGGTCTGAAGGCTTGTTGAGAAGGCCCCCTCAGGATAGGAAAAAATTGTGATGTGTGTGTGTGAGTGTGTGAGTGTGTGTGTGTGTGTGTGTGTGTGTGGGTGCGTATGCGCGCACAAACCTGTTGGGGTCTTTGTTGTCATCGCTCCCGACACTTCATTTATAAGTTTTAAAAGACTATATATACAGCAGGGAGCCCCTGCCTCACCATCACACCACACACACACACACACACACACACAAGGACACACACTCACTAACACACACTCACCTCAATACCGCATCTCTGATCTTCAAAAGGCAAATTGAGCATTTGATTGTGGACCAAATACGGACGCCATTACGAACACCAGCCTCAATTTGGTTGTAAAGACGAGGCGCTTCTAGACAAATCTTGTTCTCCTTCTTCCCCTTTCGGCTTTTCCCTTCAGGAGTGGCCACAGCGAATCAACCTTCTCCATCTAACCCTATTCTCTGTATCCTCCTCTCTCACACCAACTACCTTCATATCTTCTCTCACTACGTCCATAAATCTTCTCTTTGGTCTTCCTCCAGACCTCCTGCCTGGCAGCTTCAATTCCAGCATCCGTCTACCAATACATTCCTTTTCCCTCCTCTTTACACGACCAAGCCATCTCAGTCTGGCTTCTCTGACCTTCTCTCCAAAACATCTAACATGTGCCGTCCCTCTGATGGACTCATCCCTCATCCTATCCATCCTGGTCACCTCAACATCTTCATCTCCCGTCTTTTCGTCATTGTCCGTTTCTCGTCCGTACAGCATCGCTGGTCTCACCCTTGTCTTGTCCACCTTTTTTTCTTTCTGGCTGATAGTCTTCTGTCACATAGCACTCCTGACGCTTTTCTCCACCCATTCCTACCTGCTTGAACCCGTTCCTTTACCCCTTTTCCACGCTCTCCATTGCTTTGGACTGTTGACCCCAAGTACTTGGACTTGGAGACAGATGGTTTCACTTTTTCCCTTCACCATCTTCTTCCTCTCGCTCTCCCTCTCTCTGTCTTTGCTCTCCTTTTGTTCGAACAAAGCGTTCCACCCTTGATTCATTCTGAGTAATGGCGTGATAAGTTTCCTTTCAACTTCTCCTCCGCAGCTGCTCCTCCGCCGAGCAGGAGCACATGCAGACACAAAGATCCAGGCCTCCCAGGAACACCTTTTTCTTCCCCTCGGCCTGTTAAATTTGAAATATATTTGCAGGGGGGCTGATCGCGTTAAATGCAGGTACGTCGACGGGGGGTCGCGGGTTGGGGGTCCCGCGTCGCCTTTTACTCCCTTTTGATGTGATATTGGATGTTAAATCACGTACATTTTTCTCTGTTTCTGCATCACCTGATGTTCCAAACCTCCAGACTACTATCAGCCCCCAAAATAGAATTGTATCTATCTATCTATCTATCTATCTATCTATCTATCTATCTATCTATCTATCTATCTATCTATCTATCTATCTATCTATCTATCTATCGAGCCTTGACTTTGACACTTTATAGTTTTATTTGTATTTCTCATTCTCCCCCCTTTTTTTACCGTTTATACAATTTCCTACTATTATTTATTATTGTTATGTTTTTCTTGAAACTCTGGCACAACAATTTCTGTAGGGATCAGTAAAGTTGTTCTTATTATTCTTATTCTTATTATTTTCTATCTATCTATCTATCTATATATCTATCTATCTATCTATCTATCTATCTATCTATCTATCTATCTATCTATCTATCTATCTATCTATCTATCTATCTAGCAAGCAATCATGCTGAATATAGCATTTCCACTCTAGGAACACACAAATAGTGGTTTTGAAAGTATCTACTGCATTCTGTGATTCTATCTGAAGATCTATTCTGAGATCTATCCTTTAACAGCATCTATGTTTGCAAGTGTGCATGTGTGTTTGTGTGCACGTGCATGTGTGTGTGTTCTGTTGATATCTTCAGACATGTTCAGGTTCAAGAGAGGATCACTTTGGAAATTAATGTGACAATGAATATGTGATGCTATTAACAATAATACATTGGATTTGAATAGCGCTTTTCATGGTACTCAAAGACGCTATTACACACACACACACACACACACACGCATAGAAACACACACACACAAAGTGATGGGGCCGTGACCTCCCTGATTGTCTGCTCACATCCGGCCGAGCGCCAATCACGCCAAAGTGATTGACAGGTTTGTTATTACGGCCTCACAAAGTCACGTCCGGTTATTTTACAGATAAAGTGACTCAATGCCAGTTTCTCCCTCGGAATCGAACCTGCCTCCAAAGGAGACAAGGTATAAGGGGTCAAAACCCGACATAATCAGTTTGTAAAGTGATTTATCTTATTTTACTTTGGCCCACCGGGAAATTACAGATGAAATAGTGCAGTGGTTGAGTGAGGCAGGTTCAAGAACCACCTATACAAAACGTCAATCTCTCAGAATGCTAAGCTAACAGGGCGACACAGCCTTATTAGTCTTCCTCTGTGCTGGTAAACACACCAAACCCATTCTTGGCTGATCACCTGCGTACCTGAGTCCCCCTAGTTCACCCCCCCCCCCCCCCCCGACCCCCGACCCCCGACCCCACCCCGACCCCTTCCCTCTTCTGACCCCCTCAGGCTTGAAAGACGGAGATGAAAAGGGGAGACGGGGGGTTCGGGTCCGATCCTGTAATTCCTCAACACATTTCTTGAAGCCTGTGCTGGAGCGTGAGCCTAAAATCAACAACAGATAAGCCTTTTCTGTGTCCGCTCCCTTTGATCCGGAGATGGAGGGGGAGGGGGGCCCTTAAGCTTCCTGTTCTAGACGACCCCCCCCCACACACACACACACACACACCTCTTTTCTCAGGATTTAGGAGATACTTTCCACAGGGTCGGATTCTTGGGCTGCAAAGACCTGTGACGTGATGATTATTAGTGGAAGGATTTTCAAGGAACACGATGCGATGCAGGAAGTTGTGCTGAGCACCCACTGTTTACCGGAACGTCATAAAGTGCGTACGATTCGTTCATACAGGACAGAAAAAATAGGTGGAAAAACTGCCGGGAAATTAGTGATAGGAATTAGTGTGCGAGATTGAAAAAAGAAAAGTCAAGCAAAGAAAGGGAGATCACAAAAGGGTGAAATTGGCAGGAAAATAAATGGAAAATGGAAAATTAAAATGTGAAAATCAAAAAAAGAAATTCTTGAGTAAAAATAGAATAACAACCAAAAAAACAACTCAAATCATCGGTCCTGAAAGCGACAGGAACTATTTCCTGGAACTGAACTCACTTATATTAAAAGAAATCAAATATTATTAATAGTGGGTTAAACGCAGAGGTGGATTTTGCGGATGCTGTGCTGTACGTATAACCGAACGTGACAATATAAATCATCTTCATTCATTCATTCATCCATTCATTCATTATATTTGAGGGTTGCGGGGGTGTTGGAGTTTATCCCAGCTGTCATTGGGCAAGCGGGCTCTCCGTCAACTGGTCGCCATTTGATCAGCGCGCCACATATAGAGACATACAACCTTAACCCTCTCATTAACGTCATATGGAGACACAACCATTCACCCTTTCACTCATTTGTCACAAAGAGACATATAACCATTAACCCCTTCCTTCATAGCCATAAGGAGGAAGACAAGCATTCACTCTCAGTCACACGCCAAGGGAAATTTGATGAACTTCCCATTCATTCATTCATTCATTCATTCATTCATTACATTACATTACATTACATTACATTACATTGCATTTGGCAGACGCTTTTATCCAAAGCGACTTACAATAGAGGACATAGGGACTGCAAATACACTTGCAAATACACGATGCACAGGAAATATACAGAACAGTAACCCTGGGTTAGTGAGGGTTTTTTTTTTTTTTTTTTTTTGGACAGAGACACACAAACGTACACACACACACACACACACTGCATAGCCTAACTTGCTGCCAACCTGATCTGGGGCATCAGCGCAGTAAAAAGTCCTGAAAGAGAAACGTTTTTACCTGTTTCATTCATTCATTCATTCAGTCATACAGTCAGTAAGTCAGTCAGTCAACCGTTCATGCATCATAGATTCTGTTTATCCTGTACTCAGCATCGCAGGGGTGCCTGTCCAAGCTCCAGATTCCAGATGGACCGATCACCATTAAATCACAGGACCACATACAGTATAGGGACATACAAGCATTCGCTCTCGAATTCACGCATCCGGCAAATTTTTGCGATGTCCAATGAGCCTCCTCCGTGGTTTGGGACCGTGGAAGGAGAACCCAGAGGAAAGCCATGCAGACCACGAGAAGCAGAAACTGAAAGGACCCGTGTTGGAATTAAACCGGGGACCTTCCGAATGTGAAGCACGGCGCCAGACGTGGACACCCTCGCTCAGACGCTGTTGCTCACGCCTCCAGCCTCCCGGCCACCCTAAATTCAAATCGTGGAGGGAAAGCGAGGGGGCGACGTGAAGTGAAACTGAACACGGGCACGTTATTTTTATTTTTATTTTTTGTTTTTTTATGGGTTTACAGCTCCGTCGGAAAGGAGGGAAAATTAGAGAAACGTTGTAAAACCAACATCAGAGTATTAAGAAGAGTCGTCTGCGTATCATGAATGAGCTCACAGTTTGATGTTTGTGTTAAATTTAATTAAAGCGGGTTGCTGCGTCGTACCAGCAGCGGCCACAGCGGGAGGGAAGATGCCAAAGTTGTGGTTTTAATGTCACGTCCCGACCGCGCAGCTTCTGTTTGAAAAACACTGCTTTTAGCAGAATATCATTAAATATATCTCTTTAATATGATTTGAGGACCCAAGGAAAAATAGTTTGAGTCTCGCCTGTAAATCACTTAGTTTCAGAGCGTGGGTTAATGCTTTAATTATAACGTATCGCCGCGGCGGTCGACGTAGCGACCGGGCTTTGAAAGCCACGTTAAAAAAACCACCAGCGTCTGTTTCTCAGACGTGCGGCTACGCTAAAATAAGACTTTAACAAGACTTCTGAGGCAAGGGTCCCCGCTTGGAGACCAGTCTGTTTATGCGATGCCACTGAAATCTCGACGGCAGACGTGGAGCCGGAGGAGGTTTTCTGATGAAATTAAAAACTCCAGGGATCAGAAGCACCGATAAAAACATCTGTAAAAATGATCACGTGCCCAAATAAAAGTCTCTTAGTAACACAGGCTACACAGGCTACACAGGCTTCGACAATTGCAGAGGTTCATCTGCTAAAATAAAATAAAAAGTGAGGAAGCGCCGTTGCTCAAATGTTTTGTTTTTACTACCATCATTTTCAGACTGCGACAAAGAGACAGCTAGCGCCGAGGCTATAGCTGACATTCGAGCTATGCTTTATGCTCACTAATGTTCGCTAAAGTTAGCTCTGAGGCTAGCGGTAACTCTCTAGGTCTGTTGGATAGCCCTCGCTTTTCACAACTAACTGAGCTACAAGTAGCCTTCAGGCTACAGTTTGGCATTTATGTCCCAGCTATCATTCTGGCTACAGCCACATCTTTGCCATGACACTCTGAATTCAGGCTAAACCTGGCTCTCAAGCAACAGCTAGTTGAACAAACTCTTTATGACATAGCTAGCATTCAGGCTTCAGTTTACACTAATGCTACAGCAATCTCTCATGTTACTCCAGTCTCCTTTACTAAAAGCTACTTTAGCTCTAAGACTTGAGATCACTCCAGCATTCAGGTTACGGCTAGCTAGCTACATGGTTAGCACTCGAGCTGCAGACTTGTGAGTTTTCAGGTAACAGCTAGCTGAGTAAGCTCTTCAAAATACAACGCAAGTGTTCAGGCCGCAGGTGGCTCTCATCAATCATATAGGATACGCATAACTCCTGCATTACATCTAGCGCTCATCCTCCAACTTTCTCCTACATTCTACGGCAGGGGTGGGCAAACCTTTTGTCTCAGGGGCCGCATTGACTTTTGAAATTTGAAAGACGGGCTGGGTCACCACAAGGTACGATACATATAAAAATAAATGCATTTGTTAACAGTACATATCAGACTCGTCTGACATTCGCTTTGACAATAAAACCAGCTCGGTTTTGAAGGCTCTGACGTTTGCTTGCATTTCAGTGTTTTTATTGTGACTTCACGTCCAGCTCATTCATTTTTGTCAGTATGTCCTCAATAGAGGCTAAATCACAAAGCCAATCTGTGTGATGCAGCTCGGGAAAATTCTCAAGTGTTCTCAAGTAGCTCCAAAAATGAAATAATCCATTGATCCAATAAATCGATCGTTCACATCAAGCATGAATTCCGTACCAATCTTTGGGGGGCCGAATTAAAAAGACCAACGGGCCGGATGTGGCCCGCGGGCCATAGTTTGCCCACCCCTCTTCTACGGCTAGCTTTTGAGCTAAAGCTAACTCCTGGGCTGCATCTAGTTTCCAGCAAGCTCACAGGTCAGAGTTAGCTCAAGGGGTTCAGCCACCTTAATATCACCACAGCAACCACTACAACTCGCAAGTTCAAGCTAGCGCACAGGCTACAGCTTGTCAGGCTTTTTGTCGGTACCCAAGGCTGTCCCATTATAAAGAAATGGAAGATTCAAATGTCAGGAATGAAAAAATAGGAATGGGAATCAAACTACAAACTTTGCCAGGGGATATGTGTGTGTGTGTGTGTGTGTGAGAGAGAGAGAGCGGGAGAAATAAAGGATCAGCAAACCAGCAACTGGGAGGTTAACCATGGTAGTGGGTGGTGGTGGTGGCGGGGTGGGGGGTGGGGTCTTTCACTTCCAGCCGGTGTGACTGGCTGACTGATGGAAAAAAAGAAAAAAAAAAAAAAAAAAAAGAAAGTCCCTCGTGACCCCCCACCCTGTCGTTGCCCCCCAGCCGGGAAGAGCCGGACGGCACTAAAGCCCCCCATTGTTGTCCCCCTCAAACAGGATCACCAAGGGCCCGGCATTGAGAGGAGGGGTGGGGGTGGGGGCACTGGAGAAAGGACGATGTGTGTGTGTGTGTGAGTGTGTGTGTGTGAGAGACAGTGGGAGCGGGTTGAGGGGGCAGGGGCTCGGGGGGGGGGTTGGGTTGGGGTCGGCCCGCTAGCTCAAACGCAATCGTGTGATAGGACTTGGCCCTATCTAATCAAGGGCAGGAGGTCACTTCCGAACAACTGGGCAATAAAAGATTATTTCCAGCCACATAACAGAGGAGCCGTTAGGAGAAGGGGGATGGGGAGGGGAGGGGGGGGGCGGACGAGGGGAGGGGGCCGACTATGAGGGGAGGAAGTGAATTGAAAAAAGCCAGCAGACAGGAACCATCTGTCTGGATGCATCGTCTAATCTTGAAAAAGGAGAGGAGGCAGGGGGGGAGAAAAGTTGGAGGGAAGGGAAAACAGCAAAAGAGCGGGAGTGGGAGGGCTCGCGTCCCCTTCCCCGCAAATCTATCGATCAATCTATCGATCTGCTTGTCGGCCGTGCAAGCGCGCGAGATGCTCTTTGTTGTTCGGGCTTCAGGTATCAAAGGAAAAAGAAGGATAAAAGTGTTTGCGGGTGGAGGGGGAGTTGAGGGGGTTGGAAGGGAGAGGGGGGTGTTAGTGGAATGCAGCCACACAGAGATGCACCCCACACACACACACACACACACACACACACACACACACTCCTGCTCTCAAACACCTCCGGGGGGGACGAGGACATGATCTTGTCAGCATTAGGAATGTGAGGAAAAGTTTAGGCAGCAGAAGGAAGTACTTTGTTACTGAAGTAACGCTTTGGTTATAAAGTAACACATGAAAGTAATCGCACTGTCTGACATGCAGTATAGTTACACATTAATCGGTTATGTCATTGCTATGTTATGATTGCAGAATTAACCACTGAATTTATATTTATTTCTCACAGTTCTTGTTGTCATTGTTCTATTTCTTTTTTTTTCCACAAATGTTTTCGATTGATGATTTTATACCTTCTTTTTTTTTTTTTTATCTAGAGGAGGAACATTATTTGGTCCATGAAAATTTGAGGACTTGATTTTTCAGAATTTCCCCCCTTTTTTTTTTTTTTTTTTTTTTTTATGTTTGTAAGCCAAAAATAAATCATTTGACAGCAGGGATTTCAAGATTGTTTAATTTCAAATCAGTCAGCTGATCATTTAAAAGGAGCGATAGCAGAACTGGAATTCGTATGGACACGTAATTTTGGTTAATTTGGAATATGTTTAATTTAAGTCCAGAGCAAAGTCTGACTTTTTCACGCTCACAGTTTCCAATTAAAGCTAATATCATTAACAGCCATAAGAAAAAGTCTCTCTTGGGCCTCCGATCTAAACGTTGACAAGCCGATTGATGAAATATCAGCCGTTGATTAAGACCCAATCAAGACTAGCGCTCCCGACAACACATGGCCATCGCTCGCTAGAGTTGACCGTCTCGCAGGGATGGCCGAGGTTTGCTTATTCTATCGACCCGACATCGTCGTCCTCATCATCGTCGCCGCCAGCCGACGGGCCTTTTGTCCATAAAAGGAAAGACAAAGACAAGGCACAGGAAGCGAAGAGAAGAATGTGGTATCAGATAACTAGCTTATAGCAGGTTAGGAGGGGAGGGGGTGTGAAACTTTTACACTCCTGTGTGTGTGTGTGTGTGTGTGTGTGCATGCACCCAGGAGCAAATGCTTTAAGAGGCTCAGGCCCCCAGTGAAACACCTCAGTTGTGAATGGGCCCCTTGACACCTGATAAAACAGCGGCTCGTCCCTACAGGCCCTTTACGGTACCGAAGCAGGAAGGAGAGTCATCAGCTGACACGACAGGAAGTCGTAGGTAGTGGCGGCGACGTGATATAAAATTTCTTTTCATAAAGTAGTAATAGTTTTAGAAGTAGAGTAAAAGTATTAAAGAAAAGTGTCGCAGAAAAAAAATGTGATAAAATAAATTGAATAATGTCATGTAACTTGTGTGAATATGTCAAACCATCAAAATGAAAATAAGAAAAGCACGTTCAAAATTGTAACATCTGCTTTGAGGAATATGTTCTGCAATATAATGACATTTAAAAAACCATAAGATCAAGATTGAAAATAGAAGTAGTGTAAAATCTTTCTAAAAATCTTATTTTACTCTTACTTGAACAGTAAAATTAAATGAAATTTAAATGAAATGAAATGAAATGAAATGAAATTAAATGAAATGAAATTAAATGAAATGAAATGAAATGAAATTAAATTAAATTAAATTAAATTAAATTAAATTAAATTAAATTAAATTAAATTAAATTAAAGTAAATTAAATTAAAGTAAATTTTAAGCTTCAGTAGATCGTTTAAAAGAATGTGTCCAGATCTGCTTGACATGTTAAGTGTCATGATAAAGCTCTGTTATGTGTTGACGCTTTGTAAATATTCCAAGTTGACTTGATTTTGTTGTGATATCACCACATGTGGTTGCTCTTGAAAAAATTAAATACAGTGTATTGGGCTGAATCCCATGTATCTTGTCTGGATCTGGGAAAAGAAAGTAAAAGCTGAACAAAAAAAAGAATGATTTTCCTATTTCCTATTATCATATTATCCTATTCACATTTCTGTGAATGAAAAATCAAAAATGAAAAATCACGCGTGCGTTTTAAATACATATAGTAGTAGCAGTAGAAGTAGTGGTTAATATGACAGATATTGATATTTAAAATAATGATAAACAAAAGCTAAATTAATTTGATTCAATTAAAAAAATACAACATGACCAATTGATCTCAAAAAAGAAATAATTATGAAAATAAAAATCAACTGAATACATAAGAAAATAAAACAAATAAAAACGGTTATGTGCACAATGAAAACATGAAACATAAATAATTTTTTGATATAAAATTGATGTCATCACAAATAACAACAAATAAAAACAGAATTCTCATTGTTTAAGTTTCATGCTGACAAGAATTAAATTAAATTAAATTAAATTAAATTAAATTAAATTAAATTAAATTAAATTAAATTAAATTAAATTATCAAACGGTTGGTTTGAAACTCTGCAAATAAAATAGAAAGTCTTCCCAGAGGTCCACAGTCCTTGCTCCTCCTCTTATTGCTAATTTCTATTTTTAGGCCATAAGGGGAAGTAATGAAAACCAGATGAGGAGGAGGAGGAGGCAGAAAAGGAGGAGGAGGGAGGATGACTGTTTATAGAGTTGGTGGCTCAGACAGCAGTGATGCCCTGGCATAGAGCAGGATTGCCCTGTGTGTGTGTGTGTGTGTGTGTGTTTTGGAGGTTCCTCTATGACTCACGTGTGTGTTTGCACTTTTGTGGCCCTAAAAACCCCAGAGTGGTGTGGACGGACCCGCCGGGGCCGACAGCTCCCAGAGGCATGACGTCGGCGTGTAGAGATGCTAAATTTACCCGATGCAGATGCAGAGGGGGGCAGGAGGAGGAATATTGAGCATGTATATCCCTCCGTTGACTTAATAGTGACTCACTTCTTTTTTTTTTTCACAGAGGGAGGAAATTGTGAATGAGCTGGAAGAGAGACAAGTCAATGAGTGACTGGGGAATCGTATAAAAGTAATGCCAGTCTTTTAGAACTGACCAGAAAAACCATCGTAGGGATAACTTCAGAAAATAAATAAAAATTAAAAAACCGTTAAAAAAAAACAGGTAAAAACAACCAAAAATTAATCAACTAATCGGGGGAAATATATTTAATCAGAAAATTAGTTTGTGAAAATCTTTTCCTTTCAGCTGATCTCTTCAGCAGTCACCACAACCAACCATCTGCCTTCATTTAATCCTCTTCTCTCACATCAACTGACATCATATCCTGTTTCACTCCATCCATAAATCTCCTCTTCGGCCTTCCTCTAGACCTCATGCCTGACAGTTCCAACCTCATCACCCTTCCATCAAGATCTTCCGTATCCCTCCTCTGCACACTACTAAACCGTCTCGAGCTGACTTCTAAAATCTAACATGCGTTGTCCCTCTGTCTGTCCCCGCACCTTTTCCCTGGACTCCCTACAGATTACAATGTGCAAACATCTGCAAACATCGAGGTCCAGGGAGATTCCTGTCCAACATTCAGCTGTCAGTCAGCCTGTCCATCATCACTGCAAATAAGAGGGGGCTCAGAGCAGATCCCTGATGTAGTCCCACCTCGCTATGAACTTCTCGGTCACACCCTCGGCACAGCTCGTTGCTTTCTCAAAGTTTGCATACATGTCCTGCGCCAGTAACACACTTCTCTGTCAGTCCAGACTTCCTCACAAAGAACCATATCTCATCTCTCAAAACCCAGCTGTATGCTTTTTCTAGATCTACAGGGGCACAATGCAGTTCCCTCTTACCTCTCTATCAAAAGTTGAGTTCATAAAGTAATGAATTGGTCAATAAAGTTGAAGAAAATTATGACTATTTATACATACATACATATGTATATACGGTGTATATAGATATATACAAACATAATAATATAAGACATAATAATAATTCATTATGTATAAATAACTGCATAAATATTTATATATTTTTCTTTAACTTTTTTAATTATATTATATATTTAGATTATTTATTATTACACATAAATTTATAATTTTATTCATATACATATTACATTAAATGAATATATTGGCTCTAATTCTCTCATGTTTTCATGAAATCAGTGCAACAAACTATTGATGCAATCATTGAAAAAATCATGAGAAGGACGTGTTGAAGTGTTGGCTGAACAGCACAATAATTGGGAGACAAAAGTCTCTCAGATAAAAAGTAATATCATTAATGAGGATTCTCTGAAAATTTGCTGGAAATCTGACGTCTGCAGTGAGAATATAAACCAGCTGAAAATGAGCAGATAACTCTACGTGTACTTATATAAGCCAGGCTTGTCTATAAGCCACAGGTTTCCACGTTGTAACATGAGATATTTACACAGAAAGATGTTACACGGATTTTTTTTTTTTTTACTTTTAATTAAATACATAAATGCATACAAACATTTTTTTTTTTTCTGAACAGAGCCTGTAATACGGCGAATGAAAAAGATGAATAACATAATAATACACCTCGCCCGTCTCCTCTCTGTGCGTTCGCCCAGACGTTTTCAAGTTCGGGGCATTTTTTTAAATTTATTTTCTAACCTCTGAAACCTTTGTCGCTTTGTTGCAATGAGTCAGTTTTACACGCTGCCGTTTCCAACGTTTCACCATCGATACATCGATGCCAAGCTTACGTGCAGCAGCTCTATTTCCTTCTTTGACAGCCAGGTCAATCGCCTTTAACTTATAGGCATTTCTTCGTGTGTTTTCCATCACGGGTGAGTGTGAATGAAGCGTCATCTCATTGGTCCATTGGTGTGATGTGGCTGAATATTTTTGCGGCATGAAGCTCGTCGGCCCCAAAAAAATACATAAATTAGCCGCATCACTGTTTAAGCCGCAGTGTTCAAAGGATGTGGAAAAAGTAGCGGCTCATAGTCCGGAAAATACGGCACTAAAATTCAGAATCAACTACATTTTTTTAATGAATTAAATAAACAAATGTGATTTTTTTTTTAAAGAAGACATTAGTTGTCATTGCAATTTAAATTGTCCAAAAACATTTTTTAAAAACGGAAAAACTATAAAAACTCTCCTCTGAAACGAGGTGATGACAAAAAGAAAATGAAAAGAACAAAGAAATATTTTTTTAAAAACTAAAAATCATGGGATCATAGGGAATTCTACAAAAAGGTATTAAAAATGGAGTGTTTTTACATGCACAGTACCAAAATATAAAAAATAATTACATTAAAAACCTCCCGAAAAGAAGGTAAAGAAGGGAATTCCGATAAAAGGTGAGAGGAGGATTAATTTCTCAGGGAAATATCAATTAAACACATCCTTCCTGTTGGTACCGTCCACATTTCTGCTCCTCCTGAAACCTGAAGGAAAAAAAAAAGCCCCCCACTCCCTATTGTCTGCTGTCGTCCAGGAGCCCTGAGCCAATGGGGCTCTCGGATTGCAGCTCTGAAAGGCAACAGGAAATTGACAAATCGCTAATCCGCTCCCGTCTATTCAGGGCAACAAAAGGTACATTCCACCCCCCCCACACACCCCCAAAAAAAGGGGGGTGTCGGTACAGAAGGTGGCAGGACGCCTCATTTAATACATTAAAAAAAAAAGGGCTGATCAGGTGAAATAAAGCAGCTGGTCATTTCAAAAAGTAATCCGAAACTAGTTCCCCTCTCATGTAGAGAGGTGTGTGTGTGTGTGTGTGTGTGTGTGTGTGTGTGTGTATGGGGGGGGGGGTCACTACACTACTGGCGGCACGTGACCTCAGACAAGCACATTTTTGAAAATCTGGATTTAAACGGTAAATGTCTGACCTGTAAATTGAAGCCTGGTTGGGTTGACCTTTGACCTTGACCCATAACACAACACATAGACATTCTTATATATATCTTGAATCCTTAACCTGAATTTTTTTCTTATACATATATATATGTATATATATCCATCCCATATATATATATGAAAAAATATATATATGTATAAGAAAGAAAAAAAAAATCTTAATTTTATATATTATATTAATTTTATAAATGAATCCCTTTTTGTTTATTTACACACTAATTTCCAGTTTTGAATTTCACTTTTCAATATGTAATTTTTTATTTTAATTTTTTTTTCAAACAATTGAGTTCAGTGTCGATTTTCCTTCACTTACTTATATTTTAAGTAAGTGAGTATTTTGAGTAAGTTACTTATATTTTATCTATATTTAGTTTATGAAGAATTATTTTATCCATCAACGTGACTTGGACTTGTATAACAAATATATGACATCACACAGTTGGGTGTGCATGGAAGGGCAGTTTCTAACCCTTTTTTTTTTGCAGCGGCATTTCACACCTGGATGGGGGGGGCTGACTACTTAAACGTGTTTTCCAGCCAGTGCGGTGACTCCCCCCTTCACACACGCACACACACATGCACAAAAAAACCCTAAGCCATGGTACCTCACCTCCCACTCCCACTCCACCCCTTTTGTTCCAGAGAATTTCCTGGTCACTGTTTGTGAACTCGCCCCCCCAACTATTGGTATTTCTAGCTGACCAACCAACTTACAAAATGATGATCTCATCCCCTGGGGGGCCCCGGAGGTGGGGGCTGGGGGTCAGCAGACTTCCCAAGTGATAAATTCACTGACAGAAAAAAGGCCAGCCAAATGGGGCTATGTGTGTGTGTGTGTGTGTGTGTGTGTGTGTGTGAGTCGGTGGTGTCGGTCGTTGCCTTTAATGCAGGAACTGTGCCGTAAAAGCCCCCAACATTGATGGCCCCGGTTTATTATCTTTGAACAGGTGGCCCCGTGACTCATTATGGTCTCTCAAACACACACACACACACGCATGCTTACACACATGCACACACACACACACACACACACACACCTGTCAGGCTTGACAATACGAAGGCCATTTGTGAGTTTTAGGAACATTCGGGTCTTAAGTTTGTTCTCGAAATAAAGAACCAGCAAATGTTGAACCCTTTCAAGTAACTTCTCCTCGTTTGTTTCTTTTTCTTTTACCAAAAACAGGATCTATTTCAAAAGATGATCCAACAGAGACAAATGCCACATATTATTTTAACATCTAGCTCTAAGAAATACTATTTTGACATAATGAAAAATTGGAACAAAAATTAATAAAAAAAACTTTTACCAGGTAATTTTGGGAAGCCAATCCCCCCCATTAAAGGATGACTTTAAAAACTGTTAAAATTACGATTTCATAAAATACTGCATGGTTTTGTCTCGCTGTACTTTGGGTTTCTGGGTAAAATCGTGAGGGGGCTCTCTGGCGCCCCGACGCGACACACCGAGTTATTCCGCCCCTGCCTGAGAGTCAAATATAACATGGTATTTTGTGGTGGTTTTGAGTGGGAGTTTGCAAGTGGGGTGGGACGGAGGGGCGAGTGGGCGGGTCCGAGTGGCAGAAGGCGACTTCCTGTCGGCGTGGAAATATGGAGGCTTCGGGGATAATCATGTCAATGACCTGTATTGTTTAGCTTTCAAGGTTAGTGAGGAGAATCGCAGCGGAGAAACCCTGCAAGAATGTAAACAATCACATGTCAAGCTGTTTCAACTCTTTGCAGAAAATTTTCACCAGGACTCAGAACACACACACACACACACACACACACACACACACACACACACACTGCAGTGAATCGCCAGTGAATGACCAGCATCCTCCTTAAAGGGACAGTTCATCCCCCTGGAAAATAGGTACAGATAGAACTCTCTTCTTCCCGTTCGTTATATAGAGATAATGTATCGAAAAATTCCATTGTTTGACTTTGTGTTCTATCAAACACAGTGAAAATTTGAAAATACATGAAACTTGATTTTCCAAATTGCCTGAGGATAGCTGGCAGAGGCTCCAGCGAGTGCAGGATAAGCGGTAGAAGATGGATGGATGGATAATATAAATAGATAGGAATATATGCATATTGATAAATACATGTGATCGGATGCACGGTCCCTTTCGACAAAAAAAAAACAGACACACCTCTCGTAACTCCAACAATCGCCACAATCAAGACACCAGACCAAAGCTATTTTTCATTAATTAATATATTTTCTGCATTAAAGTTAACATAGTTTTCTTTTGTGCCACCCTTTAATTTTTCAGTAAGTATTTGATATTTTGTTATATTCAGACATGAGTAAATTTTAAGACTGTCTCTTGCAATAAATATCATAAAATAATAGAGCTTCACATAATAAATATTTTTTACAACAAAAAAAAAAAATGTTTTAAACAGACATTTTTTTCTTAAAAATAGCCAGAATTCCTCTTGGGGATTTTTTTGAGCATACAATTTACATAAAAAAAAAAAGAAAAAAAAAAAAAACAACAAAAAAAAAAAAAACAAAGAATGGGAAATGCCACAGAATGTGTAATGATGGGGTGGGAGAAGAGAAACATATCCAGGTGGAGGCGGGGAGAAAAAAATACTATGAGATGGATGTGCTTTTCTTTTTTTTTTTTTTTTCGGAACAACGAGCGGATGAAGGATGAGGGGTCGGAGGAAGAGGAGGAGGAGGTGGAGGGGTTAGTGTGGTAGCAACCAAAGACTCAAAACATACCTGCTCGCTATGAATACCAGGTAACAGCTACATAATCGCCCTAAAGTAGATCGTCCTTCACAGATTTGGTGGGCGGGAGCTCCCGGCGGGAGCTGCCTGCCTATAGAAAAAATAAAAACTTTCCATATATGCATGTCTTTGTATGGACATATACATATGTAATGTTGTTAATGAGGAAACTGAGGAGAGACATAGAAAACAGTTAAGGCAAACACTGGTCTGTAAAAACATGGTCCTGATCCAGAAAAAAACAAAAACAAAATAAAAGTTAAAAAAATAAAAATAATCGAGTGGTTTTCCGTTACTCCTTTCTGCCGAGCTCTTCGGGGTTTCGCAGCCGGGAGGAAGAGGAGGTGCTTAGAAAGTCTGATGAACGCCGGTAATTTTTTAATTTTTTTCGTTTCTGTCACTGTCGACTTAAAGCCCCCCTCCCGGTCGCCTCCCCCCCCCTCCCGCCCCCCCGAATCAGGAGGGCTTCTCCCGGCCCGGCGGGGCCCAGCTCTCCAGTTTGCAATACACAGTGTTGGAGTTCTTGCAGCGGCAGCCGGGCCGGTTGACCCGGTCGTAGCAGCCCTGGCACGCCTTCAGACAGCCCTTGACGGGCGGGTAGCAGAGCAGGCAGGGGAAGAGTACCGACATTAATCCCATGCACAAGAAGCGCGAGCAGCAGTGGGAGCGCGAGAGCGAGCACGGGTGGTCGGCGCACGAGTCGCCCTCGTCGTCGTTGGAGCAGTGGTAGAAGATGCCCTTGGCCAGGCACATGCACGTGCCGTGCTCCAGCGCGCTCTCCGCCGAGCACAGGCACTGGCCGTTGCAGGCCAGGCAGGAAGGCAGGCTCCTGGGCGCCGTGCAGTCGCCGCACTTGCATTTCCCGCAACGCTCGCAGATGAACTGGTGCCCGGACGTGCCGGCGGCGCCCGCGGGCGAGGCCGCCGTGCTCGAGAAGTCCGACTTCCCTTTGCCCGGGGGCTTGAGGGGAGCCTCTAGCAGAGAGCCCTGCTGGGCCGGCGAGAAGCCCTTGGGTTTGGGCTGAGTCCGAACGGGCCGCTCCGCCCGGTGGTGCTGATGGTGGTGCGAGTTCACGCCGGGTCTAGAGGGCGGCGTGCGTGCCAGGAGTCCCTGCTCGGAGGAAGCGCTGCTGTTGCTCCCCGAGCTGGCCGCGCTTCCGGTGCTAGTGGAGCGGCTGAGCCCCGGCACCCGGGACCCGCCGTGCTGCTGTCCCCCCGGCGCCGCCGCCGCCGCCGCCGCCGCCACACCGCCCCCGACGTGATGGTGCAGGTGGTGGTGGTGTAGGTGCTGGTGCTGCCCCGGAGGCCGGGACTCGTAGTTGTTGTTCACATTGACAAGGATGACCTCGTGAGTTCTCTCCTGCTTGTCCTGCGGCCTGGGCAGCGCCCGCGGCGCCGGGGGCCTCCGCGCCACCGAGGGCCCCTCCGTGTACTCGTTGGTGGAGCGGATGGCCTTGATTTGATCCAGGGACAGGATGGCGGCATGCTGGAGCTCCCGCTCGTAGTCCGACCTCTGCCGGCTCTCCGGGGGAGGCTGCTGGATCACCGCTAACGAACCGCCGGGGCCATGTTGACTTTGGAGCTCCATCTGGGGGGATCACCACTTCCGACATTCACCGTGGACTTGGCATGCATCGGAGAACCTGTCCAGGAGGGCGGAGAGATCGTCAGAGAAAACCGAAACATGGCAGAAGGAGAGCGGGGGAGAAGGAGGAGGAGGAGGAGGAGGAGGAGGAGGAGGAGGACTCTGTACGCCCGCTGGGATGAAAATGGCAACTTTGAGGGACAGAAAAGGGGGAGGGAAGGTAGAAGGAGGGGGTTTGTCTGCGTTAATCCGAATATTTGACTGCACGCTGGATGGACTTCCTGTTCCTGTCAACATATATCACTTCTGATCCCGTTAAGCGAGGCAAACCTGGGGAAGGGGGGGTGTTAGGAGGGTTAGGAGGGGGGCTATTAACCCCCCCCTCCTAACCCTCTTCCCGTACCTTCCTCTCCATCCAGAGGAGTTCGGCGGGGCCTGCGAACACTTCCCCTGCTCATTTCCATCTCTATGACTGGTTAACATTTAAATGCGCCGCGGCGGCGGAACGGGTACGCCGATCCAAAGGGGAAGCAAATGAGCCGCCTCACTTAGTATTCTATTACGACGCCGACGAAGGTTTCAGAGGGGTGCTGGGGTGGAGGTGGGGGGGGGGGGGGAGAAAAAGAAGAAAAAAAAAGAAGAAGTGGGGGGTTGGCTGGAGGAGGGGGGGGTCAGAGTGAGTTCCGAGAAAATTCACCGGAGGAGGGAGAAGTAAATAAAAGTGGCATTTTAGCTTTTTTTTTTTTTTTTTTTTTTATTCTGGATTACCGGGTGTGGATTGTGTCCCCGCAATCCGGATTAGATGACCGGAAGTGTCCATAGAAGTGGGCACGCTTCGCACAATCGCAAGAAAAAACACGCGTGGTTTTCCTCCGTTAAGGTTCACGCGTAATCCCTCTCTCTCTCTCTCTCTCTATCGGATGATTTTACTATTTGGAAAAGAAAAAAAGAGTGAGTTTAAGATTTACAAAAAAGAGAGATATTTGAGGGGGACGCGTCCTAAAAGAGTCGGCGGGGGGGATTTATGAATGAAAACAACCGCCGCGGGGGGGGAGGGGGTGCTTGTTGCCGCGGACGGCCACGGGCATGGACGTCCGTCCGTCCGTCCGTCCGTCGTGCGGGGATTAAATTTAACCCCGCTGCGCGCGTCTACGTGTACGTGCACGCGTCTTCACCTCAGTTTTCCACGCACGGAAGGCTGACATCGAACGCAACACACTTTTTTTTTTCACCCCCTCCCTTCATTTTATCCATTTATACGGTTACGTTTTTCATTCTTCCTTTTAATTACGCGTTTACGCGCCACCGGGGAAACGGACGATTACGCACGTATTATACATAAAAAGAAAAAGAAAATGCTTGGGTGCAAAAGGAGGTGGTGGTCGCGGGGAGGTGTGGGGGGGTACATACCTATATGCAACAGTCCGTAACGTCGAATCCATCAAACAAACGGCCCGTTAAAACCCCATCCTGACGTTTGAGAGGGAGGAGGAGGGTTTACACCGTGTAACATTCACGGCGGTTAATCCAAGTATCCCTTTACGTTAATCCCTTTCTTCTTCTTTAGTTTGATATCTCAGTATCGACAGGGGAGGTGTGTGTGTGTGTGTGTGTGTGTGTGTCCAGTGCAGGGTTAAGCGTCCCTCTTTCCGGTGGGAAATAAGGAATAATGACAAATCAAAAAAAAAAAAAAAAAAAAAAAAAAGTAAATCCAACGGTGGAGGAAGGAGAGGTTGGAGATGGATCTCCGCACCCGGGACAGGTCGATCCTCCGGTGGAAGGAGGCGAGGGTGAATTCCCCCCCCCGCAGGAGCCCCGCAGGAGCCCCGCAGGTTTAAGAAAAATAAAAAACAAACACACAAAGGGGCTCGATCTTATATCCAAGAGTCCTCTTCCTCCTCCGAACTCTTGCGCAAAAAATAATAACAACAACAACAACGAGAGGAGAAGAACCCAGAAAGGGTCTCAGACGGTCGGTGCGCTTCTCTTCCTCCCTCTTTCCCTCCCTCCCTCTCTCTCTCCACTTTTCTTTCCCTCTCTCTCTCTTTCTCTTTCTCTCTCCCTCCCGCACCCGGGCCCCGCTCCGCTCCGCACTGAATGAATGGGCTCGGCGGAGTCGGTGTTTGCTCCGCACGCCTCCTCCCATTGGCCGGCGGCTCCGCTGAAAAAGGATACGCCGCATCCGCTCCTGATTCATTGGGCAGATGTGGGAGGCCGGACGGCGGAGACGCGACGGGAACTTAAGGTGGAACCGGGTTGATCTGATGCGCGGGTTTTTTTTTTTTTCTTTTTTTTTTTTCTTGGCCTAAAGAGATGAAATGGGGTGGGAGGGTAGCGCCGGTTTCCGTTCTTCTGTTTTTCTTTTTTTTTTTTTTTTACTGTGACGCGTTGAACGATCGGTGTATTTATAGATCTGTGTGATTTGTAGTTTTTTATGGCGTATTTTTTGTTGTCCAAATCATCCAATTATACCTTTTAACGGTCTTCTTGTTAAATTTGCTTTTATGAAAACTCACGCTGGGGCGAGTCTATCAACTGTTGAGACTTAATATAACCTTAATGCACGCGTAATAAACGTCTGATAATCAAATTAATCGCCTTTGAATCTATAAGTTCGAAAGCAAAATCGTGGTTTTATCGAATAGAGATGCAGAATTAAGGTTGTTTTTCTACTATTAGGAAACCTCAATCAAACAAAAACTAAAGTTTGTGTCAAAAAAGAGGTTATAATATCATAACACCTCTTTTGATCCTCACTTTTTTTCACTTATTAAGGAACCACAACACCAATGGGGACGTTTTTTGTGAAACCAGATGATCATCCTCCACAAACAGTAGCGGGGAAGCGAATTATTGTGCACGGTTTCTTTTTATAGTCATTTATTTTGCATGATTCGGATAAGTCGACACCCCCAGATTGAAACCCCGACTCCACCCGGACAATGCGATTTTATAGACAGTCGGAGGCAGGAAGTCCCAGCAGGATGTCTCCTCCGCGGCGGAATGTTCCTATTACGCATCCCGGGGAATAAAGTGCGTAACGATGAGGCTGCGAGTTGCGCAGCTTCTCCGACAACAAGCGCCATTTCCCGGCATGCTGGACACACCGGTGGGCGGCCTATTGCATATTTATTTATTTTCTCCTGTTTCTTTTCTTTAGGATATGGGGCTCTGATAGCGGCCGGTTCAAAATCCTCCTGTTCCACCTTAAGAAAAAAAAAAAAAAAAAAAAAAAAAAGCAGCCCTTTAGGCAGGGGGTGGGCATGTGTGTGTGTGTGTGTGTGTGTGTGTGTGGATGGAGGAGGGGTGCTTCTCCCCCCCCCTTCTTTTCTGCTCCTGACTGTCTGGTTTGATTGGTGTCGCGGATGCGCTACATCCGGATCCATGAGAAAAGGAAGTTCAATACAAAGTCAATTTATCCCATTCAAATGGAAGAATCAATGGCCGGGTGACCCCCCGGTGCCCCCCCTTCCCCTCCGGTCACCCCGGGTTTCAAAGGAACGAGCACGTCTGTGAAATTATTACAAAAAAATAGATAAAGCAGTCTAGTTTATTTCTTTTTTTTTTTTTTATTTTACAAAAAAAAAAAAAAAAAAGGAATTTCATTTTAAAACAAGACATGCGGGCGACAGATGGCCGCCGTCCCGCCCCATCGAGGTCGGAAACGCGGGCGGAAATCTCGCGATTATAGCAATTAGTACCATTTTTTTTCTTTCTTTTTTTTTTTTCTTTTCCATACATGGCTGCGATGAGGAGGACCGTTTTTCTTATTTTTTCTGCGCTCCCCCCCCTCCGCTCCCCCGTGGATTTGGAGCCTCCTCCCTCCCTCCCTCCCTCCTTTATGGGGTCTAAGGACCTCAGGGGTCCTCCAGGCGGTTACAGAAGTGCCGCTGCACGGCGGGGAACCGCGACAGCGAGATATAACGTGTTGTTAACCAATGAAGCATTTATTACACGTTTATAAACACGAACCGGAAGTGCGTAAAAAGGGTTACTTTTTGCTCCAATGTTTTTCACAGAATGTAAAAATCCTGCACCTCCTTGGTAAAGTCGAGGTTGGAACATAAGGAGAAGTCAAGCGTGTCATTTGTCCAGCAGGGCACGTTTATATTAAAAATAAAACAGGTTATTTTGGGGACTCTTATTTCACAATAATGCAAAAAGCAGACAAGTGGCCGCCAGGGTCACCTCAGATGGAAAAGGAAATATCGTAAACCTCTGAAACGAGATGTTTTCTACTCTTTTAAATGTGTTTTCCACATTTTGCAGCATCAGACCGTTTCGCCTCTTAATTTTTGTCACATGAACGCTCAGTCACGGCGTCCCAGTTTTGCACCGAGGAGAATCTAATTTTATTTTTTATCCAACATCTGGTTGCAGAAAAGGCTCTGATTTAGGTTACATTATAAGTAATGCGGGAAAAGACAATATACATTTAGATTATTGATAAATGAGCATGATCTAATGCCTGGAATTGACAGCCGCTGCATAGGTTTACCTCAAAGACTGTCAGAAAATTGAAAATCCAGTCTTCCCAAAACCAATTTATTATTTTATCTTTTTACATAACCATTTTTAAAGACCTGGGGTTTATTTATGCATTTCATACGATCATTTGTCACACTACGTACTTTGAGCCAATCATCACCAAATCGCGGCTGTTTGACCCCGATGTCAGAATAAGCCGTATAGATAATCAAGTAATTTAGTCATCTCATTAAAAAAACGTAAAAAAAAGACACATTTGTTGAATGAATGAAAACGAAAAACAACCGATTTATTGGAACTCTGATGTTTTCAACGTGTTCAGCGGGAGCAAAATTAACGGCGTATATACAGGAAGTGATTCAGGGAGGAGGAGGAAGCGACCTTTAACATTAATGACGATCGGCGGCCGATCACATGATCCAGGAAGGAGGGCCCCGAGGGGTCGCGTAGAGGTCGCCCCGTCCCTTCCACTCAGCCTGATGACAAAACGTGACACAGCGGAAACGTCGAGCTTTTATATGCTTATTTTGAAAAAAAAAAAAAGATCATACCAATAGTACCGAAATCGATCCAAAAATGGCAAAATAATGCCAAAGGTCAAAGGACGAACCTGACCGCTCTTTAATTTTTTTGGTCATTCATTCAATTCGTGTGTTTGAAATGGAACTGGTTCCCAGAACAAAACGGTGCATCAGTGTTCTACCTGAATGTTGACATGACCCAACACACACACACACACACACATGGTGAGGTCAGAAGGCAAAGGGGCCGCCGGCGTGCCGCTGCTGATAGTTGATGTAGGACTGGATCAGGGAGTCGGGGATCCGGGGCTTAATGGCGTTCAAAGCGTTCTCAAAATGCGCGGCCTGGATGTGTTGGGTTTTGATGTCGTCCTGCAGGGCCAGGAGGGCAGCCTCTCTGCATACTGCTGTTATCTGGGACAGGAAACAGACACACACACACACACACACAAACACACACACGTTCAGGCGACCCTGTCGCTAACACGCTGTTGGGAATACATGCGTCATTGGAAAGCGGAGAACATCAAGACAAATACACAAAACTCATATCTATAAACACCGGTGTGTGTGTGTGTGTACGTGTGTGTGTGTGTATGTGTGTGTGTGTGTGGATGACACAGATTTCCATCTCCAATCCGTGCGGAGGTTTTTTTTTTTTTTTTTTCTTTTTTTTTTTTAAAAAGCTTAATTCAACAAATAAGGGGCAAAAATGTATTTATTTATCTATAATGGCAGAGATTTTTTTTTTTTTATTTGAATTTCATTTCATCTGTTTCTATGAATCGTCTTAGTTTAAGGACTTGACACGCTGTTTTATTCATTCTATTATTCTACATGTAGCTATAGCGTCTATATATTGAAACAAGTAGAAATGAAGATCTTTTTTCTTCATGATGTTATGGTTTCACGGTGCACGTCATGTGCACAAGACAGGAAATTCAGCCTGCTGACGGGGGTCACATGACTTGGCGGTATCTCTCGTATTTACTGTGTGTCGCGGCGGCGCCCGAGATGTCGCCATGTTTCCAGAAAGAGACCGGAGGAAGAAATGCAAGACCGTTGCCTTGGCGACGCCGTCAACCGCTCACCAACGTATGACGGTTCTGGATGAGTTTTCTGGGAAAAGCGTGCCGTGTGATTTCGGGCGCCACGCTTCCAGAATTACTTCATCTAACAGCATTATTTCTGGAAAATCTGAATTTCCTGCTGATTCTCTCTGATCATTTCTGGCTCATTTTTTAAATATTTTTATTTCTTAAATTGGATCACTTTTTTTCTTCTGATTTTCAGGTTTTTATTTCTTTTAAATGAACGTGAGACGCAAATTTGTCACAAGAGAATTAAGAGGAACTGTGGTCATTTTTTCCAGTTTTTTTTAAAATTGAATTTTAAAGTAAATATTTGGGTGAAATTCAGGTGAACCTCTGGTGATTTTCTTGGAATATTCCTGTGAAAATTAAGACAGAAAAAAAAGCCTTTATTACAGATTATTTTGCACCGCTGAGTGTGGCAAAGGCTTTTTAATCTATTCTTAAACCAAATTTTATTTTATATATTTACAGACATAGGTTGTCGGCTACTTCTTATGCCCTGTAATTACCCCTCGGGGGAACAACTTAAGTTTCTCTTCTTTTAATTCTGATTTATAAGCGCAAATAGAACATCCCGCTCGATTCCATCACCTTTGTTTTACCGCTGATGAAATTATGCAACAGCTGATATGAGTCCCCCCCCCACCACCTCCGATTAAAACTCGCTTCTGATTGGCCGGCATCGGCTGACGGAGGCCCTCTGCGCCCCCTTCCTCCGACCCCCTCCCTCGTGCACTCTCCAGCAGGGCAGCTTTGTTCAGAGCGCGGGCAGCTTCGCCATCCCTTCCCCCTCCCGCCCCCGGCAGGAAACTATTGGCCTGTACAAGCGCTGATAACGGCCGGCGGGAGGTTAGTGGGGCAGGCGGGTCATGTGACGCAGCAGCAGGCCGAGCGCGTACAGACACGCGGCTGCTCGGCGACCCCGACCCCATCCCCGATACAACCTCCCAGACAGGTGTGCTTCCTGGATCACATGACTCGAAGTAGGAGTGGGAAATATACATGCGTTGTTGAATTTTAATGTGAATTTAAATAGATTTTATCTTCGTGATCGCCCGTTTATTCATTCGTTTCTTCGGCCAATTAATTTATTTACTTGCAAAAAAAAAAAAAATTCAGGAACCGCCGCACTGACTTTAAGCACATTTTTAAGGAATCCCCAAGGATGCGTAAACAGACGAAACATTTTTAAGAAAGTGATTTGAAGTAATTAACATTTTTGTTGAATTTAATTGTGAATTTTAACAGATTTTATCCTCGTAATTAACCCGTTTATTCATTTGTTTCTTCGGCCATTTAATTTACTTACTTGCAAAAAGATTCAGGAAACGCCTCACTGATTTTAAGCTCATTTTTAAGGAATCCCAAAGGATGCGTAAACAGACGAAACATTTTTAAGAAAGTGATTTGAAGTAATTCACATTTTTGTTGAATTTTATTGTGAATTGAAACAGATTTTATCCTCCTAATCACCCGTTCATTCTTCATTTCTTTAGCCATTTAATTTATTTACTTGCAAAAAAAAATTCAGGAAACACGTCACTGACTTAAAAAAATTTATGACAAATCCCTAAGGACACAGACAGCCGAAACAATTTTCAAGAAAGTAATTTTAAGTAATTCACATTTTTGTTGAATTTAATTGTGAATTTTAACAGATTTTATCCTCGTAATTAACCCGTGTATTCATTCATTTCTTCGGCCATTTAATTTACTTACTTGCAAAAAAATTCAGGGAACGCCTCACTGACTTTAAACAAATTCATGAGAAATCCCAAAAGATGCGTAAACAGACGAAACATTTTTAAGAAAGTGATTTGAAGTAATAAACATTTTTGTTGAATCTTATTGTGAATTTAAACAGATTTTATCCTCATAATCACCCGTTTAGTAATTACTTTCCTTAGCCAGTTAACTTATTTACTTGCAAAAAAATTCAGGAAACGCCTCACTGACTTTAAAAACATTTATGAGAAATCCCCAAGGAGGCGTAAACAGCTGAAACATTTTTAAGAAAGTGATTTGAAGTAATTAACATTTTTGTCGAATTTTATTGTGAATTTAAACAGATTTTATCCTCGTGATCGCCCGTTTATTCATTCATTTCTTTGGCCGTTTAATTTATTTACTTGCAAAAAAAAAAAATTCAGGAAACGCCGCACTGACTTTAAGCACATTTTTAAGAAATCTCCAAGGAGGCGAAAACATTTTTAAGAAAGTGATTTGTAGTAATCAACATTTTTGTTGAATTTAATTGTGAATTTAAACAGCTTTTATCCCCTTAATCACCCGTTTATTCATTCATTTCCTTAACCCCTTAATTTATTCATTTCTTTAACCATTTATTTATTTGTAAAAAGATTCAGGAAACGCCTCACAGATTCTAAGCTCATTTTTTAAGGAATCCCCAAGGATTGCGCAAACAATTTTCAAGAAAGTGATTTGAAGTAATTAACATTTTTGTTGAATTTTATTGTGAATTTTAACAGATTTTATCCTCGTAATCACCCATTTATTCATTCATTTCTTTAACCATTTAAATTATTTGCTTGCAAAAAGATTCAGGAAACGCCTCACTGACTTAAAAACAAATTTATGAGAGATCCCCAGGGAGGCGTGAACAGCTGAAAGATTTTTGAGAGAGTGATTTGAAGTAATAAAAATTTTTGTTGAATTTAATTGTGAATTTAAACAGATTTTATCCTCATAATCACTTGTTTTTTTCATTCATTTCTTTAGCTATTCAATTCATTTACTTGCAAAAAAATTCCGGAAACGCCTCACTGACTTAACTGACTTAAGCTCATTTTTAAGGAATCCCCAAGGATGCGTAGACAGACGACACATTTTAAAGAAAGTGATTTGAAGTAATTAACATTTTTGTTGAATTTTATTGTGAATTTAAACAGGTTTTATCCTCGTAATCACCCGTTTATTAATTAATTTCTTTCGCCATTTAATTTATTTACTTGCAAAAAAATTCAGGATACACCTCACTGACTTTACGCACATTTTCAAGAAATAAATACATCAAGGGAATATTATGGACATTTTCAATGCCATCTACAGATATTTAGATAATTTCTTGCTCCTTTTATATATTTGTTTTTCCTCCATAACTTTTCCTGTTTGGACCTCGAGGCGCGAGTCCACTCTGAAAGCTCCCGACGGCCGAGACCATCTTCCTTTTCTCAACAGGAGCGCAGAAGGCGCCCGACCAGGGACAGGTGTTTGGCAGATGTCAGGATGCGAAGGCTGCAACCGCCCTGCTCCCCGGCCGAGCCTGTGCGGACCAAATGAGCGACGTGATTTTGGATCGGGGTAAACACTCCGAGTCCGGGTTAATTCGGTGTAAAGGGTTTCCCATCATTCAAGTCCTTCGGGCCTGTCAGTAATAATGATGCAAAACAATGAGGCCTTGGCGCCTGTTTACAAATGAGAGGGTCGGGGAAGAAGGGGGGGGCAAGCTAGCATGCCACATGTTGAACAATGTGATGTTTCCAGAGCGACGTCCACAAACCGGAACGTCCAAACAATCGCGGTGCAAAAAAAAACAGCAACATTTTATTATTGAAACGCTCCAAACTGCACACACACACACACACACACACACACGCACACACACATGTCTCCGACCACCCTCCCGCCGCTGTGTCTCAATCTCATGATTCGAGGGTTTGCAGTAGTTTCGGCTGTTTACGCATCCTTGGGGGGTTTGTTTTGTTTTTTAGAAAAAAGGAGAAGATGAAAAAAAAAAAAAAAAGAGGATTAAGAAAAAGAAAAGTCCGGAGCCGCCCTGACATGCACGGATGACGTGCACGATGGCGCTGCAGCCTGCCCTCCCGTGCACGCAAGCATTTAGACAGAAATTGAACACAGAGTCAAAAAGCCTGGCTCACTTTCGTACTTATATATATCCTTTGTGTACACACACACACACACACACACACACACACACAGAATTCTCTGTTATGTGTATTTTTGATAGTGAAATAAATTGAAAAAGAAATATAGGTGACGGAAGTTTGGCAGAGAGGATAAATCAAACGTCCCGCTCTCTCTCTCTCTCTCTCTCTCTCTTTCTTTCTATGTCTCTCTGTCAGACTTTATTTTCCAACCTTCTCATAAATCACGTCGGCGAGTCACTGAGATGCACGGCGGGTCCACGAGGTGCCACAGCCGCTCCCGGCCCAAGAGGAGGAAGAGAAGATTTAATCCACACCGGAAATGACACTCGCCTCCTGCAACATTCCCGTGCACCTCCATTTAACCGAAGACTGGTTCTTATGACGTTCGGGATTGTTCTGTCTCTCTCCGGCCCGTCGTCAATGGACGGGTCGCTCGCCAACGCTCGGGAATTAAACGTCCAGAGTTTAGCGAGGCCGCTATCGGACGAGATGATTATTTACCCGCAATTTAGGAATCTGTCAGTGTGTGAGGGGAACAGAAACGACACCGCGTTTGAATTTTCGCGCCAACTCGATCACGAAGAAGCTACGGACGGCAGCCGATAAAAAAGTGCAGGGGACGGCGTCGGACGGTAGAGATGACGGGAATCGGCGGGAATATCAACGCGACCACGGCGAACAGTGGCGAGAACTGGACTACGGCAAATAGCTGCTCTGCAATAGCGACCCAGATGTTTGCTTCCCCCTCGAAACGACGGCTATCGTAGAAATGCCCCTTCTTTTCGGAATATGACGTGTTCGGTCGGTTTGAGCGATCGCGTGCTCTTTCGCCCGATCCTCGGTCGTCAAGTCCTCGTCAAGAAATCTGCTGAAACCGGTGGATTACGGTGAAACCCGAGTCTTTTCGACATCGGTAACCATGGTGACGGTCTCAAGTCTCAGGTCCCCACGGCACCAAACTCACTGCGGATCGCTCTCAGAGGATCGGTCGGACACGGCGAACAACGTGGGAGGAGACGATACCCGCGCAATGGCGTCATTAAGGAACGTCCCGTCGGCGTGGAAACGGCGAGGAACTAACACCTCCAGGCAAGAACCCGCTATAGAGCAACAATAAATCAATCGTGGGGGAGGTTTTTTGATCGTGTAGACATAAAATAATGAAAATAATTCCATCGATTTTTCAAAAATCCATACATTTTTCAAAATGAGTTCAGAACACCACTAAATGACTTAAAAGGAGAGTTAAAATGAAGAGAAAGGTAACTGGATAATAACTTGCTGATTCCAGAGAAACTAATATTAAGGTCAAGGACATTTTACAGTTTAAGTAAGAATTTAGCAGAAAACTGTGGCGATATCACTTTCTGAGTGAAATAAATCTTTGCAGTTCTCGGTTGAAAGCGTAAACGCAAATGTGTAGGAAGAGCACTTGATTAATGTATGAAATTTACTTTTCTTTTCTTCCAAAGAAGTAACATCATTCAGAGATGGTACAGTCCACATTTGGGAAGTAAACAGGTTTACTCTTCAGGGGGTAAATGGAGGAACTGACGGAAAAATGAAAATATTCAATATTTCTGTTTTTCTACAAAATATAGTGCAGTTACTGTATAAAACAATACATGTATTTCAAATATTTTAGATGTAGGGACAGAAGAGTTTTATCTCACTTGGAAGTATACGAAGAATGAATCGACAGAACGCTTGCGTTTTACAAATAAAGTGCACGAGATATAAATCTACATCTTCACAATCTTCAGAATATTTAAATTTTTCCAAAAACAGAAGTACGACAGAAGTATGAGAAGCATTTTGAAATTGTAAAACGCTTGAGTTTTACGATAAATGGGAGTACATGTAGTGTTTTGACTGTGTGTGACACTTGTGATTTACGATACACGAAAGTATACAAAGTATACGGAGTATTTTGAGTATTTTGAATGTACGGCACACCGGTAATATCACTTTACCGTGACCGGAAGCGCGCATTTTTTTTCACTTTGCACAACGCTTGACATTTACGATCAACTGAAGCGCACAAACTATTTCAAACTCACAATGCTACCTGTAGCCTACAAGACGTGAAGGTGCAGTCGCTAAGGTAAAGCGGGGGAGTCCATAAATGGTACGACCCGGGCTCCGCAAACACGCAGTACTTCCTGTTTCGTGGCTTGGAAAAGAGGTAAAGTTCTTTTTCCGTAAAGTCAGCGCAGCGCTACGGTTCCTGCCGGGACTTTATCAGCTCTCGTGGAGGTGGAGGGTGGAGGGCCCTGCCCGGCGGAGCTGTTTTAGCACGGTAATAGCACGAGGGCGGGCACGTGCACGGCTCTTTTCGCCGCCGTCATCCGCCACCACGACACGAAACCCGGCGACCGATCGCTCCGGCTCGATCGGTCCTGAAGCACGGCACGGCTGTAAAACAACACCGGCCGACAAGTTTTTGATTTTCATTTTGTCTTGTAACGCCCGCATTTAATGTCGATATGTAATATGTGTTGAATACAAGAGATTAAGTAGGATTAAGGTAATCCTCAGAGGACTCAGCTCTCATTGTTGTATTTCTGCAAATTTCAAATTATATTGCTTAGCTTTCTTGGGAATTATGTCAGAATTTATAACAATATATAATCCTATATATTTGCTTTGATGCAAATGAACACACCCCAGAGTGTGTGACGCGTTTGGTGCGGCTAACACGACCCGCTAGGACACCATGATGTGGCGAACAGACGCTGAGGATTAATAATTTTCTTCTGATTCTTTTTGAAAACGATATGATTTCAATCCAGGTGTCACTAATTCACCACCGTAACCGGTATTTTGCACGTGGGGTTCAAGCGAGCGACATTTCACGTCCGCGCTAACGAGGTTTGATCGACACATGCGGAACGGGTGGACGTCTTGTGCAGCAACACGTGGAAAAATACAACACGAAGGTGCACGAACGCGCGGCTTTCACATTTTCAACCGCGTGCGAACACACACACACTGTGAATCAAGAAGGCCGGAGGCTCCGTTGCACTTGTCCGTCGCATCCACGGATGACGAAACCGGTGTGGCAGTGGTGAAAAGCAGCGTGCAACGGGACAACCTGTTCGGGACGATGAAAATAAACCCCTTCTGCAGAGGTGGAGAGAGAGAGAGCTAATACTGGCAGGCGCATACCAACGTTCTCAGGTCAAATCTGTCTGGTGTACTTTTCGCTTCCTACTCCAACAAAGGTGCCCAGTGAGTCTATCAGACGGCCTTAATGAAGGGCTTGTTAGCCGGGGGGGGGGGGGAAGAGGGGCGGCAGTAGATCCGCCAGAGCCGGAGTGTGTGTTTACTATCAATCCGGCCTTGTGTCTACGGCGGGCTACATCCAGCCCCCCCCCCCCCCCCCGCCACCCTTGTACCCCCTGACGTACAATCGGTCACATTTAGAGCGCCGAGGCCCCGACCGCCGCCGTTTTGGGCTGCAGGTATGAGGCGGGACGGGACTGGACGGGACGGGGGGGGGGGGGGGGGGGGGATTTTGAGGGCCGTGATGTCGGCACAGTCCCGGGGTTATTCGGAAGATCGCGTCTCCGTTGAGCCGTGTGGAAATTGGGCACCGTGACCCGAAGGGGGGAATGAAAGTCCCGAGACTAATGTCGGAATTACTGTCGGATATATATGAAGCTCAGGCGGGAATAACAGAATAATGTTCCTGGAGCACGTGCAGTAATGATGCAATAATAACTGCAGCTTTGACGCTAATGAAGAAATAACATGGGAATAATGGAATAATATCACTGAGGCTAATACTAATATTGTAGGAATAATGTTCAAATACCCCTTAAGTCGCCATGGGAGGAATGGGATTATATCTGAAGTTCACATTGGATTATTGTCAGTATAAAATCCACTAGTCATGCTGGAAAAATGGATCTGTCGAATGAGTGGAATTAAAATCCCTGAAATTAATGTAGGAATTATGGAAAAATATCCACCAATGTAATTTTGGTCATATCATATAATAATAATGATGTGATAATGTTAAGAAAAAAAAAAAAAGAGTATTGCGGTCGGCTGCCGGGGGGATAATGCGTTACATCGGGAATAATCATACTTTATTTTAATTTATCGAAATATTTTATCTTTCCGATGGAGCGGCTGCACGGAGAGGAAGTTTGAACAGGAGGTAAAAACATCAGGTCGCCCCCCTCGCCCCCCCCCCCCCCCCAGTCTACAAAGACAGAAGAGCCGCTGCATCCAATTTACTGAGAGGAAATGAAATAATACATAAATCAGAAGATGTCGGTGGGGAGTGGGGGCTGGGGAGGGAAAAGGGGGGGGGGGGGGGGGGGTTGGAGAACGGAGTTTCATCCTTGGAAAAGGCAAGAGAGGAAGTGTGTGCAGCGACATGGCTCTGCCAGGAGAAACAAGGCCTGACCACAACTCCATGTGAAACTTATTCCAGATTATAAGGCAGCAGAGGAAGGGGGGGGGCAGAGAGTTAAAAGAGGTGAGGTTAGGCATGGAGGAAGGAGTGTCACGTGGGGAGAAAGAGGGAGAGAGGAAACATGGCACATGATCATAAATAGCCGTGTGTGTGTGTATGTGTGTGTGTGTGTGTGTGTGTGTGTGTGCTTGCACTCTGTAAGGAATGCGGCCTCCGTAGAAAGCCGACGATGACAGTGAGTTGGAGCGTCTTTGGATCTACTGACTTACGGTTTTCTCCTCTGTCTGTCGCAGCTGTGACAACAGAGATGTCTCTTCAGGCTGTTATCGTTTAATTCCACGCCGCCGTTTATATCGTGTTTGTTCTTTGCAGGGAAAACAAACGATGCGAAATTCAGCGCGCTTGAATGATCAACAATTAACATTCAAAACAAGAGGTACCTGCAAATGGTAGATATAAATAAAAAATATTTGGAGATATCAGACTTTTTTTTAAACAGCCCTCTGAAGAATAAAAAAGGAATGATTAAATAGAATTAAAAAAATATATATATTCAAATTATATTTCAAAAATTGCCCATGTGACTATAACAATGAAAACCTTAAAAATGAGATAAAATTTATATGCAGCACTGATATTTACAAAACAAGGAGCGACAGACTTTCAAAGCAACAATTATTAATAAAAATCCTGTTATAACCCAACTCTAATCTACTGGAAATGCTAAAAAATGCTAAATTTTTTTTTTAGGTTAGATAGATATCTTGCCTCGCAGTTTGATTGACAGGTGGGAGGGGTTGTTTTTTTTTTTGTTTTTTTTTTAACGCTACCAATGTGGGACAGAAACCTCAGTCCATATCAGGTGTTTGGTCGCCACCCCCCCCACCATGTGGGATCGCACCTGTATCGGGGCTATGCAGAGTTTAGGCTCCCTGCGTGTGTGTGTGTGTGTGTGTGCGTGTGTGTGAGTGTGTGTGTGTGGGGGGTTATAGCTGGGCCTCGCCTTTAAGGGCATATTTGTCCTCGCCCCTTAATCAGACGAATGAAAGCTCCACATTCTCCCTGGACCTGGGAATCCAGGGATGGCATATTTACCAAACACACCCACTCCGTAGTGACCTTAGCTCTACGTGTGTGCATGCATGTGTGTCTGTCTTTGTGTGTGTGTGTGTGTGTGTGTGCGGCGGTGGAAATGTCAAGGTAGGTAAGACTCCACCTGTATGATGTGCTCTGCTGAAATGTTCTTTTTCCTGTTTGCTTTCGGACGGACAGAGCCGGCATACACTCTGGGCACGTTCACGTGTGTGAAAGCGAGCGCAAACAACATGCGACGCGAACCGTCGCTTCATTTCCTGTTTGCTCGCTTGTTGCTTTTTTCTTTTTTTTTTTTTTCCCAGTTAGCGAGGTGCATTCTCCAGGTCAGCTCGAAAAAGTACCAAATGCTTGATTTTTCATATCAAAATTTGATTTAATCCTGCAAAACTGGACATTTTTCTATCATTCGAAGCTAAAAACTGAAATAAATTTCTTGTCGCCATTAACAGGGCGAGTCTGCCGCACCCAATGTTGTCTTTGTATCATCGGGCTGCCTGTTTATGTTTCTGACTGTCTCCCTGAAAATCAGGTTTGAGACACAGCCTAGTTGGCTGCTTAAAGTCAACTGAGAAATTAAAAAAAAAAACAAAACACAAACCCCAACAATGTGGTTTAATTCAACTGAATTCAAATTTCGGGACGGGGCGGTCGTAGCGGCCCTGTATCGTGGCTCTGTCGCGATTTCGCTAGATTCCGAATCTCGGGCTCCTATCGGTGGTTACCGTGTTAGCCGTTGCACGCTTGTTTTGTTTTTTTAACGCCGTTGCCCCTGGTGATAGAAATCTTTGCAACAACAAATACAGGGTCATAAATCAGGCGGAGGACGGAGGAGTAACTGCCACAGCTACAACAGGTGTGAAGAGGAAACCATTTGTCTTCCTGCCAGTGTGGCGTTACCTGGTGTGTGTGTGTGTCATTATACAAGACCTTATTTGTGAATCCTTTTGTCTGTCAAATCTTGCAAATAGGCTTCAGCAAATCCAGCGCATCTGCCTCCCTCCTCTCTTAAACAAACAGTCATCTGTCATTTGTTGAGCTGTTTGTATTTCATTTAACCGATGCGAAAATTAACCAAATGGCACGGCGCCTGTCTGCGGAGGCACGGAAAAAAAAACAAAAAAAAAGAAGGGCGTCGAGGTAGATTTTTGTTAAAATGTCCAATCGCCACCTCTGGAACGAATCCTGTCCACCGTTACTATTATTAGACCTGCAATCGTACTGCACGATTCTAAAAATAAGTTACATTATTACATCATAATGATGTGACTGATTATTTTTTCTGATCATAAATAATTGCGATTATTATTCGTATTATTCTTGTTATTATTATTATTATCAATAATGACAACAACAACAACAATATTATTATTATTATTATTATTATCATCATTATTATTATTATTATTATTACTAGTATTGGTATTATTATTATTATTATTATTATTATTATTATTGTTGTTGTTGTTGTTGTTGACTATTTCTTGTAAAAAACAAGACCGCGGTGCCTCCTGACCTTCATTTCCTGGGAGTCACATGTCAGTCACCATAGAGGGATTCCTTGGAAGAAGACGTAAAGCACCCTTTTTCGAAACGAGAACTTAAAGCCAAAGCGTGGAAACAGTATGAAGTCAGTCCACGAAATTAGGTATTTTTGTTCGAGGAAGAAGGTACATTTGGTGAAACACTTTGGAAAATTTGAGAGTATTCCACTTAAGTATTTTCATTGTCCCTTTGAAGCCTGTTTGGATGCTTTGAAATGACGATCTGTGTTACGGTTCGATCCAAATGGATTACAACCAACCACAACGTCCAACCAGCACATTCCAGTGTTCTTTAATGGTAAATGGCATGATTTTAGGAGCGGTACGTGAGATGTGACCGCGTGCTCCGATATCGCCGGCCTCCGAGGGTTCACTCCGTCCTTCGTAAACTATCGCGACCGATCCCGTCCTGCTCGGGAAGCGAAAGTTTGTACCATTTGACATTGCTTGCTGTTTTCGCTGCCACCTGTGGTATCCGGCGCGTCTAAATCTTGGCATACAAGTACTGATCCCACCAGCACATTCCAGTGTTCTTTAATGGTTATAATGGCATGATTTTAGGAGCGGTAGGTGAGACGTGACCGCATCCTCCGACATCGCCGGCCTCGGAGGGTTCACCCCGTCCTTCGTAAACTATCGCGACCGATCCCGTCCCACTCGGGAAGCAAAAGTTGGTACCATCTGACTTTGCTTGCCCTTTTCGCTGCCACCTGTGGTCTAAATCTTGGCATACAAGTACTGATGTTACTACTCGCACAGAGCCACACTTTGGCCAAACGGAGAAAGAGGTTTTCAGACACGGCTCTAGTGCCGGTGGGGGAAAGAGCCCCTGCGGTTTTTAGGCCCTCGTATGCCTGACATAATGCCTTCTGTCACTCCTCGAACCTCGTGACCGGCCGAAGGGGTGGAATGTTCCGTCCTGCTTCACATCTTTCGAACGCGTTCGTCTTCCGAACCGTCTCGCTCGCATCGCCTTATTTTGTTGCCTTTTGTTTTCGTTGCAGGCGGGCGGCTGAAAATGCTAGCGTGGCATCGCCGAGGCCTGGATCCTGTCAAATTGGTGTTTGTCTCTTAAGTCTACAAAAGGAGGCCGGGGAGTGTTTGGCAGCATGTGACCGGTGCAATAAATCCCCCCGGGCCTCTTCCTGCCAAAGAAGACAAGAAGAAGAAGAAGAAGAAGATGAAGGGTAAAATCACACCTTCCTTCAGGAGCAACTGAAGCCCTTCTTCTTCGTGACACTACTGCTATTACAGTATCAAATGTTGCTTCTGTTTGCAGGAAAGATGGGGGAGGGGGAGGGAAGAGACAGCCAGCGCAGATTTCCAAGGCTGCAGCATGTGTGTGTGTGTGTGTGTGTGTGTGTGTGTGCCCTTGGTGGGGGTTTAGCAGGAAGCTAAGGATTGGGAAACCAGATGTCATTCCGAGGCAGGTAGGAAGACAGGTGATTTTAACAAGCCTCCAGCACTGAGCTGACAGGAGGAACCCCACCTCCTCTTCCTCCTCCCCCATCTCCGCCTGACCCGGCCTCCCTCTTCCTCTGAAACAAGCCTGAAATCCCAGGAATGTAATTAAAGTCAAAGCTCCAGGTCGGACCCACTGCCAAGGCTGAAACTAGCTCGATGCACCCATTCGTGCGTCCCCTCGGTGGTGGACCGGCAACTCCATGTGTGTGTGTGTGTGTGTGTGTGTGTGTAACCTCCTTCTTCGCCAGGTAAAGCAAATTCACAACAAATTTCACAGAGAATGGTTTAATATTGAAGCCGCCCGTTGTTGTTTTCATCCAGCGCCCGCATCGCCACGACTGCGTTTCAACCAAACGTAAGACTTGAAACACAACTTCACCTGAATACATGATCTGACGGGGAAACAACACACACACACACACACGACAATATCGTCGGCCTTGTTTAGCGACTTCATCCACGGCTCGTCAACGGGGTCACATGACCGGCTTCGGGCCATCGATCCACATGCTAAATATAATCCGCCCCGGATCACGGTGAAATCTATGTCACTCTCGGCTCTTGTGATGCCGGAGGGAGAATTAGCCACGGCGACGGATAAGACGGGAGAATGAGTGCGTATGGGTGTATATCTTCATTTTTGGCGCTGTGACTGCTACTACGCATCCTCCACAAGTGCAAAAACAGAATAGTTAGTGAACGAATGAATGAATGAGTTCATGAATCGCGTCCATGTTAGTCACAGCAGGAACCCTGGTCATGTGATGTGATCAGAAAAGGCATCATTTTGACCACGTTTTTGTTTTGTTTACATCCGCAGACCGCTAAAAACGTTCTCGACGAGAGAGGGTGGACTTGACGCCGAATGCGGTCGGAGAAAGAGCGGCGGCGCAGGACGCGTCAACCGATCCCGGTGCCAGGAAGTGGCGAGGTAAGGAGGCGAGGAGGAGCATCTGCCGACGGCGTGTACGATCTGAAAAACCGAAGCCGAAGTTCTGCTCCGTGGCCTCCGGCTTCAATAAATACCATACTTTTTGATTTATTAGCCCCCCGCCGCCACACACGCAGCCAAACGCACGGCTGGTCGATGCGCGTCGGCCGCAGCCTTTCCACCAGACGCCTGTTGCATTAACGCTCCCTCCGCCAAGTCAAATATAAAGGCCGAGCGCGAGGTGGCAAAGGGAGCGAGACGTCTAGACCCTCGCGGTCCTCTCGCCGCAACATGTTTTAATTTGCCGGAGGGCGGGGAGGGGGGGTCGTCGTTGTAACCCGTCACATTTGGAAAAAGAAAAAAAAAAAAAAAAAAAAAAAGTGACGACATGAAATACTGCGATTACTTCACTGAAGGGTAACCACGGGGCGTCAGTTGGGAAATAGGACCCCAAAAGGGGCGTGGGGTTAGTTTTAAGTGTACGGACGACAAAAAAAAAACGACGACTCCGCCCTCCTCCGTGCACTGCGAACTTGCACGCCGTCGCCACTTGTGAGGAGACGTGTTGCATTTTACGATGCGGAAAAATAAAATGTGGTAAATCAACACCGGACCGACCGTCTGGCCGAAAAACAAAACACCGGAGGTTGTTTTAATGTCCTGCAGCGAACGGTTTGTAGGCGGGCAACTCGTGGCGGTCTGACCGGTGACCACTAGGTGGCCGCGGGGCTTTTGGGTCACCGTTTTGAAAGCGACTGCGGATGTAAACAAAACAAAAAACATGGTCAAAATGATGCCTTTTCTGATCACATCACATGACCAGGGTTCCTGCTGTGACTAACATGGACGCGATTCATGAACTCATTCGTTCATTCATTCACTAACTATTCTGTTTTTGCACTTGTGGAGGATGCGTAGTAGCAGTCACAGTGCCAAAAATGAAGATATACACCCATACGCACTCATTCTCCCGTCTTATCCGGAAGTACAACCACCCACCCCATATAGCATTCACTCATTCACTCTCTCACGTGCACATCAGGGCAATTTAAGGTCTCCAACCACCAACTTCTTGGATGTACTTTCAGAGGAACCCGTCGCAAACTCCAGACAGAGAAGCTAGAAATAGAACCGGGGACCCCATTATCATAATTTAACCTTTTCATTTCTATTACTTGCGAGATGTTTCTGGTAGAATGACTTCACGACACGCCGCGTTCCTCGTCATCTTCATCGCTACCTTGTTCTCTGCTCGGTATCCAGTTTCCTGTCACCCTCACCACCGCCCGCCCCCATGAGCGTAAGGAGGTGTAAGTTTTATGTTTCGTCTTATCTAATTTGATCTATACTGTTGGTATGTACGATATTATACCAACACAGGTGAGACCCATCTCTCCTTCCTACCAGCCGCCTCTTGTCAGCTTGACAGTGGCATGTCTTTGGATTTCGACTTTAAAATATTTTTCCAGGGTTTGGGCAACCCCCCCCCCCCCCCCCCCCCGCCGCCCCCCCACAAAATGTCAAACACAACACCTGATAGCGGCGGAGGGTGGATGGGATCGTTTTCTGACTGCATACTTCCTCCAGGTGTACCCCTGCTTCAGGCTGCTGCCCTGGGTGGAGGCCACCGCACTCAGAAATCAGAGGAAGGGATCTTTCCGGATATGAAGGGGGCCTTATAGATGTCCTCTGACTGACCTCCGGAGAAAAGCGCAGACCGCGACCCCGGCAGGCCGGCGAATTTGTTAACCGCCGCTTAAAACGCAACTATTTTGTCCAATCGGCAGGGAAGCGTTTCATTGACAGCGGGTGTTTCTGTTGAGCTCGCTAGACGACTGTCACCGTAGTTGCCGACGATAACAATAATATTCATGCGTTTTACTTGACACTCAAGCGCACCGTACAGACATGTGCAAACAAAGAGTGACCGGCGAGTAACCGGTGAGCGGCGAGAGCGAGTTATGCCGGCGTTCACTCATCGGAAGATAAGCATTGGTATGACGTGAGAAAGCGTAAAAGTCTATAAAGTAAGAGAGCATTAAGGTCTCTGACGTATGATATATGTCTCACCTCTCCCAGCGCTTATACATGCAAGTCCATCACCAGATACAAATGGACACACAGACGGAGATATAGAATTGTTTCCCAACCGTTAGGCCTGCTGTGTGTGTTATGAGTTTGCCTTAATCTGGATTAAAAGATCCAAAGATTACATATGTATCTTATCTTATCTCTATTTTAATGCGAAGAAACTATGAAATGCGTATTACTTATCGATCATCCATACTTCTTGTGTACTTTTAGGCACACGGATGTGGATATTTACACAAATGAACTGGTTTCCGCAGATTTCCCGACTGAAACACTGGGGATCAAATATTTAACGGCTGCACTCACAGACAACATGATTGGTCAAACCGACGGAACGCGTCAAACTCTAGAGCATAGGAGTCAAACTCTGGCCCGCGGGCCAAATTTGGCCCGCACTTTAATTATATTTGGCCCAAAGCCATACCAAATGACTTTTAGAGCTAATTCTACAAATCCCAGAATTTTCTGCTGCTGTTTTGGCACGAAAATCCCAACAGGACCCATAAACGCCCTCTCCTCTGCTGACAGTAGTCATAGCGACCTTATGCTAATACTGCCACCCTGCTACTTAGGCAGAAAACAGGATTTTGCATGTGTGCAATATTAAGTTATATATTGTACAGTATTAAGCTATGCTTGTTCCATGTTTTGTTTTTAAGCAAAACTTGTTTGGGTTCATTGTTATATCTGGAAGAAGATTTTTTTCAATAAATATCAACGTTGGCCCGCGACTTTGTCCCAGTTTTGAATTTCGGCCCACTGTGTATTTGAGTTTAACACCCCTGCTAAACTAACATGGCTGACAAATGGCAGGCGTTAATGCAGCTATCTGCTCTTTCCTCCATTATTGTCGTCAACTTTGTCAGCCCTCTCCCTCCTTTGCGGTTCATTATCGTTGATTTGATACTCAAGCTAATTCCCGGTATCTTCACACGCTTTGTCCCGCCTCATCTTTTTCATCGGTAATGTGCTCACAGTCACACACAACTCGATCGAGTCGGCTCAAAAACACATTTGATTGACAGCGTCTGAGGTCGGCCGGGTCGCCCTCTGGGACGACAAGCCGCGGCCGCCTGTGCTTAACTAGCGATGCCTTCAATCCCCAACTCGTCTTGACCGATGCCGACTCTAGCCGACCGTAAATCCTGGGGAAAGTCGGGTGAAAAAAATCTTGTACTGTGTCTTCGGTGTTAGTCCAAGCTTCAAACACCTTCTGGAAGTTTATTTCTCATGTATGATCCAAACATGTCACCGGGAAGCTTTTCCGAACGTTACGATAAAATAATAATAATTAAAGGGCTGTTGAGAACTTCGGGTGAATGATTGGTGCCATTTTTCATTCATGAAACGCCCAAATCGGGGGAGACGCCAGATTAGCCCTTACCGGAGTAGTTTTACTTGTTTTAGGGGATTATTTCTGGGAAGGATCGGTGTGTGTGTGTGTGTGTGTGTGTGTGTCGCTCAGAGAGTGACAGAAAAGTGATCAAAAACGCAATCTGAATCCCGTAACACTTCAAGTAGATATCGGATGATTTTACCGAAAAAAAAAAGGTAGCCGAGCCTTTCGAATAAGATTCTACACCACCGCCGGGTTCCTTTGCGACTCGAGGATATTTGGAGTTCCGACGGACGAAAACAAAGTGAATCATGCGGCGCATGAATCCGTCACACAAAGGAGCATCTGTGTGATCGGTCCGAGTCAGCTGTGAGATCACGGGTCGGCGCCGTGACGTGGCGAAGGAACAACAGCGACAATGTAGACGAGCAGCGAGCCGCGGTGAGAAAGGCTGGCCAAAGTTCAGTCGCTGGATGTGTTACGATAAAAGGGAAGGTAATTTCCTAGTCGGTTCCCCGTTGATTCCCGCGTAAAACTTCTGTAAATTAAAGATTTTATTAGCAGTTACTGACAATTTAAGCTGTGCTGTTCCACAAGGTGCAGTACTGGGACGTCAACTTTTTACACTTATTGTAATATATCCAACTTTCTTTCGAAAAGGGAATATTTCGTATAATGTTAGTGTACAGTTCATGTTTTTTCTTGTTTTTGGGTCCACTATCTTTTATGTTTTTTTTTTGAACCATTTTTGCTTTCTTCTGTTTAATTTACAAAGTTACAAGTGATTTTTTTTTAAACGATTCTGACTTAGCTATAGCTATTTAGTAGCTATAGCTACTTAGCATAGCTATTAAACCTAATAGCGGCACACATGAAAAATGTACCTGCATAAATAATGGCGTGATTTCTGCATGATATAACGACACGTTTTTCTTTCCTATTGTCTGTGATCGAGCTGCTCCATAAACACATTATCTTTTGTCGGCTTTGGAACCATGTTTGCTTTCTTTTATTCATTTTCAAAGTTACAAGTGATTTTTTTAAACAACTCCGACTTGTAGGACTATAGGAATATCACTAGTTTATCTTCAGATCTAAATGGTTTTCCAAAAAGAAAAAATGGAATCTTCAAATTTTAATGATAGCTATTTAAAGCTAATAGCGCCAGCATGAAAAATTTACCTGCGTAAACAACGATTTGTTTCATGCTTATGTATTGAAACATTGTACGCTGCTATAATAACACGTAATTCTTTTCTATTGTCTGCGGTGGAGCTGCTCCATAAATCATAAACTGCACCGCGATACGGAGAGAACGAGGTGATGACGGTTCGGCTCGCTGTCTGTGCCAGACATTCTTCGGACGCGATGACGTCTCCCGGCGTGTTTCACATTCTGAGCAATCTGAGGGAGATCTAGACCTTCCACTCGGCGATTCACCTTTCGCTCTTAAATTCATTTTATTTCCAAGATCATCAAAACGAACCGCGATAGACGGATACAACTCCGAGCAAACTTCCACGCTAATCTGCTGCGCATGAACTCCTCCGATCGTAAACGCGTCCTTAGCTTCCGATTAGCTTGTTTCTGCTTTCGGTCACCGGATGAATTTGTAAACACGGAGGGTTTTCACCTCCCCCTTCGGGGAATTTCGACTCCTCTCGTTGGCCGGCGGCGGTAAATACAGGAAACGGGGCCGAAAGAAAGACGTTATCCTCAATAAGATCTCGACCTCGTTATTATGGTCTGCGGCGATAATAACATTTGACACCTGTTAAATGGAACCAATTAGGAGGCAAGAAAACATACCCGTGTAACACGTCTCAAAACGGCCCCTTTCGTCACACTTTTGTTACATATCAAAATCGTCGCGATGGAATAGTATGCGCACGCTTGCCGACGGGGTCGGGGCGATGCGGAAGTCACGGACTCGGGAATCGAGCGCTCGTTCAAACGTAATCAAGATAAGAAGATATCGCTCACCTCTGCTCCGGAGTACTTGTTTGTACGAGTCACGAGGTTGTCGAGAGACACATTTTCAGCCACGGGCATGTTGCGAAACTGAAGGGAAAATATTTCCCTTCGGGTCGGAACATCTGGAAGAGGCACGTAGACGATTCGGTCAAGACGACCCGGACGCATCAGGGCCTGTGGGGCAGAGAGTTCAGATTTACACGCCGAACGCTCTCTCGTCGGCGAAAACAAAAGTGACACAAATTGAATTTTCCACATTTGAACGTCCGGCTATTCAACTCGGCAAGCGCAAACAGCAGCTCCTCTATGAGGAGATCGATAAACTACCATCTAATAATGCCGATTCTTTGTTCACGCCTGGCCTCGTAGGTGCAAATGAAGATTTAAAGCGCTAAAAACAAAAGCTTGTCCCGGTTATCCAAAACAAACCCTCCACTTCCTGCAGATCGCGTCTCCACGACCCCAAAACAGCCCTTGAGCACCCAAAGCCGCGACTGTCTCACTTGTCACATGTCATTAAGTGACGGGCGCCTCTCGAGCAGCCCGGCAGACGGACAAACGCGCCCCCCTCCCCGCGTTCGGGCCGCCACCAGTGGCGGCGGTGTGTTGTGTTTGTTGTTTGGGTGGTTCGGCGGGCCGGAGGAGGAGGAGGAGGCTTTCGATGGAGGAAAGGGGGGCGAAGAAATGTCGACTCGAAGTGACAGTTTTCATTGTTGTCCTCCTGCTTGAATCCTGAGTGAGGCCAGGTTGTGAAACCAGCGGAGCCCCTCATCACCGGTCCAGACGGGACACACACACACACACACACACACACACACGAGCCGCGCGGGAGGTCGTGTCAGGAGCGATCAGCGGCGGTTTGATAGACCGGAATGGCTGTCTTTGAACTTACTTTATTTATTTATTCATCTATTTGAAACAGGAATCATTGCAGCCTGCAAACATACACGCGCGACCGCCATTCTTATTTCCAGTTGTTATTCATTTCGACTCGCCGCGACGGGATTGTCATTTTGTGGTGAACTAGTCCTTTAACGGCAGGGTCTAATTTCCTGGATATCCTACCGACGCGAAAAGTCGCCTCCTTTTCTGTTTCACATGAAAATATCAATCTTCTCCCGGGGAGAAAATGTCAAAGTCCGCATTTCTGACTAAAAGCCGTCGCGCACAGGATGCAGATTTAACAGTTTGTTTATCCTCTTCTTACTTCCCCTCCGGATTTCCACGAACATGAGCGGCCGACAGTTTTCCAGCTGTTTTATCTGCTGCTCTTTTTTTCGTGCATGTGTGCATGTGTGTGTGTGTGTGTTCTCGAGTATGTATATGGAACATGAGAGGATGGAAACCGGAGACAAACATGGGTAGCGGCCCTTAGGTAACCACAACAGAGCCGCGGCGAACAAAGAAGCGTCGGGTCAGGAGAGGAAACCTTCTTGTTTTTCAGGTGCCTGGATTCTTCCACTCTTTCGAGGAGGGAAAACGACAAAGCGTCGGGCCGGTCGGGCGCAACGTCACCGCGGTCGGCGGGCGGCGACAGGAAGCCGGAAACAGCCAGTGAACATTTATGAATAAGGAAGCTGCTGTCACCGTGGCTCCCACAGGGTTAAGGTTATTATTCAAGATGTGAGATTCGGGGCTATGTGTGTGTGTGTGTGTGTGTGTGTGTGGATCGGGGGGAGGACGGGGTGATCAGCCAGTATCAGCAGGCTGCGCCGCACCGCACGGAGGACGTGTCAGGGACACTTCCTGAGCCGCTGCACTCCCTGGGACGATCCTGCAGCGGCGTGCCAGCGCAAACCCGATGACCCCCGCTTTCACAGCGGCGCGCAACAACCGGCTAAAAGCGCACGCCCACCGAGCACCATGCCGACGCCCCGTGAAGCCGGCATCCACTTTTCTAGCCGTTGTTGCAAAAATAATCATTAAAAAAAAAAAAAAAAAAAAAGAAAGGCGCCACCTGCTCCTGATTGGCTGTTAATTCTCCCCCGCGTACATAATGGAGACGCACCCGTGGTGTTCGGGCGCGCAGGCTCCGAGGCGCCGCCGAAGAAAAGCGGAGCCGACCCTCAGCTTTAAAACTGCTAAACTCATCTGACTGGCCTGGAGGGCAATAAAGGCCTTTTTTTTTTTTTTTCTTCTTCTTCTTCCTCTCAGCAAGAGCAGGGGGGCCATCCATCACTTAACAAGATACACTTCCTGTTCTCAAGGATCCAGGGGCGGGGGTCGGAATGAGGAGGAGGTGGGGGACGGCCCACTACTAGACAAATTCTTGACTTGGCAGGCCCGGCGGGGGCGTCGATGGGGCTCCTTTTCGGATGACGGTGTCCCACCTGAAGCTTGGCCTGCGGAAGGCCGGATGGGGTGAGGTAAGGTTGGGTTCGGGGCAGAGCCTAACTCGGGCGGTTCACTTGAAGGGAGCGCCAAAACACACAAGTGGGATAGGAGACGCTCCCCGTCCCGCCAAAACGTAGCGGCTAAAAAAAGTGGTTCTTAAGAGTTACTGAACCCCACCTGGTTTATATTCACCTCCTTTATTGGAAATAAACAGTGATTTTTCAAATTCAAGACATAGGTATATGTTTTACTGGTGCACAAAATGCGTGTATTTCAAGAACAAAACCATGATTTTCACACAAAAACAGTTAGGACGCCGACTCCCATCATGTTCCGTTGTACGGGTGAATCAATCCCGCACATATTGGTCCCACCGCTTTCTGTTTTTGCTCGACATTACATTAAGAAAGAAAACACACGATATACCGTCACGACAGTCACAAGTTGACTCTTGAGCGCACCGAAAGCCCTGCAGCAATAGCCAAGCTATTTAGCGTGACCACCTGCAGCCGGCGACGGCCAAGCGGGGTGTGTCCTCACGGATTATGTGAGTCGGGTGTGTGTTTTGACCTCCGCCGAACCCCTGGGGTTCCATCGAACCCAGGTTAAGAAAATCCGGGCTAAACTATTAAAAAGGGTGACGCGCGTTGTTCGGCATCGCGGCTATTTAGCCATAATTCGGGGAGGAATAGTGACCGGCTAACACCCCGTCTGGGCTGCTGACAAAAACAAAAAGACAGAGAGAGAGAGAGAGGAGAAAAACAAGCCGTTGTCTCTCCCTGCGCCAAGTTTCACTGCAGATAACAACAGTAATCATTCCAGGCACTGCAGCCCCTCCCCCAGAAGTGATTACCCCCCCAATGACAGATGACTTCCTATCTGCCGAGTCCTGCACCTCTCCCTGAACGCCCAGGAATGCCGGGAATCTTCTCCTCCAGGGGGCCGCCTTACGTTGCCGGCCATCTTCGGGTCTGGAGCTGCTCCCGGCGCACGGAAATAAATGAACGCATTGAAACGGCGAGGCAAAATATCGTTATTCTTCACGAAAACTAAAACAGCGTTTAACAGAAATGCACGGGGTCACGGCGGCGGCCGTCCGAGCTGCCTCTGCTTCTGCCTCGAGGCCTTTTGCCGCACGCGGTTTCCCAACCTGTCAGTCCGCAATCCTCGCGGGCCTCGGTGAGTCATACCGACTCGGATTTTTCACGGAGAGTGCGCCAAAGTGAAGAAAAAAAAAGCGTGAAGGGAACGAAACGCTCCGCGCGAAGTCGGGAAGGTCAACTCCTTCCGCTTGGGCTTTTTTGGGGGGGAAATGAATCTGAGGCTATGATGTAATATTAGTAGAAACTGGCCAAGTTTTGGTCCAAACACACTAATCCTTACTATGCTGGTTTCCCAGCCCGCGATGTGAAGGGAAAAAAAAAATAAAAATAAAAACGCCAAGTCACGTCTTGAAGACCTGAAGAATAAAAGTCCTACATTAACAGTATCGGAGGGTATTTTTGTCTCGGCTCACCACCACAATACAGTCATTAAGCGCTAAAAGATATACCGCGATAACATCACGTGCTTCCCGGCAGGGGATCGGACGAAGCTTCTCACCATCACCTTTTCCATCGAGAAAAGGTGCCGTTCCATTCTCCCCTCTCCGGGGGAAGAAATAATCCAGTCCTTTTATTTCTGATGATGGATGCTACGCTAGCAGAGATCGGTCAATTGAACCAAATGTGCGATGAGGAAATCTCTTAGCCTGTCAACATTTAGCGCCGGTCTGTCGAAATCACGGTGCCGTATCGATGTTTGGGTTTTCTAAAGGTGGCAGAAACTGACAGAAACTTGGTTGAGCTTCGCACGGACCCTTTTCACGCTAATTCCATGCGATTCTAGTCGCGTATTAGTGAAATTGCACGTAAACACACGGAAATGAAAAGGCGGAAAGGCCTCAACATGGGAGATTGCGTGATGTTCGACATTAAAACTGACCCATGTTGAGGCCTTTCCGCCTTTTCATTTCCGTGTTTACGTGCAATTTCACTAACATGTGACTGGAATCCCATCGAAAGCGTGAAAAGGGTCCGTAAACCGACGAATAGTCGAGGCGATCCGGGGTTGCTCGTCGCGGCATTACAAAATCAATCATTTCTTAAACAGATCCATACTTGAGAAGACTCAACAGCATCGCTTCCTGTCTCCAACTAAGCGCGTGCACACACACACACACACACACACTCGCACACAGCAGCGAGTCTCAAGATTCCGAGCGAAAGCGTTTTTTTTTTTTTTTTTTTTTGGTCGAGGAATTTAAAAAAAAAAAAAAAGAGATGACATAATTCTAGACGGGGTCACGCTGCGCTGGGAGGGACACCGGCCCTGCTTCGCGTCAGTCCCGATTTTAACGTGGGGAGCGGATCAGAGGATGAACAGAGGCCGGGGCGGAGGGGAGGAAGGGAGGGGGCGAGGATGACAAGGGGAGGGCGAGTGAGTGATAGAGGGAAGGAGGGAAGGAGGGAAGGAGGGAGGGCGAGTTGGCAACCAGTCAAAAGTATGAGAGGCTTTCACTCTGGATTTTGCCCTTGAGTCAAACTTGCATCCGGCAGGCGAGGCCACTGCGTCCAAGAACCAAATAACTCCGGCGCAGTTAACCCCCTGCTGCCCCGCCGGGAGCGTGTACGGGCCTGGCCGTGCATGGATTGCGGCTTTTTTTTTTTTTTTTACGCATAAGTCATTTCGGCGGCTGATTTATGCACGTTAAAAATTAACCAGCCTTTTTATATTTTGCAGTGAGACGTCGCTTCAGGGGATTTTTTTTCCAAACAGGCATTGCAGGAAAACTGCAGGTCTTCAAAATTAAAAAAAAAAAAAACGGTTCAGCTAATGTCTTGTCAGCACTTCTGATGGTTAAACATGAACACTAAACAACTCGCTGTTGTGAAAACTATTAGCCTATTAGCTTAATTCACATGTTTGTGTACAGGCATACCAAAACTATTAAAGCGACCTATGAGAGCTTTTCAAAGTTTTTTTTTTATTCTCTTAATTCTGTATATATTAAGCTTAAATTGTACTTTTATTTACTTTTTAAAAAGACATTTATGAAAGGGGACACAACTGAAGGTAAAACCTGAAAACATTTGAGCCACAGACTATTTATTTGGAAAATCAAGGTACAAACGTCTCAATAAACCGCAATTCAGACTTTTTCCATACCTACTGTAATAATGTGCGCTAAATAAATACTTAATTGTGTTAAATAAAAGCGAAGGGCGGACAAACATCAATTCGCATGAGCGCCGCTTTTGCCGGCGTTTCTTTCCACCCCGTTACGACGTTGGTGTATAGCTGTGGAATTATGCGTGTTTTATGCGTGTTTCATGACGAGCGTGGCCGCCCGCAACTCTGCCACCGTCCAACACGCCGCCTCAACGCCTCAAACACGGTGCCGGGTTTACCGGCTCCATCGTCCGTTAAAGACTCACGGCCCGTCGGAAAAAATCTCGAGGTCAAATGGGCTTATTGTTTGTTTTGCACGGAAACATTTTGCTTTTTTTGATATCTTTGGCCTCGGCAAGAGTCGGGGCCCCCCGACCCTGCCAGACCACACACGGGTGGTGGCGGTCGCTTTTCTTTGGGGACCCGGCTGGCACTTTTGCCCCTAATGCAGCAATAAAGTCCCCAAATCTGTCAAAACAACTCGCACCTCCACCAGGAGTAAAAATGGCCTCTACAGCTAAAGAAAGCAGTATTATTTTAATATGTGTGTGTGTGTGTGTGTGTGTCGTCCGACAGGGAGAGGGGGAAAAAAAAAAAAAAAAGGTGAAGAAAAGCAGAGGAAATTAGACGGAGGCCATGTTGAAATGTCGACTCATTGGATGCCGTAATGAAAAGGCAGTAAGTGGCAGCCATAAAATAGGTGTATGTTTGCTTTGCAAAGAGGCGTTTCCTGCGAGCCGTCGGCAGGTCGCCGCGTCCTTTCCAACCCCCCCTCGCTCGCTGTAAAACCTCGCCGGCTCTGGTTTCTGTAAGCCACCCCTCGCCCGCCGTCCCAGCTCATCCCCGGAGCGAGCCCTCGCTTTCTTTATGAGCTCAAGTAGGGCCGAAGCCGGCGTCGTCCTCCTGTGACGACTCCTCGACTCCCCCGCCCTTCCTCAGCCGCCATTTCTGACACCGTTTCATACGTTCATATGTGGATTTTGAATTAATAGAGCGCGGAGAACCAACAGAGAGTGAACAGTCATCGTTCTTCCTTCTTCCGAAACAGATTGAAGGGTCTTTTGCAGGCGTGCCCGATATGTTGATCGCGATCTAGCGGTCGGTCGCAAAGGTAGTGTGTGTAGATCGCATGGCATTAAAACGTAAATAATAACTGTTCGCCCCTGTGTTGGAGGGGCTGTGGCATAACGGGGGACTTTTCCCACATTTTTTGGGACTGCCCTAAACTGATGAAATTCTGGGAAGAGGTGAAAAAACAAATAAGTGAGATTTTAAAATTAAACAGACCAATTGATCCGCAGCAATTTATTATGGGTACAGCATCAACAAGCGATTTAAGGAAAAACCAGGTGTTTTCGCTTAGAGTTCTTCTATTAATTGCACATAAAATGATCACAGTAAACTGGCTCAAACCCCACCCACCTACCCTGGACCAGCGGCGTCAGAGGCTTAAGGATGGAAACTGCATGGAACGCATAACAGCAAACTTACGACTTCAGACAGACCTATATCTTGACAAATGGGCACCCATTAAAAAATATTTGGAGAGTTGAAGATATTATCTCTATTTGACTAAGTGAGATGTTTTTTTTTTTTTTTTTTTTAGTTTTATTTTATTTTTCGCTTGCTAGTGAGGAAATAAGTGACCTATAAAGAATATTGTATAATGTGTATCTTGTTATGAGGTTTTGTAAGAATGTGTGTGACTCTGTTAAGGAACCTGTTCTAATAAATGTTCAAAAAAAAAAAAAAACCGTAAACGTCAGCTTATCCTCCTTGCTATAAATTTGTCACTTGACTGACGGACGGTCTGTCCGATCTGACCTTTTCTGACACGGTCGTCGCTGCGCATGTGCACATAAAGGTGCGTTCTAGCAAGCTAGCGAGTTAGCCTCCAATTTGTGCCTTCTAAACTTATGGGTATAAAAATGAGCCGGGGAGCTGGACCGAGTGAAAAGACTAAAACATATCACTTCCATACGATATGGGAGGTGGACTTTTTTTTACTATGTCATTTTCAAAGTGCGTTCGCCTCATCTGCTGGTCTGCCATCGCTATACCAAAAATGGAAATGCGGAGCGACGTTTTCAGACCGTTCATAAAAACTACGACGCCGACTTCCCTCCGAAAAGTGACCAAAAGGTGAAGGAACTAAAATCCCAGCTGTCAGGACGGCTTGACGACTCCAGTCAAGTTATCAGAATAAGGTATTTACCAAAAAAAGTACTCTGTTGCAGTGTGCCATAAGGGTTCATGCAGTGATGCAAGATCCACAAACATTTATTGTGTTAAGTATACTCAGAAGATATATCAATAAATATATATTCATCATTTTTAGTAGAGGTAGATCATTTTCACATGGTCATTTGAAAAGTAGCTCACAAGGCAAAAAAGCGTGGGCGTCCCTGGTCCTTTGTATTGATTTAAATCATCTATTGATCCCATGGTGACTATATTGAATATATATATTATTATTATAACAGGTCAGACTGAATGAAACGTGTAATGACGACATTATCCCTTTGTTTTACTGAAACACCAAGAGTGCAATTGTGATCTGACGCTTCACCCAGTGGATCTCATTACATGACAATGCGCTCGGCTCCAATGAGTGACCGTCTCACTCGCGCACACACACACACACACACACACACACACACATCACCTCCTCTTCACGGTGACATCTTAACTGCAAATGAAAAACCCAGCGTAAGAAAAAAAAAAAAGAAAGAAAAAAGCCATCATGCACGTGTGCCTCACACACACACACACACACACAGACACAAACACACACCCCGCTTCCTCCCACAGACAGACCGCAGGTGCCAGGCCCACCTCGGGGTCCCTGCCGGGCTCTCGTTAGGCCCGGTGCCATTCAGGCGGCTCCTAACACGCAACCCTGAGCGCTTTGTGTTTCTCTGACAGGCCTTGTCGTCATGCAGCGGCGGGGGGAGTCGGGGGGTCGAGGGGGAGGGGGCGCTGAAAGACGGGAGGAGGGGTTTTTTTTTCGGGCTTTGAACAGTTTTCAAAGCGCCGCCGGGCCGAGACTCACCTCGCCGTGCCGCGTGCCTTCATGTTTGCCAGACGCCCTCACCTCAGCAACAACACACACAGTTATACACACAGCTCGAACGCGGGACGTGATATATCATGCATAGACATATATTACGATCAAATGATGAGAATAACCTGGTAAATAAATTGGAAATATCAGCAAAATTGATATAAAAAAATTATAAAACCAAAAAAAAAAAAAAAATCATATTACATGATCTAAAAACAAGATTAGCTACATAAATTAAATACTCGAATAATGATACCTCAATACTTTACAATACCAGTGTAAATCATTTGATCACTATATTAGTGCTTATTAAAACAAACTAAAAAAACAAAACAAAAAACAAGCTACCGCATAATATATTTGAAAAAGGTATAAAAGAGTATTATGTGGATTTTTTTTATCCTGGTGTTTCCTCCTCTGTCATCTCCTCATTGTCGTCACAATCAACCAATCAACGTCCACCTCGACAACGTGACCGCCATTAAGTGAACATCATCCCTCACACACACACACACACACACACACACACACACGGAGGCACAAACACAAACATTCACACTCTCACAGTCACTTAGCGAGGAGACAAACCTAAACACGAGAGTTGCTGAGTGACAGCGGCGACTCAGACGGATTGGTTTCCATTTCAATGAAATCTAAACATTAGTTTGTTTACCTTGCCGAGATAGGTATATGTGTGTGTGTGTGTGTGTGTGTGTGTGTCAAGACACACAAGACACAGATAGAGTATGAAAAAAGAAAAAAATATATAGATTTTTCTGATTTAATCACATTTTTACTAGAACCTCTGGTGCCAGCCACTCATGACGCGTCATAACTTTAATAAAGTTTAATATTATTGTCTTGTAAGATGTTTATGAACATCACGGCGAGCATTAAACATTCATTAAGCATAAAAATCATATTTGCTTTTCAACAGCATATAGACTTCAGAAAAATAGAATATGAGTCACTTTAGTGAACTTTTATAGAGCGCTAAAATAACCATGTGACAAATATAGGTTCAATTTTTTTCACCTTTTAGGAAGTTGTTATCAAGGTTCTTATTGCACTTTTACTACTATGCACTGTTCTAATAAGCTCCTTATGGGGTGATATTTTTAAACTAATCCTCATAATATAAATATAATCACATTATTTTGTTGGCTCTTCAAATTCATAGGTTCTTCCTGGATGGGACCCCCGTCCTTCCGCTGTTCCTAGAAGTTTGAGGAACAAAAATGTCTCTCCTGTGGCTTTTCGCCATTCCCCTCTCACGCCACGCACGCCAGGCTTCGGATTTGTTAACCCTGACCTTCAGCCCGGACGGGCGTCTCGACGTGCGAGAGGAGTCGAGCGAAAGCGCGCGGAATAAAACGCACGGTCGGCTCTCGGGTCGCTTCTGCAATCACGTGTGGCGGTGTCTGGGTTTAATCTGCGACATCGCAGCAATTAGCCACATCCTGCAGGAGATAACGAGATGGAGGAGGAGGAGGAGGAGGAGGAGGAGGGAGCGAGGAAGAAAAAAAAAAAAAAAAAAAAATCCCCACCCAGCATGTGAAAACCTGTGTCAGATTTCACCCCAGACAAGGTCACCCTTTTTCCTCGGTCTCGCCTCCTTGATGCCCCCCTCCCCGGCTCGGTAACCGGACCCGGCGCGGGACGGCGACAAAAACCCGTTTTGTTCCGTCTCGACGGAGGCGCCCGTCCTCCCAGCGCCACCGCCGCGCGTCCAGCGCCGTCTCCCCTGCGCCGACCCTTCGGTTTACCTCGGAGGGGATTCCGGTAAAGGGGCGGCGCAGGGTGTTGGTGCAAATCGACAACAACAAGACAAAGACTTGAGCTTCCCCCTGCTTTCCAGAGCCAAAGCACCATCACCGGCTGCACAGCCAAGTTAACACTTGGTATGTTTGTAATTGTGCCGCATATGAAACTGCACGGTAATCCCTTCCAGCTGCCTCCCTCACTCACCCTCCTTCCCCACCGCCTCCTCTCTCTCCTTTCAGGGAAACCGTAGCTGCAGCTCCGAGCATGTTTTCCACGGGCCCTGGTGGATTCATCCCGTTGACAGCGCCAAGCCTTTTATGCATCGAAAAACACAGTATTCTCTTTCAGGTGGAGGGACGACGGCAGGGGAGAAGGGGAAGCCGGGGCGGCCGGGGGAGGGGATGGGGGGGGTCGGGAGGGTCGGGCGGCCGAGGACAGTCCGTTGCGACGGACTTCAAAATCTCGGTCCCCATCTCTTGGTGAACAAAACAAAAAAAAAAAAAAAAAATTAGGAGACAGGCAGAGAGCAGAAGAAGAGGATAGGAGGAAGAAGGAGAAAAAAACGACAACCCGGAGCACAAAAGAGTGCGTAATTAAGACAGGAAATGGGAGAAGAGAGGAGGACTCTGGGGGCTTTCAGACAGAGGCTGGCCGGGGTCACTTTTCCAGAGCGCGGAGGAGTGGGGCCGATACCCGAGCCGTCTGAATGGAAATCAGATAATCTGTTAACACAAGGCATGGCCCAGATCCCGCCTGCAGACTGACACGGATAGGCCGGTTCCTGTGGCACAAAGTGTTGCCAGGGCAACCAGCTGTTCCGGCCAAAACTTTCTGCCTCTCTCTCTCTCTCGCTCTCGTCTCTCTTTCTAGGCCGGCGGCGAAATGTATGAACGCAAAAACAACACAAGGCTGCGACAGGTAGGGATCACAGAGCCGGCCGCGACCGAGGAGGAAGTTCGCCACGTTTGGATTAAACACAGCCGACCTACTGAGCGGCGAGTCGGGCGCCGCCTTCGAGGCGTTTCATAAATTAAACTAGAGCGACCTTTCCGGGACAGGTAAAGGCCGAAAGTCGCAGCCCGGAGTTGATCAATATTTTCAGATCAGTTTTGTATTTTTAAAAATCTTTTCTCGAACACATCTGTGTATTTCCGCCGTCGCACAAATGCAATAGTGCTTGTTAAAATAGCAATTTTCACAATTGAGAGCTAAAGGCATCGCCAACTCGGACCGAGGCCAGACTCATTTCTGAGCTGTTTGGCCGACAAACAAAAAATCTGGATAAAAAGTGCCTCAGCACCAAAAGGAAATATTAGTTGATGACAAACTGCTAAGAGGCTGCTAACCGCTAGCTGAGGTACAACAGTCATGTTGCATTTGTTGTCTAAATGTCCCGCTCAACTCCTCATTGGTTTAAAGTTAGTTATTCATTTATTTTCAGTCAATTCTTTTTTTAAAACCACAGACTATCTTGAATTCAGAGCAGATTCGTGAGAATTTAAAATACGTTTTTTCAGGCATAACTGAGCACAGAATGACTTTAAGGCAGTAAAGAAAGCTTTTATTTTAGCGAGTCTGGAACTGATTAATCCATATTCCGTGGTTGGTTTTGGTACCATATTGTTTTGGGTTGCAAACCTCTTTGTGTAAGAACAACATTTAGCAGCCAATATTAAATTCTTATTCGTATTGTATTTACGCCAAACTATGAATCTACAGGGACGCTGAAGGTTGCTTGAAAGAGTGCTTGTTAGGATGCTAATGTTTGGCTCAAGGACGTTACTGTGAATGTCGCAACCCTTCACGTTAGCATTAGCAACTCAGAGTTTAAAGGTCACGAGCACCGGCGGTGAACCGCTTCCGACCCGGACGGCTGCGTTCAATTCAAAAAACGCATCTCCTAAATAACAGCTCATCTCGGGAGGGAGACGTTCAATGGACTAAAAGTCCGGATCCAGGCCAAGCGAGCTGGACTGAGACGTCCAACGTAGACATCAAATAGAGCATGTGGTAGATATATGACGCGGTAATCAAAACTTTATCCCGCTGCTGCAACCAGACCCGGAGTTACAGGGATCAACATAGACGTATTATATTCTCTCTCTGGGACGACAAAATAAATCTGACATTAATTACTTGGCAATAAAATCCCTTTTTTTTGGATCGCTGATGGGTTTCATTAAAGCACCCCGGTATCAATCCGTCAACGATGGGATCGATATCGGTCGATCGCGTCCGCCGGGAGACATGAATTTCTGTAAAAAGGCTCGGGGATCATCTGGCTTCTGCCCAACACGATGAGACCGCCACCGGTGGCCGAGGACGACTGAAATGTTTGCGTTTGAGTACAAAAAAACACATCCGGTTAAAGTATGTAAATGAAACCTACGCGTTAAAAATAAAGCTCGCTGAATTTGGGTTTTATTCCTCAGGGTTTGGAGCCTATACCAGCTGTCATTTAGCAAAAGACGGGGTTCATCCTGGACCGGTTCGCAAAATGTTCAAATATAGACACATATAACCGTTCCCTGTGTCAACCATGGCACATCTGGATAATTTAGGATCCCCAATGAACCTACTGCATGTTTTCGGGAGGAAGCTAACACAGAAAGGTCAATCCCACCGCTGTAGGATTCAGAGACCTTGCACCAGCATGCTGCCCAGCTGATCATTAATTTAATGTAAAAAAAAAAAGAAAATATTTGAAGTTTTCCGCCCTGACTGTATCGCAAGTACAAGATAAACTTCAGATTGTCGCAATAGCAATCAAAGACAAGAAGTAGCGTTTGCACTGCACGCGGCTCCCGTTGCTATTTTCTATGGATGCGTATTACAGTTGTTTTGGGTTTTTTTTTTTTACGCTCACTTTATAACATTCGAAACAGCGGCGGTTTTCCATTTGGTTCTTTGGCCGTGAAACCACGGGAGCGTTTTGCGGATGAAAAATAAAAAAATAGAAAAAAATAAAAAAAATCACCAGACCTCCTCCGGGCACGGCGGCAACCCAACTTTTCATCCGACACGTCGAAGGGAAAATGTGCAAGACGTGATAGCTGCTAACTAGCTACTGCGATTATCATGGTTGTTAGCATTAAAGTAATTATTATTATTATCATCCCAATCGTGTCCATCTGGCGATGCAATCAGGTTTTTTTTTTTTAGTGCCTCGTCCATGATCTAACTCAAGACACGTTCTACATTTACACAGCCTGAAGCACTAAAAGCGTCTCGCTCGGCCAAATCCAACAGCTCCCCCCCGAAAAACATTGGCTTTTACTGCTTCGGTACTCATTTACATTTCTCTACGCATTTGTCAAGAGTATCTCTAGCTGGTGGGCTTAAAAAAATAACAAAAAATTGAAAAAAAAAAAAAAAAAAAAAAAAGGACCGACCTGGCGATCGGGCGACGCTGGTCCCGATGAGGTGTTAGGATAAAAAAAAAAAAAAAAACTAACACACACACTCACAGTACCGTAAAAAGCGTTATTTACAATGGCCCGAACAACTTTATAGATTCCCTCTGAGGTGAACGGCGGGCCACGGCTCTAAATCAAGGCTGGTTAAAGGTAGCAATTTCACCCCCATCTCCTCCTCACCTCCGTCTGCAACCCCCTCCCCCAAACCCCAAACCCTCCAATTCAAACTGTTCATATTTTAAAAGAGGTGATTTAACAAGCAGCAGGTACAAATCTCCGGCAGTAAAGTCTCGCCACTTGATCCGTGCCGTTTCGCCAAAAACCCAGCTCTCCGATTATCCAGTATCAGACAAAGGGGGGAGGGCAGGAGGGGAGTCGGGAGGTTAAAGGGGGGGGGGGGACCCCGAAAAAACACCCCAACCTCACATCCACTTCAAGAGCCGAGGCGGCGCGATATTTGGCGGCGTACCGCAGCTCAAACTTCCCCTTCCTCTTCAGGGGAAACCATTTTTTTATTGTGTTCCACTGAGATAATTGCCAATCCTTTTAAATGAAAGGGTTTTTTTTTTTTTTTTTCTTTTTCTCTCAGCGCTGCGGTAATTACGCAGCGAGGGTCTGGTGAAGGGAAGGGGAGAAAACATGACAGGCAGGTATTAAAATTCAACGGGTGGGGCAGGAAGGAAGTGGAGAGAGGGATGTGTTGAAACAGAGTGAAGGAGGGAGGGAAGCTGCCTCCGTTTAGGGTTGAGGAGGGACATGTTTACGGTCTGAGGGCTGGGCCTTCTCCGTTTTTGTTTTTTTTTTTCTCTTGAATTTATTTCATTTGTCCGGGAGCGCAATCCTTTGCCGCGGTCAGGTGATTTATGCGGTGATCGCTGACCACCCCCTCCGAAAAAAAACAAAACAAAAACACTCACAGATCTCTTTCTCTCTTACTCTTTTTTTTGTTTGATAGGAACTTCCCCATCGAACCCTCGCAGCGGCCGAGCAGCTCCTCCGGCCGGCACAAATTACACGGCGGCGCTTCCCCTTCCGCCGGGCTGAGGAATGTCTGCCGGCGATGGCAGAGAGACTGGAGGTCGGGGCAACGCGTGGCTGCACATTGAGTCGGGGGCGCGGCGCCAATCACCTGAGCTGGACGATGCACAGGTCTTTAGTCATTACATTACATTACATTGCATTTGGCAGACGCTTTTATCCAAAGCGACTTACAATAGAGGACATAGGGACTGCAAATACACTTGCAAATACACGATGCACAGGAAATATACAGAACAGTAAGCTTGGGTTAGTGAGTTTTTTTTTTGTTTTTTTTTTTTGACAAAGACATACACAAACGTACACACACACACTGCATAGCCTAACGTGCTGCCTAACCTGATCTGGGGCATCAGCGCAGTAAAAAGTCCTGAAAGAGAACAGTTTTTACCTGTTTCTTGAAGGTTGAGATAGATGATGCTAGTCTTGTTGCTTCTGGAAGTTTGTTCCACCACTGAGGTGGTTGAACTGAGAACAGTTTTGCCTGAGATCGCTTAGAGCGAGCAAAAGGTACTGCTAGTAGGTTTGTATTAGAGGAGTCATTATCTATTTTCTGATTGGTCTGGAAATGCTGCGATAAAGAGCGGAGTCTCTGCATTTAAACCATCCAGGACCTGGGGCGTCAAACTTGTTTTGCTCCGGGGGCCACAACTGACCAAATTTGATGTCAATGGGGCCGGAGAGGTAAAATCAGAGCAGAATTACCTAGAAGCAACACGAAGTCCGAATTTTTCCTTTGTTTCAGTGTAAAGGAGAACACGTCATTTTAGAAATCTTAATATGTAATGAACTGCTCCTTTAAAAAATACATGACGAACAACCTGAGATTCATGAAGAAAAGTACTGTAATTTCTGGACTATTGGGCGCACCTCAATATAAGCCGCACCGGCGAGCCCAGGGGTCGGCAACCCGCGGCTCTTTTATCTTTACACTGCGGCTCCGAGTGGCTTGGGAAAATAAATTATAAATATCTAATTGAAATATATTTCATTTGTGTTAATTCATTTTTTTAACTTTTAGTTTTAAGTTGGGAGATTATTGTCATCTTGAAATATTAAATAGAATTATATTTATTATTTTTCGCCACTCAAAATAACGTCACACTTGCGGAAGCCGGTATACCCGCCAGCCGGTAAAGCCCCGATTTGCAGATGCTGTGCGCAGAAGTTCAGGAGCAGAAGTCCAATAAAACAGGTAAAATAGATATTTATGAAGATATTTTGCAAATATTTATTTTTTATTGTTTACTGACACAGTGATTTTTTCTTTTCCCGATTTATTTTTGAAATTCAGATCAAGGCTCCGCTACACGCTCTGAAAGCCCAAAGCTCAAAATGACTTAAATTACTTTAAGCGCAATTTCAACAACGCTTTTGTCTTCTCAGTTCTGCGTGCATTTTGTTGTATTTGATTTGATCTCAGGCAAAATATTTGGTGGAGTCTGAAACCCCTGAAATAGACACACCGCTTGTTTCTGGACTGTGAGAGAAAATGTGCAAACTCCAAAAATAAAGGATTTTAAAAGGGACCCGCGGTGCCATCTTCAATCCTATTAGATGGCGGTGCGGAATGTCATCGCACGAGACCACGGGCCTTAAAAACCTGAACCACTGAGGGATGGTCAAATGTTGCCGTGGAAACGGCCTTGACATACCACCAGTAAGAGATTATACACACCGAAGTCCATCTATTAGACACTTGTTAGACAGAAACAAAGCCAACGTGTGTTTTGTTTATCCAGCTTCTTAAAGTCACCCCGCCCGTTCTATATAAGCTCGACAATGATTGGCCGCGAGCAGGTTTGGCCCCCCGGCCGATCATTGTCGAGCCGGAGTCCAAGCTGGAGGGCCGGACAGATCCGTGACGGGACGTGAAATACGACGTCGGCGCTTCTGTCTGGTTGCTGGGCTACAAAAACACAAAATTTCGTTGAAAAAGACAGGGAAAAAATGAAGATCGGCATGAATATCTTGACGATATATAAGAATAATGACAAAATAATCTTCCTCTGGACGGGGGTTTGCAAAAGCAGAAATTCCATCCCTCATATTTGCCAGTTTCATACTTGTTATTTTTATTTCACCCGCCTGCTTTATGAGTGCCCGGTTTCTCATCGCCGCCTCTGAGAGATACGAGCCTGTTTGCAAACATTTATTCCTATCGTTTTTATTTTTAACATTAGACACAAGCGTATGGAGACACACATATATGTGCTCACACCGAAGGTGGTCAGTGTGAAGAAAGCAGCCGCTGCTGTAATTGCGAATTTTCACACTTAAAATAACAGGGAGTTTTTTGAAATTAACAAGATAAAGCGGCCAATAAAATCGGAAAAAAAAGAGATATTTAACAGACGGTATTTGGTCTGTCCGGGTTTTTTTTTTTTTTTTTAAACACACTATCATTTATCGTTTACACCCCCTCCGCCCTCTCCGGGATTCGTCAAAGGATCGCCTGTTGAGGGTGTTGAAGGTGTGCTTGTTGGCTCTGGAGAAGGTCGGGGGAGGACTGTGTGTGTGTGTGTGTGTGTGTGTGTGTGTGTGTGTGTGTGGTGTTGATGGGGGGGTTGTCATGGATGGCAGACAACAATGCCCCCTCTCAAGTTGGGAGGGCCCGTCAGTTAAGTGTGTTTTCCTGCAGGATAAGAAAGTGGAATCTGGTCAAATTGGTGTCCTCTTGAGTTCTGATGCCATGAGTTATGGGCGGGCGGGGGGTGAAAAAGGTTATTATATACAGTGATACGGTATCGTTGGATGCACGGGGATGAAATTATCCATCCCTTTCTTCCAGACGCTGCAACGGCGTGTTCCGCGTTAGCCAAAAACTCTGCGGGCCGGCGTGAGATCGTCCGGTGTCGCCGACACGACACCGAATCTGTCAAGTCGCGGTGTAATATCGGTGTAATAAGCGCGTTCTAAGCAGGCCAGTCTGTTAAGTCAACTCAGTGACGCCCCGTTTGCTGAGACATACATCCTTCCTTTTACAGGGGGATATTATTTTACAGTCTCCTGACCTTGAGCTCGCCCAGTGAAACATAACACCGCCCACCAGTCTATTTCTGCATTTGTCTTACAGTAAGCCGCCGGTAATTGAATCTTGCTCCCCGGGACTGCTCACCGCGGACGGTTGCCGCGGCACCGCTCCAGACCCGGTAATAATCGTAACCACGCAGTCCGCCGTGTTTGGGTTGTGTGTCGGGAACATGTTTTCACGAGAAGCGTATTCAAAGTTCAACGTCCTAAACGACCTCTCACGGCTTAAACGACACGATTCCAAATCCGCGGGGACGTGAAGGAGAGAAGGAACGGTCGGATATCTCGACGGCGAACGACCAACGCACAAACGAAACCCAACGAACTGGCCGTCAAAGCAAACAGCCGGAGGATTCGCACACCTTGGTAACCCGGAAACGTTTTTTTATTAAAAAAAAAAAAAAAGGCCTGGAAACTCCGCCTCTCTCATCTCAAACCCGCGGACCGGCCGCGCCCTTGGTTGCATAACACCTCCGGATCTGGGTGATTCCCTTTGGCGGGGGAACGACGCTCGCTTTCTAAAGATAGACAAACTGGTCCATTCGCATGCTGCCTCCCTCTCCCCCCCGGCAACCTCCACCTCAAAACCAACAAACCGCACGCTGACAGTCGCCGGCGCTCCGACGAGGAGCCTCTCGCCGCCGCCGGTCCACGGTGAGATTGTTTTTCCCAAACGGACGTGTTTTGTTCAGTACCGCTCCGGACCAGAGGAAGCCGCTGCTCTCCTTCAGCTTTCTTTTCAAAATCAAAAAGTTGACCGAATCCGCTCCTCGGTTGGAATCGGGGAGGGGTTCGTTGCGAGACGTTCGCATTTTTTGCAACGATTGAAGGGACGCGAACCGGGCGGCGAAGCACGTTTCCCGTTTACGAACGAGGGATTGTCGGGGACCGTTAAGGCCTGACGTGTCGGAGAGACTGGAGAATCGAGGCGGATGCAAACATGAGATCAATCCGGCTTCTATGTGATCAGGAGGATAAATTAACTTTCATTGCGAACAATTTATATTTAAATGTTAACGCATGTGTCGCTGCAAGGAACCAAGAAATGAACGAGGAATAAGGGTGTGATCGCATTCCATTCATAAAGACAGTAAACAATAAACCAAATAGTCAAAAAAGAAATAGACATATAACGGGGAAAAAATTAACTTATAAGAAGGAAAGGCAAAATCTTTTGGATAGTAACTTAAAGTTAGGGGAAAAAAAAAGGTACTTTCCATTTTGGAAAAAAACAAAATAAATAAATATCCTATACAAATTAAAGTGGAAATTGTCATGAAAATGTTAAAAAGGGTAAATTATACTTTAATTGTACAGATTGCCGAGATAAAATTATGTTGGAATCAAGAAAATAATAAAAAAAACACTCATTTATTCCATTTTGACAAAAGCAGACTAAGTGGCATTTTTAAGACCTTGAAACACTTTATAGCCTTGACTTTGACACTATAGTTTTATTTGTATTTCTTATTCTCCCTCCTTCCTGCTATTATTTATTATTGTTATGTTTTACTTGAAACTCTGGCACAACAATTTCATTCGGGATAAATAAAGTTGTTCTTATTCTTATTCTGATTAAGAGGGAAATAGAGTCCCATCTTGTCTTCCTAAGGAAAAAAAAATTAGTGTAATCAGCAAGAAACAAAGAGTAAGTAAAAAAAAAAAAATTTGATTTGGTTTCGAATTCGGGAGGATCAGCAGCTTTGGACCCCCGCCCCTCAAAGAAAAAAAAAAAAAAAAAAAAAAAAACTTCCACTGCCTTCAACGGCCATCTGCTTGCAATTTTGTGTAAAATCTGTTTCAAGCGGGTCCGAGATAAAGATCTCCCGGGTTCCTCAGATGAGGGTCTGCGCTCTAATTCCCCCCCTCCCGTTATCTCCATCCCAGGCCACTGCCACGCAGACGGAGGGGAACCTGCCGGGGCCGGCAGCGTTTACAGTAACACATGCGTCTTGACGTGGGGGGTCCAGCGGGGATGGGAAGGATAATAAAAAAAAAAAAAAAAAAGAAAGAGAAAAACGGGTGCGATCAAGCTGTTTGTGTGTGTCAGGTCGGGGTGGGGTGTGTGTGTGTGTGTGTGTGTGTGTGTGGGGGGGGTTAGCCGGCTGCCGTGATTAGCGCTCTTGATAAGGCACTGTTGATGGGCTGTGGAAAAGCGTTTTATCACCGGAGCATAATGGCGTGCAGGAAAGCTGTGAACCTGCACCGAGCAAATACGAAGCGGCCCACACCCACCAAGGAAACGTGTGTGTGTGTGTGTGAGCACAGTTCATGCCTATAACACCTTGCCTGCAGGTTATCAGTGCCAAAGAAGCTGTGCCGTAGAGGCTGCATGGTGTACACGGTGTGTGTGTTTTGCGTATCCCTGAAAAAAAACAAACAAATAGATCGATTCCTCAACCGTCTGTTCCCCTCCTTTCCCTTCGCGATCTTGCCCGCCCCGGCCGAGGATCACAAAAGGAACACCTGGCAAACACGAACGTTGGTGCTCCTCATCTCATCGTCACCCCTCCTTCTCCTCCCGTTGACTCCCTTCTTTTTTTTTTCTTCCACAGAGAAATAACTGCAATGAACGGCAAACAAGGTTTTCATCGGGAGGAGGAAAAGAGAAGGAGACGGCGGCGGCGGCAGCGGCGTGGGGTGCGACGCCGCCTATCCCACCCTTCATCCCTTCCATCTCACATGCCAGGAAGCGCTATTCAGACCAGGAGCTGCATGTACACGTCCTTCTCCACCCGCTAACACCTCACTTCTACACCCCCACCCGACACCCCTGACCCCACCCCCGTGGCATTCCTGAGCGTGTGCGGCGGTACTCGGGGAGCGGGCTATAACCTCCTGCTGGAATACTCCAGAAATATTGTTTTGTTAAAAAACGGGAGCCTTATAACGTTCAAACTTTATGGAAATGTACTAGGATGTAACCCCGACGCTGAGGGGGGCTGACGGGAGGGCAGAGAGAGAGAGAGGGGGGAAAAAAAAACTTTCCACAAGGATGAATTCAATTAAAAAAAATAAAAAGACTATATCCCTGTATCTGGGCCACGACAGCTTAATGGCTGGACAAACAGAGAAAACCTCCACCTTGAATCCCGGCTGAGCAGCCACTGCTCTGGCACGACCTCCGGATGACTTATTATGACTGCAATCTATCTGATAAAAGTAAAAAAAAAAAAAACCTCGCGTAGGTTTTTTTCGGCGAGATCCCGCACCGAGGCGGTTGCACGGCGGGCAAGATCCCGAAAAACGGCGCATCTGGGGGTGAGACGCTGCCGTGCGACTCTTTTTTGGAAAACACGAGCGACGGCGGCGTCGTAACTCAGCGCGACGTTTGTCTGGCTGCTGCTATTTTCACATGGGAAACATTTGGCCTGCCGTCACTTAAATATGCAGACATAAATTCAAACACTTCTTTTAGTTTGTTCTATAAAAGACACTTTTAAAGATACTCGTTTTTTTTTGGGGGGGGGGGCTTAACTGAGACCAAACAGTCAAACGTTTTAAAAAAAAATTCATTACTGCCAATAATTTGTCTGAATTTAATACCTCGTCAATTAAAACACCTGAGATTGACGCTCAAATCAAACATCAAACGCACAAAAACAACAAACAGCGATGACGTGACCCGAGTCCTGCGGCAGGAGGATGTTGATTTTAGCCTCGATCCCCTCGTAAAATTTTGCCGGGTTCAAGGCCCAGATCACAGGGATCTGTGACGTTGCCGTGGCGACCATCGAGGACGCACGGGAAGTACTCGCTGGTCGGGGCCGAATAAATAAAGAAAGAAACGCACACCAAGGTCCGGTCACCTAAACATCTTAGCTGGAAGCCGCAAACAGGGAACGAGGCCTGACCTGCTACGCTCTTTTAAAAAACTACAGATTTGTTCAGGAAGTGCAGACGAGGCCATTTGGTTTCAGGAGTCAGCAAGAAAACGCGACGGTTTCTCCCTGAGATCCCGTTAAAGTCACATTCCTGCCTCGAGAATTCTTTCGCCAAGGTCCCCCTGCCGGGGAAAATCCCCGGAGTCCAAAATGTCTGATCCAGACAAAATTCAGACCAAAAAAATAGAATAAACGGCGGCGTATTTGACGCAGGAACTGTGGACGACGGCTTGAGCTGCTGTGATTGGTCCGGTGTTAGTCGGGCGGAAACCAGGCAAGGAAAACTAAACAAAACTCTTTGAAAAATACTTGTTTGGTTTGTCTGTAAAGTATGTTGAAATGTGATAAAAAAATACTATACTATATATATTTTCACCAAAAGCACATCCGATATCGCATCGGGAAACTTCTTTTGAGAAGCGACTTCCTGTCTGGGGACTGTGTCAGTAACTTGGTGGCATTTTAACTGCAAGATTCCACTATAACATTTATGTTTTAAGAGTTAGCATGCGCATGTGCACGGACACACACACACACACACGCCGAAAACATAATAAAACCCGCAATACATTGTGACAACTGCCAGCCAGACATCCTCTTTACCACCCAACTTCCTGTTTACACAGGAAGTAAACTGCTCCTTGGAAAGTAGGCAAACAGGAGGCCTGAGGACGCTTTGTGTGTGTGCGTGTGTGTGTAACGCATGCACGTACGTTCCTGTGTGGGTGTGTGTGTTTACTTGCTTCAGGAAGAGCATGACAGCTTTACAGCGCCATCAAGTATTTATAACCTACAACCTTTTTAGAGTCCCTAACCCTGGACCGGCCCTGGCCGGGGCCCTCGCCACACGGGCCCCACTGTACTGTAACACCACCGCAGCTCAGGCCGTGTAAATCTCCCGGGAGTGCGCGTTTATGTGTGTGTGCGTGTCCACACGCCTACGTGCACGCGCATGTCCTGCTATGACAACAGACAAGCCATCACAGTCTTAAGAGCGGCTATTTGCCTGTCAAACTTAATCTTGGCTCGCAGTTCGACTGGAGGTGGCTTTTACTGTCTGTCAAGAAACAGAGGGAGGGAAGGAGGAAGGGAGGGAGGAAAAAAAAAAGCAACAGAGCAGATATTTCAAGGGGTGGAAAGTGGTGCATTCCATAAATAGTTTAACTTTCACAGCGAGGAATCCCAATTTCTGTGGGAGGCATGTTGTTTTTTTTTTTTTTTTTTTTTCTTTTTTTCGGGCCCGCGCACGGAAATGAGTATTTATGTACCAAACACCGTTGTGTAATTTGGGCGATCTCATTTCAAGCCGCGCGCTTTTGCAATTCGGATAATATAATACTTACCGTCTCGTAGCCCGCGGCTGCTGTGCTTTCATTGACACCTTCCCTCCCCACCGCACATCCCGGGACGCACCGTCGTTCCCCGTCGAAGCCAGCCCCGACCCCGTTCTTCCCTAGAAGGCCACAAGGTGCAACGGCCGCCCCTGACATGTGTTTATCCAACAAATTACCGAAGTTCGTGAAGGAATTTCCATCGAGTGTGGCGATCGTATATCACAAGACGCCTCAAAGTGCGACTGAATGTGAGACCGGAGCGCTCACCGCTTCCTGTTTGGAGAGGAGCCTTTTGCATTCCGTGCAGGATATTGCTTTCTCGCGCTCGTGCAAAAAACGAGTCACGTAAGAGAGACCGTTGTCTCTCCCGACGACGGGAAAAAAAAAATCGTAAATAAAAGCTAGCGTTAACGACATAATCGGTAAAGTTGCCGGCAGTAGCCGCTAGTTTGGTTGTGTGGGTGTTAGCGGGTCGGTGTTTTTCGTTACGTCGCGCCGACATTCTCTTGGATCGTGTTTTTGCATCCCCGACAAAGCCGGACCAAGGAAGTGCTAACTTTGGAAAGCACTTGCTCGCGCTAACAGCAAACCCTGTAGCAGGTGGATGTTAGTGTCGATAGCATCTTTGTTGTTTCCAGGTTAGTGCCTCTCGGAAACAGAAACAAACTCCCGCCATCCAAGAGGCAGAAGGTGATCGGCGGAATTTATGCTAACATTAGCAGCTAGCCTCGCTCTGGATGTTATTAAGTGGATTGTTATCACTACCTGAGGATTTCAGGATTCGGGATACCGGCATCTGTTGCAAGCCTTCGGACGTTTAATTTTATCTATGATCTGAGGTCTGAGGTATATCACCACGTGACTTCCCTTTGCTCGGGACAAAGAAAATTACCCGATTTGTTGTTTATCTTCCTTTTTTTTTTGACCCTTACATGCTGTTTCTGCGGCAGTGTTAAAATTTGTGTTTTCCCCAAAGTTCCCTCCGTATTAAGCCCGATTCCAGATGACAGGAAAAAAAAAAAAATCACAAATATATATACAATAATATATATATTTATACTCCATACACTTTATGTGTCTTCCAGCTCAAAGTGTGGACTTGTGTCAAAAAGGGAAAGGAGCAAGGAAACTGCTTTTCCAGTTATCTTTCGGGCCTTGGTGCTTCTCAGAGGGACGGGTGACGGTAATTCATCCATGTCCACCACCATATGGTTTACTGCTTTGCTCCTCCTCCTCCTCCAGAGAGAGAGAGAGAGAGAAAGGAGGGCCTCTTTCCTGCTGCCCCGATAAGAAAGCAAACCTTTTTAGATGCACAAAAAAAAAAAAAAAGAAGAAGAAAAAAACAGGTCACTTTCAGAAAAAGAAACCTAGGATTGAAGGGCTTCGGGAAAACGCTTCCTCCCTGAAACTGAAAGTGGCCATAATTTGACCGTGCATCCGTAATTTATGCCTGCAGAATAACATTTGTTTACATAAGCGGCGGTTCTGACCTTGTTTGGCTACATTAGGGGGGCAAAAATTTGTGCTCTTCTGTAAAGTGACTGTTTTTTTTGGGGGGGGTCGAACTGCACATATCTGCCGCAGTTACTGCAATATGGCAGCGTGAGTGTGTGGGTTTCAGGTCGACGTCGACTCAGGGAAAAACGTGACATGTTTTGATTACAAAAGCCTGTTGCGTCTGGTGACTCTGAGCTGTGTTGCATTTGATCGACAGAATTGGAACTTTAGTGCAGACGCTGCTCTTTGGGAGGCCGGCAAAATTCTTGCATTAGCTGAATAAAATAGAAATAGAAAAAATAGAACCTTGTTCTCAACAGCGGCGCAAATTTGGTTCCAGGAACTTTTTAAAGGAATATTTTCCCCGGGCAGTAAAGGGACCGAGATGTCAGCGTGAGCGCAATGCTCAAAAACAAACAACCGCGAAGAAGAGGAACACAACACAAACAAGACGGAGAGCGAATTTGCCACAGTATCCTCTGCTTGGCGGAAATATTATAGTAATATGCGGACGATAAGCCGCGACTTTTTTCACGTAAACAACGATGCGGCTAATATATGGACGTTTTTTTGGGGGGGGGGGGCTAACGGGCTTCACGCCACTAAAACATTTCTCCTCGTCACATCGGACCAATGAAATGACCGGGAAATTCTGAGTCCGTTCAACTCTGACACCGAAGAAGACGACTTTGGCGGTTTTAGTGCGCAGGAGGAAGTCCGAGATAGCGATCGGCTAGCCGGTGCGGCTTATATTGAGGTGCGCTCAATAGTCCGGAAATTACGGTAGCCACGTTCTATCAGATGGGTTTAAGTGTTTTTGTTATCTCCACCGGGCCGTTTGCTAACTGTACTTCTTTTGGCAAAAGTGTTTATCATTTGCTGCAGCCCTGGAAACCCTAAAATAGGTCTACAAGAGCTAAGCCCTCTTCGTCGCACCATTTCTTGCTACTTCTGTCCATTTTCTTGCAAGAAAACCACGGACCGGTGACCTCAGAAACGGCGCTCCGTGGTCCGCAACAGGTATCTGGTTATACGGCCGTGGCTTGTAAGTTCGACCGATCACCAAGAATGTGTGTGAGTTCGTACGGAACTGTAAACTGACCCTGCCTCGGAACAGGGTTTAGCATGGTTCTGGAAACCCAGGCCATTTGCTCTTGTACTATCCAAAAGACACAAACTGCTTCCTGAAAGGATCGTACAAAAAAGTTTGTACAATGCCAAGGGGTTCTGGATCCCCTTTTGCGTTCTTCTATAATCAAGGAAAAATATTTAGTCCAATCTGTCCCGTTGAAATTGATGAGATAGGAAAACTCTTAAAGTGCTTCCAATTAGCCGTCCATCCACCTTGCGCTCGCTGTGTTTTTCCAGAAGAGGAGTTTGCATGCGTGCGTAAGGTATTGATTTGCATTTGAAAATGGTCCTGAATTTTCTTTTGTTTTGACTTGTTTACGGTCACTTGATTTGCGCTCCAGACTTGGACGTCTCCTCCGAGTTCAAATTACCGAAAGCGGCGATGTTGATTTGAGACTCGGCCACGGCAATTGTTTTGAATTTTCACATAAGCGGGTGAAGTATTTTCTTTTCGATTTTACTTTATTTTCTAGCGAGGGGTCCGACGGTGGTTGTACTTTGGGCTCATCGGTTCCTGAGCTTTCGCCGCTCATCTCGACGCATTTCTACGGCCATCTGAACCGTCTCCTGAGTGGAGACAAGGCTAAACCGCAAGCCGGCTGAGCACCGCTCAAAAAAAAAAACAAAAATATAAAACTAAACCGAAGTACACAGTGTGTGCCGATTCCACCTGATAAAGAAGTGCCAAAGATAAAACTGTTATCTCGTATTTAGACTGAATTCAAATCTTGATAAGGCGTTTTGAAAGCCAACCTCACGGGAAGTTTCCTCTGAAATAAGTGCCTTGAATTGATCGTAAACACGCCTAATTAGGAGCGCTATTTGAGGATCAGGACTTCCTGTGTCCCAGGGCCCTGCCGTCCACATCACGCTGCTCGCATTTCAAATTGTTTCAATGTACGTGCATCGCCTCAGCCCGGTCATGGCCGGCCAGGAACGGCTGACCGGGATGTATCTTGAACACACCAAGAAAAGGACCTGTGGCTCTTTTGTCTCAGAAATTAGATTAACAACAACAACAAAAGAAGTGTTAACTGAAATATACTGTAAACATCTTAAATCCAAAATTCAGGCAATCAAACCTTTAACCATGTTTTCTATCGGTTCTATCCCCATGGATTTAACTACAAAAAAAAGAGGTGATTCCGTTGAGTCTTTCAATTCCATTACAGTTTGGGGAAAGTAATAAGGAAAAAGAAATAAAGTAATAATATTATATATATATATATATATATATATATAAAAAGCAATGCAGTATATACCAGGGGTCGGCTACCCGCGGGTCTTACATCGTTACACTGCGGCTCAGAGTTGCTTGGGAAAATAAATTATAGATATTTAATTGAAGTGTAATTTAATTGTGTTAGTTCCTTTTTTTAATTTTTGTTCTAAATTGTATGTACTATTTTTCGCTGCTCAAAACAAACGTCACACTCACGGAAGCCGGTATACCCGCCAGCCGGTAAAGTCCTGATTTGCAGATGCTGTCCGCAGAAGTCCCATTAACCAGGTAAAATAAAGATATCTGAAGATATATTCCAAATATTTATCTTTTATTGTTTACTGACACAGTGATTTTTTCCTAATATTATTTTTAAAATTCAGGTCAAGGCTATGCTACACGCTCTGAAAGCCCAAAATGTTCAAAATGTGTTCATTCCATAAATAAAATGTAATTTTCTCCGTAGCACTTTGTGGATTTCATAAGCAACACACTACACACTTGTTTATACAAAGTGTAATGGTAATAAAAAGCAATATATACAGTGGTACCTTTATTTTAGACGTCGAAAATTATTTGCGGCTCCTAGTGTTTTCTTTTCCATAGAAACCGGGTCCAAATGGCTCTTTGGGTGTTAAAGGTATCCCACCTCTAGTATATGCAAAAATACAGTCACAAATTATCTAAAAGAGTCTTGATGACTGTGTAAATGACTTATTTTTACTTTTTCGTACAGAAAATGGCTACACCCGGACAGCTGCCTATATAGAGAAAGATGCATCTGAATCACGGTTGTTATGAAGATAAATACAATTTTTGGAAAAAAAAAAATTAAAATAAAGACTTAACTGGCATACTAAATGGTGAAGCTGTTTTTACAGAGAGTTGTGAAGCGTCTTTTTTATTAAATGTTCCTTTCATTGTTTTTATTCATTGAAAAATATTAAACTCGCACGCTTTTGGTTTGTGCGTAGAGTCGCCACGTTCTGCAAACAGCAGTTATCATCCATTCGTTCTTGATTCCAATTTTGTGCAAATTAATGATTAAAAAATAGTAATAGAATAATAATGAGATCTCATAATGATAAAAAAGAAAGAGAACATTTGTGGCATTTGGAGTGCAGCTTCAATGTTCAAGTGGGAAACATGGGGCAAAGTCTTTGCACCACTTACATGTCCACAATATTTTTCTTCATTTCTGTGATAATAAATAATATGATTTGTTGAAAACCATAAAAAAAAAGGGAAATAATAGAACATCACCCCCGGAAACAGATCAGGAATAACCGAATAACCATAATCATGACAAACAGGAATACTGGGAAAAAAAAACTGCATCCAAGCGACTTTTTTTTGGAACAATTTGTGACTGCCGGATCTGAGCAGCATCGCCACGTTCTCTCTCCTCTTTTAATTATTCAATTATTTATTTCGCGTTCGGTTGTAGCCCCCCCACCCCACCCCGAGAGAGGGGGACTCAACATACAATTTCAGACCCTGTCCCGGTAGCCTTTAAGAGTTCTAATTGGTGCCCCCATCAGAACCCCCCCCCCCCCCCGCTCACCCACACACACACACACACACACACACACACACACACACACCTCCCCCCCCCGTATGGTGTTTATCCACTAATTGGGCCACTTCCTGAGACAGAGGCCAAACAGGGAATGGAGGAATGCATGGCAAAAGGCCACTCAGACAAGCTAGCGTCAGGGTTCGAGGGGTGGGGGTGTCGGGGTGACGGGGGTTTTGAGACAAATCACTGCGAAGACAGAGTAATGCACGTGGACAGATGTTTTCTTTATCTTTTTCTGTTCTGGTGAGAAAGGGGGGGGGGGGGGGGGGGGTCTGTGTTTCGGGATGGTATTCTACACGAGCGGCTCACGTCCCGGCTATTTTCTTTTATTTATCGATCCGCGGGAGGCGAGGGGGCATTTCGGCCGCCGTCACCAGAACGTCACCTCAGATGGGAAGGGGAGGGAACCCGTAAGACAAACAGGGAGGGCCGTCGCTGGTTTTTATCCCCGCTGACCATCTACTCGCTGTTTCGTTTGATGTGCCGCTTCTTTGAAGCCGGCCTGCGGGGTCTATTGGTGTTTTCCTGGGGTTAGAAGTTGAACCCCACCCCTGCCCCCGCACCGACAACCACCCCCCGTTTCCCCAGGCAACCCCCGTCCCCCGTCCCCGCACCGCCGACTTTTCAGTCGCACCATCACCGTGGTTACCCAGATTCTGCGGCGTTATGTATTTATTTCACTTAACCCGTGCTATCAGGCGTTCGCTGCAGACGGCGAAAGAAGAATTTAATCGCACGGGGAAATGCGTTTCCTTACCGTGCGAATGACAATGAACGCTTCCTCGAATCCTTGACTGAGCGCGCACGGCACATTTCCGCTTTTTTATTTGTTTTATGCCGATGGACGGATTGACGTTCTGCGACCCGAGCGCCGCCGGGCCTGGATTAGAAAGTACTTCCCTGTATTTTACGTTACATTACATTACATTTGGCAGACGCTTTTATCCAAAGTGACTTACAATAGAGGACGTAAGGACTGCAAATAACACTTGCAAATACAAGATGCACAGGAAATATACAGAACAGTAAGCTTGGGTGTTTTATTTTGTGCCGTTATTGACTGCAATAGTAGCGCGAAAGCACAACTCTGACCTCCGGGTCACATGACTGGGCAAGAGTCACCGCTCAATACCGATCGATATCGGCTGAGTTAACTGATAGCCACACAGGCGGGAACACGGCCGCCCCGTGAAAATAATGTTTTTATTCTTCAAACCCGATCCCGAGTATCTACGATCGATACGCATACGGATTATCCCCGTTTCTCGATTCCTGTGCTGGAAATTGACTACGATTGCGCCGCAAGAAGCGGAGAGGGAAGAAAAAGAGGGCGGGTGTCGATGCTGACAGTGACCAGGCCGGAAAGAAGGTCACATGGTGGCCATTTGGATGGGTGGGGGGGGGCTTGGGAGGCTGAAATGCAGCTGGACTGGTAAGAATGAGTCTGAATAAACAGACCGGGGCCAATCAAGGAAGAAGGGGGGGGCGTCTGTTGGCCAAGACAGACACAAGCCCCTTCCTGTTGTCCTAAATAGCAACGACCAAGGGAGCCGTATCCCTGCAGAACTTCCTGCTCCGTCGGCTCCCGGGGGACACGAGCCGCTGCGCCCCGGTCACGGCGGCGGCGGCTCGACGCTCTGCAGATTTCACGTCGAAGCCTCGGAGTGGACGGGAAGGGGGGGGGGGGGGGCGTCTCAGCATCGGGCCCTTTAAGGAGAGCCTTCCAGCGTGAAAAGAAACATTCCTCAGATATGATATAAGATTCTTTACAGAGAAGCCATGATATGGCGAGGACGACGGACCCCCCCCGCGCCCCCTCTTCATCCCGCGCATCCAATTTTAGGACTTTTCCAGGACGCTTCGATAGAATCTGGCCGCGGTGAAGAGACGGGACTGGAGCACCGAGGCGAAGGAAGGAAGTCGGTCTTTATCACAGTTTGGTTTTCCGCTCAAATATCCAGCTGATAATTTGAGTAAAGGGGATAAAAAGAAAAGCGGGTAGAGGGGAGGTCGGGGGACTGTCATTCGATTCTGGAAGAAAAACAAAAAGCCGACTCAAATTTAATGAGATCTGCATTATAAATTCATCCTTTCGGGCGCCAAGTCATCCAGGTTTCCCACGTCGACGAGGCGGAGAAAGCAGGTGGCCGTAAAACTTTGAACTTTCGGGGTGAAATTAAACCCGTGTTTTGACTGACGAAACAGTAACAGCATTGATTTTTAATTTTTTTTTTTTTTTAATCTCTCGGACGATATCAAACCGACGGAGGCCGGGTGAAGGACAAAGAGAGGCTGTAACAGCTCGGAGGTGTAACGCTCAGCGAACCCCCTCCCCCTTAAGCCCCATCTGTTGGCAGACGCGGTCATGCCGTCTGCAGGTGGCGTGCAGTGGCCCCAGCCTCGGCCGCGGCGCTCCAAAACAGGATGTCTGAAACTCCCAGGGCTTGGAACTTCCTCTCCCGGAGCGCCGCGGCCCAGAGTTCAGCCAGCTCCCAGCCTGGAGGAACGCATTACAGATCTGGCACGTGAAACGGTCTGCCGCTCAAACCCCCCCCCCCCAACCCCAAACCTTCCCCCTCTTCTCTGAGCCAATCCCCTCCTTAACAATTTTAAAAACTACAGAAATAGTCCCCCTGGTGCTTTTCCAGAGGAAAGAGATCTTTTTCTAGTTGCTGGGTTTTGCGTCAGCGAGGGCATTGAGAGTCCACCCTCCCCCTCCCCGCCGCTTGACGAAACAGGGGGGCCAAATTGAGCCTAATGCTGATTTTTTTTTTTTTATTTTCACACAAAAAAAAAAAAAATTCAAGCAGCCTTGACACAGTTGTGGCTACGGAGCGGATGTGTGACTCTCTCCGAAGGCAGGACCGGCAAATATTTTTTTTGCATTGCATTGTTTTTCGGGGCTGCGCGCGGAAACACGCGTCCTCCAATCCGGTGATTTGGTCGGAACCGTCTGTTTGTCGAACAGGGTGCTTTCGCAAAACAGCGGCGTTGCTAAAAGCAGATATTGGGTTGAAAAAGACGTTGGCGCTACCAATTCCACGCTGCAAGGTTCTGCAAGTACAGCATACCCTTGTTTTTCGCGTGATAGGCAAAATCCGTGAAGTAGAAACCTTTTTTTTTTTTTTTTACAATTATTATACATTAAATACTCTATTATACATTGAAAAGAAAGAACAAACCATTTTACAGGCTCAATCATTTGTTTCACAAATAAAAGTACTGTACTTTAGAAACGTTTTTTTCAAAAAATAACTTCTGTACTGTACTGTTAAATAATCATTTTAATCATCAATGTGAACAGAAGGCTTCAAATTGCAGAGATTAGCAGCGCCCACCGCCCAAACTTATCGCCGCTGTCGTCCTTATGTTTTTTTCTTCCTTCTTTATGGAACGAACGGAAGATTCATTCATTCCGTAACGCCGACCTACAGCCGCATAGCTTTTACCTTCCCTTAGCATGTCCAGAAGTTTAACTTTATCTGCGATAGATAGCATCTCCCGCTGCCTTTTGGGCCCTGCTGCAGGTGCTTTGGTCGCTCCAGAGCGTTTTGTCAACATGATGGGTTTTAGCGAAACTTGAAATCGCAAGAGAATTTGCACGTACGTAATGTAAATTCGGCAAGCTGTTTCACGTACGTGTACATATTAAACTGCAACGTTATCGACGCACAGGTAGAGAAGAAGCGGAGTGGCTTTTTAGCCAATCAGAATGCAGAACACAATGCACAATGCAAATCCGTGAAGTAGCAAAACCGTGAAAAGTAAACCGCGTTATAGCGAGGGATCACTGTATCCTTATTTATTTGTTTCCTCTGTAGCCCTCCCAGCCCCCGGTACCGGCCAACCGGGGCATATTGTGGATTAACTTCACAATATGAAAAAATACTTAAAAGTCATGCACTACTTTTAAAATAAAAATATAGTTCCTGTATTGTCTGCTGGGGATGCACTGTGCAGTCAGTGTGAGCAACATGACACAACGCCGTGTGACTCAGAACTGAAGAACAGATGTCAACAAAGCGGCTTCTGGGTCTTAAAATAGCATTTTGTCTTATTGTTAGAAATGCACCTGCTTTTCCGTTGGCCCCGACACCCTCATCAGCAAGATGTCATCATCAAAAAAGAGAAAAATGGACATCGCGTGTAGGGTTTAAAAAAAAAAACTGACCACGTCTTATTTGTTTGTTGAGGTTAACGAGAAAATCGATGCTTGGTGTCTTTGCAGGAAGTTTCGGTGCTCAAGAAATATAATCTTTGTTGCCACTATGAGACTCGCCATGAAGAAAAATACAACAAAATGTTTGGAGAACTGAGAAGAAAGAAGATGATTGAGTTGTAGGTGGGTTTGAGGAAACAGCAATCTGTTTTCAAGCGAAGCCAGCAGGTCAGTGATGTTGCCTTGAAAGCCGGCCACCTGACGGCGAGCAAATTAGCATTTGCATCCAAGCCGTACTCTGACGGGGAGTTCCTAAAAAGGTGCACGCGAAAGGCTGCAGAAATCGGCCTGAGAAACGACAAGCTTTAGCCAACATCGCCCTGACAAGGAATACCGTGCAGACAGAATTTGGACAACCCACTGAAACACAAAGTGCAGTCATTCGTAGCATTTTCTGTTGCAACTGACGAGAACCATGATAATTTTTGGAGCTGATGAGACTTTGACAGTCACAGAGGAGTTTCTTGAGTCAATGCCGATGTGAAAACGTCACAACGGCCGAGGACATTTAAAAAGTTGTCGTCGGTCCGCTGGACAGGGTCGGAGTGGTCCTGCGCCGTCGGCCTGGCGACTGAAGGTGCGCCTTCAATGATCGGGAAGAGCGCAAAAATGCAAAGAGGAAGTACACGCTGCAAGGGAAGGGGGCTGTTTTTGGACATTTCACTGTATTTTGCATCAGGACACATTGTGCAAAAATGGATGACATCATGGAGGTGGTTGTCCGAACTGTTCATTTAATTCGAGCCAGAGGTCTGAATCATTGTCCTATCAGTGACGGAAACGTCAACCATGGTCTTTCATACCGCACTGAAGCAAAAATGGTTAAGCCGAGGCGCTGAGCTAAAGCACTTCTTCGACCTTTGTCAAAAAATCGGACAGTTCACGGAGAAAAAAGATAAACTTGTTATGGAATCACAACGCACGCGATGGCTGCGGGACCTTGCATTTATGATTGATATTACAGGGCATTTGAATAATATGAACAAAATGTAACAAGGGCGCACAAAAACTGTCACACGGTTTTATGAGAGCATACGTGTCTTCAAATTAAAGCTCACAATATGGGAGAAACAGCTTGTGAGAGATGTAAGCGTATCTAGCATCAATGCTGACGTGAGACTGTACAAAGATTGCGGGATCGCTGTGGGAGTTTGAGAAATCGATTCAGGTCTTTCGGGAACTCGAGACAGAATTTGTGTTTCAATAACCGTTCACAGTCAAAGCTTCTGCCCTCTGACATGCAACTTGAAATAATTGATTTGCAATGCAATGCAGAATTGAAGATCAAATTTGCAAATTTCCTTCCACGACCCTAAATTAACAGCACTGGCTGCAAAAATCTTTGTAATGTAATGTGTATGTGTTCTCAGTTATGAACATTAATAGAACAAAACAGCGCAGAAAGCTCACACATAAGGACTTGACTGACATTCTGATATTTGTCTGCTACTTAGGAAAAGATGCCTGATATTGATGCGCTCGTAGAGGCTAAAAGATGCCAAGTTTCAGGAGCAAATACAAAGCAGGAATGAATCCTGTAAAATGCTGCTTTAAACAGTGAAAAAAAAAAATCACAGCTGCAGCTAAATGAAAATCTGCTGTTGTAAATACTGTATAATTCAGTGTTAGTCAACAGATTCATTACAAAAGAGTTTGGTGGAGCGGAATATGTTTTCTTATGCGTGCCATCCATGTTGTGTATGTCGTGTTTCATGTATATTCTATACATTTTATACAAAAACAAAGCGAGAGACAAGTTTACTTTACAAAATAGCTGCTACTTAAGATTTAAAGATGTGCAGAGTTAATTTAGTTTTTCAGAATTGCTTTCCAGATGTGGTAAATGTTTTTATTTATGAGTTTGATTTTCTTTTTTCTATCTCTAAGTTCCACATACTTGTGACCAAATATTTTGCGCCATCGCACAATCACTGCGATCAGTTATAATGCACACAAATAAACGTTAAACTGAGGCAGAGCGTTGTTGAAATTGCGCTTACTTGGAAGGGTAAGCAGTATCCCCTGACCAATTACAGGCCGGTACAGTTTCTCAAATGAACCCCCCCCACACAACACACACACACACACACACACACACACACACACTTCAGTACCATCCACCCATTGGACCAACGGTGACTTCATGAACGTGGCATGCTGTTTTCTCAATGTGGTTCCAATTGAGCCCAAACTGTACATAAACCCTGCAGGAAATGCAGCTGGGTGACAGACTGTCCAGAAATGAAGAGAAAAGCTGAGAAACAAAGAGTAAAGGGTGTGTGTGTGTGTGTGTGTGTGGGGGGGGGGGGGGGGTAAAACACATGTGAGGCGACGTGGAGGGGGTTCGGCGGTGGGAGGGGGGGGGCATGATTAACGATGCCGACACTTTGAAGACAGGAAGACACCTGGCGACCATCTTGTCTCGGCGGGGCCCAGACACACGGTAATGCTTTAGTGTGTAGGAATTAGGCCCTACGCGTCTCCCAGCTTTAGCGCAGAACCACTGACCAGATGGGGACTAAGCCGGGGGGATTGCGGAGGACTCAAGGAATGAGACGCGACTGCCGGCCGGACCGACTGCGCCGGCGTCTCCGTCGACTTGGCAGCATGCTTAAGAGGATGATGGATCGTCCGCGGGCCGGAGAGCCGGTCCACTTCCCCTCTCCACTGTGATTGTGTTACATCCCTCTTGCGGAGACGCGCCGCGGAAGACTAATGAAGTGACGGCGGCTGTGTGCATTTTCCAGAAATACACACAAACCGGCTCGCCGCGCCTGGCGGCATGTTGCTACGCGGAAATAATAATCATCGGGCGCCTCGGACGTCCCAGGCGGGTATTTTGCCATCAGATGTTACCCTTCTGGGTAACATACATATTAATATTATACATATAAATACATACTTTATTGCCTGTTTATATATTGTGTAGTTATTTTATTGCCTATCTGTATATTTCATATATGTTGTCTATTTTGTACAGTTTTTACATTACATTTGGCAGACGCTTTTATCCAAAGCGACTTACAATAGAGGACATAAGCACTGCAAATAACACTTGCAAATACAAGATGCAAAGGAAATATACAGAACAGGAAGCTGGGGTTAGTTTTGTTTTTTTGTTTTTTTTAAGACAAAGACGTACACGTGCGTACACACACACACACACACACACACACACACACCGCATAGCCTAACCTGGTGCCTAACCTGATCTGGGGCAGCTCAAGCATCAGCGCAGTAAGTTTTATACTTGTATTGTCCAGGACTACAGATGGAAATTAGCTATGAGCTACAATCTGGTACAAACATCTCTGCCTCTGTGCTTAGTGTCATTGTACACTGTCCATAAACTTCTAAACAAACAAACAAACAAACAAACAAACAAACGTGCCGATAAGTGCTTCGACTTCCGCACGAAACGGGTGGCGAGCAAGTAAAAAACATGTTAAACGGCGACTTCCCGAGCTTCCCGAAGATAGCAAGAAAGTGCTGGTAGGGGCGACCCAACGCAGGGGACAAATCTAGGGGGCAGCTGGAGCTGAGGAGTGCCTGGAGGGGGGGAGCTGGAGCTATTAGACCAAATGGGCGGGTGGATGTGGGGGTCTGTGATTGTTCCTGTGGCAGCAGCATCAAGTGTCTCTTCCCAAGCTAGTCTTTGTAAGTAATGGGCCGAGCGGTTGGTTCCAGTTAAGTATCTCCATCCACGGCCCCGAGGGCTGAACCGCTAGCAACATTGTCATTATTGGGATCCCTTTGAAGACGCCCCGGCGCTGAGTCTGACCGTCCGTTATGTTCTCTGCCCTGTTTCCAGGGGCGACCAGAACTCTTTCATACGCTGACTCTCAGAGGTTTTGGTCAATCTATACACTGTGATGCTTTAGCCAACTTAAACCCGCTGAGCTTGGAATCAGGGCAATGAGAGACACACCAAGAATTGAGCATCATTTAAAAGTATTTTTTTAACAAACGACCACATGCTATATAACCCTGACGCCCTCAAAGCATTGGGAAAACCGGATACAAAAAGTGTTGGGTATTGATCTTAAATATGGTGATCCCTCGTTATAACGCGGTTTACTTTTCACGGTTTCGCTACTTCACGGATTTGCATTGTGTTCTGCATTCTGATTGGCTAAAAAGTCACTCCGCTTCTTCTCTACCTGTGCGTCAATAAGGTTGAATCTTAACATGTACACGTACGTAAAAACAGCTTGCCGAATTTACATGGCGTACGTGCAAATTCTCTTGCGATTTCGAATTTCTCTAAAACCCGTCATGTTGACAAAACGCTCTGGACCGACAAAAGGGCCCAAAAGGCAGCGGAAGATGCTATCTATCGCAGATAAAGTTAAACTTCTGGACATGCTAAGGGAAGGTAAAAGCTATGCGGCTGTAGGTCGGCATTACGGAATGAATGAATCTTCCGTTCGTTCCATAAAGAGGGAAGAAAAAAACATAAGGGACGACAGCAGCGACGTATAATAGAGTATCTAATTGTATAATAATTGTTTAAAAAAAAAACAACGGTTTCTACTTCACGGGTTCTTTTCGGAACGTAACCCCCGCGAAAAACAAGGGTTTACTGTATCTTCATTTGTTCATCGTTTTCTATACTTATTCTGCACTGGTGGTCGCAGGGGTGCTGGCGTCTATCCCGGCAGTCAGTCTGCAAGTTGATCTCATGTATAGACATACAAGCATTCAATGTTTCATTCCCACGTTTGGACAATTTGGGGTCTTTTGGAGGAAACCCGGGCAGATTTGGGGAGAACATCCTCCACACAGGAAGCCCTGCTCTGTCTTAATCAAATCAGACGCCTTGCTGTGAGGCGAAGCGCCACCATGGTGTCGCAGTTGTGCGACAGGTTAGTTTTACACTACCCATGATGTGTTGTGCGCCCTGGAAGCGACATTATTAATCCCAGGCATGGGTAAGCCTGACGGGACGGGTACTAATTCCGACACATGAGGTAGACGAATGGCCGCATGCTAGGAATGTGTAGTGGCCAAATTTCGGAACTGCAAGTACGGCATTAGTCGTTTAGATACATAAAATCACCAAAGGCCCTAAAGTGAAAGTTTTTGGTGTGCTTGTTTTGGGACCCAAAACACTAAAATCTGGTCTTTTCTGTATCCCACTATGTGAGTGTGTACAAATGGAAAACTTTTGTACATGATCTTATTGTAAACCCGTCTTGGATACACGCTCGTTTCTGAAAATTGGAAATCGTGCCCTTTTCCAAAATCGACGAATATTCATTCTGAAAGAGTCAGGCGTTAGACTTCCATGGCACTTGGAGAAACCAAAACAAAATGTAAAATGTATAATGTCCCTAGTTCTGTTTCAGGCAATAGCCAACATGTCGGTGTCGGAGGAGCTGGTGATAATGTACATTCTGGTTATACCGATGCCGCGTTGTCTTCTTTTCCGTTTCTTTCGCCGGTTGCATTTGCGTATACTGCCTAGCACCGCTCCGTTAGCCTTATTTGGCTATGAGAGTGTACAGGATTACAACCAAAATGCACGCAGAGGTCGGCGAGAAGGCTCCATAACTTAAAGTTGAGCATGAAAAGTTGAGCTTAAAACTAATCGTGATATCACCTGGTCAGACCGATGCGAGGCGCGGTGTAGTCACATGACTATCTTCTGCACCCCGCGGTGAGCGAAATGGTCGGTCCAGCTGTCCTTGGCAGGGCAGCTAACGGCCAAATCTCCCACAAAGGGTCTCTTCTTACCGCCTGAGATTTACGCCGAATTCCTGCCCGGAGTTACTGGCAAATTCCCCCCTTTAGACAAAGTGGGCTCAACAGCCCGAGAATGAATTATACGACCAAAAAAAAAAAAAATGTCTGCACTCGCGCTAACAAAAACAGCGCGCAAGTGGCTGCCTCGGAGAACAAGCACTCAATGTACATGTGTCATGACCCGGTCTCTATAAATATACACATGGTAGGCCAGTACCCGCAGAACATGCCGCAAGGAAGAATGGCCCTTTGCAGTGGGCGCAGCGCAGAAGGTAGCAGCCCCGGAGCTCTAGTTAGAGCAGGTCTCAAATCAGCGCTCGGGGGAGCACAAAACACATGTTAGCTGTGTTATGGTTAGAATTAGCATCCCCCGGTTTTCAACGGATGTGGGTTTGATCCCTCTGGCCTCCGGGCTCAATCAAGTCAATCTAAAATTAGTGGGCTGCCTCTCTTTTCCGGAAGACAGATAATTCACCCTTGATTGTGGAGAAGGGAAAACATTGGGCGGGGGGCCGGGTGGGTGGTAGGGGGACGCAGAGAGCGAAGAGAGAGAGAAAGTCGGAGAAAGAGAGGCGCGTTACGAAGCTGCACAGTTGTGCCGTCGCCTAAAATAGTGACAGGTGCAGTGACCCAACAGCTGGCACCGAACGCGCTCGTAATAAAAATACACCCGGTGTGAGGGCGGAGGGTTGGCGGGGGGCGGCCGCCTTCAAAGCTGCACATGCTTATTTCTGCGGCTCCTTATAATGTTGTGGAACCGAATGCTCGAGCGTAATTGGAAGATTGAGACGTTTGAGTCTCAATAAAAAAAAAAAAAGGAAAAAAAATATGAAACTACGCTCCCTGATTTAAAATAAGAATCCCTCCTTGGATGGCAGGGTGGGGTGTATCCAGAGTGGAGGAGCTTCTAAAGGACACATAAACAAAATAATGCCTCGAAAATAAGACTTTGAACATGGCCGCGATGTGACATTTGAGGCACCAAATACAATGAACCGGAAGCAACTAGTGTTTCACGGCAATTTGCTTCTAACTGAAAATAAAAAGTCCGCCATCAGGCTCGGTGTAGTAATAACGACGTCGGTGCTTCACGAATCGACGAGCTCTTTCAAACTTCTTGTTTTGATGAGAGTTCAAATCGTTCGAAAGGATATCTGGCCTTCCCTTGGTGGAGGAAGAGGATCGTTCCGCCACGTCGGCTAACCTTTAATAACGACATACCGGCGAGGAACCGCGGCTGCTTTCGACGCCGGTCCGTTCCCTCACATCTCCCCGCGCACGTTATATAACGGACTCGGTAAAGCCGGTACCGCGGCGACAGCGCCACATTACCGTGACCGGCCGTGTTGCCACGGCTGCCAACAGGCTGGGTGATGCAGAGCCCAAAGGCTGCCAGAGCCTCCTTCTGTAACTTTGGCGTCGTGTCAGCCGGCCGCTGCGATTCCATCTCGAGGGGGAGTACGCGCTCGCCGGCCAACGGTGTCCGAAAACCGCGGAGGTTGCGGCAGAGGCCGCGGGGGCCGGCGAGGCAAATGAGGCCTTCTGCCCACAAATTACAGAGAGGCCGAGGGGCCCGGTAGCTCGGGCCCGCTCTGCATTCGAGTCACATCCGAAGCGGAGGACGGCCTCGCTTCCCCGCGGCCGAGGCCCGCCCAGCTGCCCGCTCACTCCGGTCTGCGGCCGCCTCTGAAAACAGGGGCTTCGCGACGCCTCTGGATATAAATTTCATTGAAAATTTTAAGGTAAAACGATGAAAAGAAAAGAAACTTCCCATCCCGAGAGTGAGAAACAACTGTTTGCGAACCGTTGATCGGTCAGATCCTTCAGGGAAAATATTCATTTGGTTTAATAATTGAAATGATTGAATTTTTTCTCAATCATTTATGTATTCATTCATTTACTTATTCATCTATTTACATGTAAACATTAACTCATGTATTTATTGATTTATTTTGTATTTATTCTTACGTATGTATTTATTTACATTTTAATCATCCGTCTGAGAACGATCCAGAGAAAATCTGCAACAAAACCGGCAACAAAATTAACGGAAAAAAACTTTAAATGAGTAAATTAAAATTTTGAAAAAATAGCTTGAGATAATAACAATAAAGCATCAGGTAAACTCTTGGCTCAATGTCAGATTAAATAAAACCTTGCTGATGTGGGGCATGTGGGGTTATATTGATAAGCAGATATTTGTTCTAAGCCCTGTCTTCAAGACGTAGGTCTAAATGCCATGCAGACCAGTTTGCATGAGAAAGAATCAGGAAAAAAAAAAAAAAAAAAAAAAAGGGGGAAAAAACATCATAGCCTTGGTTGCTGATGTAACGCCTTTCTCAAGCGTTTTTTTTTTTCTTTAATCCCTCATAAAAAGGAAAACTGACACAAAAAATATGCCGAGCCGCTCTATCCTGTTTTGTACATTTCCTGAAACCCAAGGTGTAGGGCTGCAGCGTAAGAGGGAAGGTCAGGCCTCGGCACTCGAGGGCTGGAAAAAACATCATATGGAGCGGAAGGCAAGCGACGGGGTGGAAGTTATTTCCTCTTTTCTCCACCTCCTTCTGTCCATCATTGGTGAAAGAGGTGGTATTCTCCTCGCAGCGATGCGGCTGGGAGGGCGGAGAGTGACGGAAGACCCGGGATGCACTTGCGGCCAAAAAAAAAAATCCTACATTTTTCACCATTTCATTTTTTTCCAGAACATTTTCTACACCAACCGGGAAACAGTATCTGGAGTTAAAACGCGATTGATATGAAGGGAAATTCATCCCCTTATGGAGCCGGTTCGTTTCACCGGCGTTACACAACGACTCGGGGAGAAGCCTTGCCAAGACATGTTAAGCAATCACCTGTAAAACAATGAGCGAGAAATAGAATCAGGAAGCGGAGCTTTATACAAAGCAGGCTTTTTTTTTTAATTTTTTTTTTTTTTATTGTATTTGCTATTTTAATAATGAAGGAGCGGGAAGGTGGCGCAGCATTAACGCTTTGGCCTCACGGCAAGAAGGTTTGATGCTGTTTGGGTGTGGAATTTGCCCGCAGTCCAAAAACATGCAGGAGGTTCATTGAGAACCCTATGTTACCCTAACATGTGAATGAATGAGTGAATGTTTCTATGAAATGTGTGAATCTGTGAGTGAATTACTGGTTTTTATGTCTTTATTTAGCCCTGCGTCTCACCCAATGACGGCTTGGTTCGACTCCAGCATCCCTTCCACTGTGAGTGCAGGATCTGCGGCTTAGATGAATGAATAAATTGTCATGATACATTTCAATGTGAGCTGGAGTGGAATCCCTTTAACCGGGCAGGAACTCACGGAGGGGAAGCTATTTCAGGAAGCGCTGCTTCTGATCTGATCGGACCAAGAATAATAATAACAGCAAAAAGGAGAAAGAACAGAAAGGAAAAAAAAAACAAAACGGCGAGAGAACAAAAGTCCCGTGCCAAAGAAACCAACGGCGTCACTCCTTCGCGACGAAGACCATAAACCCTGCGGCTTTCCTCAGGTGCTCCACGTTTCCTCGCAGATTCCCAAAGCGAGCGCGCTGGTTAACCGCGCAAACCGCCCGAGCATAATGCAATCTCCCACTCACTCACACACACACACACACACACACACACACACACACACACACACACACACACAAACACAGAAAAAAGTATTTGGCAGCCGTCCATGGAGCCGAATCCAGGAAAAAGGAAGCGCCGCGCGAGACGGGCTATTGCTGAAAACAACTAATGAATGGTTTCTGAATGATGTCAAATTTCTTTCCTTTTTTTTTTTTTTTTTTACGAATTTTCCTCCTCGTTTGTGCTTTTTTTTTTTTTTTCTACTTTTTGGCTTTTCTCGTTCCGAGCTGCTGGCGAGGGAGAGGGGTTGACAGACAGTGCTGCCTCTGTGCACGAGGACTCTCCAAACACAGAAGGCTGTCCTGGAATGTGCGCTGGCGCGCAGGGCGAGCTCTGAAATTACGGCCCCGGTTATTTCTAAAGAAAATAAAATTGATGCAATCTGTCGGGCATGCAGCTTTTAATTAGTAGCTTCCGTCTCCTAATTGGTTTCTCTGCGTTTCCCTCCATTTTAATTCGGGATTGGACCGATTGGCCGCAATGCATTTAGCGCGCTTTGTTTGTCTTGAGAGAAACTGAACACCATAATCAAGGCACAAAATTAACATTTTCAAGAGCGGCGGGAGCAAATTGGTGCACAGCGTAGTCAGCAATCCTTATTTTTTTTTTTGTTTTTTTTCTGCACGGGATGCGGGGATAACTGGAGGAACAATCTTGCTCTGTGCTGTAACTGTATCATGTTCTTCGGCCAGGCAAAACAAGGAATCAGTATTGCTGTGAAGCGCTAATGCTAATGCTAATGCTAATGCTGTTTTTTTTCCAAATAGTGTGACAGGCCGCAAATCTTCCTTGTCCTTTCTTACATACATTTCAAGCATCCGCTTCCCTGGGGTCAAAGGTCAGTGACTGGAAGCCCAGCACATTGTAAAAACGTGTTGCTCGGAGAAAAACTAAAATTACACATGCATTTATCCAAACACCTGCAATCTGTTCCTATTAGAGCCTAAAAGAGTGCGTTTATGTAACTACTGAAAGTAAATGATATCCCATCGTGCATTTTTTTTTTTTTTTTTTTCCTTTTCCCGCCATCCAGTAAGGGTTTATGGAAATTGTATCAGCACAAATGATTATTCATGACAGCGGGAACTGACTCATTTTTATGGCTCGCAACAAAGGAGGCGAGCTGGAAGTGAGAGCCGGGCGATCCCCGAAGCGCCTTCGCAGGCCGGCTACCCGAACTTCCAGCACGATGGTCATTATACGTTCATGGCTTGGGGCTACGACTCGGGCGCCGAGCCCATCGGAAGCAAATCTTACGGTCAGGTGACGCTGTTGGGTGCTTCGACCGTAAACCAACCACTGGAGCGATGATCTAGAAAAGCACCGTGCACATAAATCGTATTATTATTATTATTATTATTATTATCCAGAAGGGGGCCTGGGATAACTTCTCGGGACTTCATCTCAGCTGTCTGGTAATAATGATTACCATTACCGGCTCATACGAAGGACGTTCTATGACCGGATCTCGCGGTCGACCACCCTGGCCGGCATCATCCCTTTCCTCAAAATGATTTGCACCTGGACGCAGGCAGATGATGGCATGAAGGGGGAGAAGAGGGGGGTTCGTTCTCTCCCCACATACCGGTCATAGTTAAATTCCACATGATTCGAAAGGAAATATAAGTAAAAGTTGGTGGGACTTGCATCTGAATCACATGATTTTTTTTTTTTCCTGCTCTGACAAGCTCTGCGAACGGAGGCAATTCCGTGCTGTAGGAATAGCGTTTGTTGCGTAACACTTCAATTTTATAAATATTTTCCCAAAACAACTTCACTATTGGAAACAGAACTATGGGACAGGGGAAGGAAGAGAAGATAAAAGCAGGGGAGGAACAATACGTGTCTGGCTTGGTGCTGATGGTGTGCAGCTCATTCGAGGTCAGGCCCAGGTCTGGTTGCCTGGTACTACTGGATACTCATTCACACACACACACACACACACACATTCTCCGTGTCATCCTCCCTCATGTTTACTGTTTCCACCACCCAACAACCACATTTCCTTGTTACTGAGGCTACTCGAAGAACTCCCACTCCCACATGGAAGTTATATTCTCCACGCCGCGGTGAGGAGGTCAGGGCCGAGCTACGAGTGACGTCTAAACTCACACTATTTCACTTCACCGAAGGGCTGCAGCGCATTTGGTATTTTTGGCTTCGTCACTTGAATAGACCTGCTAAAAGCAAACAGACAAAAACATGCGGCCTGGTAGCGGATGTGGCCGACTTTAGTGGGGAAAACAGTAAAACCAGGAATAAAACAAATGATTAGCAGCTAAAATAAATTCAAATTGGTCTCGACAGAGATCCTAGCAGTTTACCCAATAAGCGGTGGCGCGAGGACATCGGCGTGTGGGCAGAAATTTGGTTTCCTGACATTTATGTGAACTGGATTCTGACGCGGTGGAAATACACGGAGCGAGGCCCGGCGGTCGCGTCTAATCCGCGCTCGCATTCGAGCTAAAACTGGCGCGGCCGCTCGAGCAAACAACACCTGCCGAGGCCCCGACTGTTTAAAAAGCGGCAACTTCCGTCTAACCGGGAAGGACTGGATTGTTCTTTTTTCTTTTATTTTAAAGTGAATCCTAGTGAAAAATAAAAAATCGTGTAATTAACAATGATGAATTGTTAGCCGACAAGAAAAACTGACCCCTTCTGGACGACAGTCAAAACTTGATCGTGTTGCTATTGGGAATCTTTTCCGCAGCTGCGAAAAGTGATGAGTTTGAATGTCGGACCCCGATCTAACAACATAAGATCAAATCCGCCGATAGCTCAACCCTAACCGATCCGGCTAACGGTCCGGAAAAGGTTTTTAATTGAGGTCGTAGCTTATTTGAGGAGATTGGTCTCGGAAAAGACAATGAAAAATCAACGTACGTATGTTGTGAATGTATATAAGTATGTGGACCTGTAACTGACGGGTGAGCAGTTCAAGTTAAACCCTGCCTTTTGTGCCAATGTCAGCTGGGAACGGCTGGGATTGGTGCGCAGGAGGAGTTATTTCACCAGTTTGACCATGAAAGTCTATTGTTCCATCTATCGCTCAATGTTCAGCTGCCGGTAATTGTCCACATCCACAAAATTTGAGCAAACTGACTGTACATTCTTCATCAGATCACTATACAGTATACCTTTGTTTTTCGCGGGGGTTACGTTCCAAATAGAACCCGTGATAGGCTAAATCCGTGAAGTCGAAACCTTAATCTTTTTTACAATTATTATACAATTAAATACTCTATCATACATTGTTGCTGTCGTCCTTATGTTTTTTTCTTCCTTCTTTATGGAACGAACGGAAGATTCATTGATTCTGTAACGCCGACCTACAGCCGCATAGCTTTTACCTTCCCTTAGCATGTCCAGAAGTTTAACTTTATCTGCGATTGATAGCATCTTCCGCTGCCTTTTGGGCCCTGCAAGGTGCTTTTGTCGCTCCAGAGCGTTTTGTCAACATTATGGGTTTTAGAGAAACTGGAAATTGCCAGAGAATTTGCACGTACGTCATGTAAATTCGGCAAGCCGTTTTACGTACGTGTACATATTAAACTGCGACGTTATTGACGCACAGGTAGAGAAGAAGCGGAGTGACTTTTTAGCCAATCAGAAAGCAGAACACAATGCACGACGCAAATCCGTGAAGTAGCGAAACCGTGAAAAGTAAACCGCGTTATAGCGAGGGATCACTGTAACCAGAGAGAAGGTTACAACAAGAATCCTTATTTCCGCCGCTCTTTCCCCGCGTGAGACCTCCTGGGTTCCCTCTGTCGATGCTTTTAGTCGGGGCTCGAAAATCAAAAAAGAACCGTCTCATTTCTGGGAAGCAAAAACTACAATGCGATCAGAGCTTGGAGCCGTTCGAGGGAGTTGGCCATTCGTCTCGCCTTTTACTGGCGGAGATTGGACAGCGATCGCGTGGATGAAACAGGCGCCCCGTGTCGTTAAAGGTAGAGAATAACGCCAATGGGGCTGCGGCGGGGAGGGGAGGGGGGGGGGGGGTTAGTAATAAAGATGACGGAGATATGAAAAGGGAAGTGGAAGAGGAGGAGGGGAGGCCAAGTAACAGAAAGTTCTTCCTCCATTTTACTTTTTCTGCTTGTAACCAGCGAGTTGGATGCTCTCTCTCTGTCTCTCACTCTTTCTGTCTGTTTACAATTAACGTGCCGCGAATGAATCTTCCACGAATGACCGCTCTACTGGCAGCCCCGACTAGTCAGGAACAAGGGAGCTATTAGCGGAGGAACTGAGGAAGGAAGGAAGAGGGGAAAGCCAAAGGGAAGGCAGCCCAACTCGGAGGCCCAGAGGAGGGGCGGGCGTGGGTGGCGGCGGCGGCGGCGGCGGCGGCGGGAGGGGGAGAGGGAGGTGACGGAGCAAGACAGAGGGATCAGAGAAGTTACACAGCGAAGACGAGAAGGGCGATAGAGAGGAAAGGCTTAGCCGCATCTCCCTGAGGCCATCTTCCCGACAGGAGCAAAGAGGAGGCCGGGAGGAAGTGGCATCCCCCTCGTCCACCCCGAGCCAGCGGGGGGAAAAAGAAAAAAGAAAATAGAGGAGATGAAAGGGATTAGCGCTGAGGTCTGGCCTGGAGGACAGTGGACCCGGCGGCCGCCGAAATTCTTTGATTTCTCAGGGAAGAGGATTTGGGATGGGACCTCCCCGCGGCCCTTTGACACCAGGAATATATAAGAGTGGTTCACGGGTGTGACGACCCTCCTCCCCACCTCACCTCACCCCCACACACACACACACACACACACCTCCCCATCAGACCCGAGCCAAAGATTTTCATTGTTTTTTTGTTTTTTGTTTTTTTTCAGCACAAGAAGCTTTCGTAACCTGACGACGGTTAATCGCTCGGACTGCGAAGCTGACACGAACTCGCAGAATACACACCAGAAATGCCCAATTCTGGACTAGATCTAGAGCGATCGAGGCTTAACGTGCACGTCCTGGAGTTCACGGGTGGGACGTGATTTAGGAGAGGGCTCGGGATACGAAGGGACATCAACCATAGAGTTAAAAATACAGTTGAATTCTTGAACGAAAAGCAGAAAAGAATGCGCGCAACTTCAAATCTAACCCCCCCGGGCACGGAAGGAATCTCAACATTTGAAGATAAAACTTGCAAACTGGAATAAGTTTTCAAAAGTTGTATCAATATTTGACGAACCAAAGTGCGAAGCTCTCCGTTGTGACTTGCGTGCTGTAGTTGTAGTAAAAGAGGCGCGGTTAAAGTCTTTGTACGCTAAAGGGATTCAATCTTGGAACCAGCACGGCTTTGCACAAACACCTGTTTAATGCCGGGTCGGCTCTGACCAGCGCTCGCACGATGTGGCCGGCTCGGAATGCAACACCTTCTAGTTCTTTGGGCGGAAAATATTGTTACGCAAATAAACGAATGACACGATAATTCGACCGCAGGGGCTACCGGGGTTTGCTATTCACCAGGGTTGTATTTAAGTTGTCAAATTCAAAGTTGTCCTTGGATTGAACAAAACAACAACAACAAAACAACATTCAAACTAACCAGGTTGATGCCTAGACTAACCAAAAGGAGGCTGCTCCTAATGTACCTCTGGGAACCCCGGAGCACAGAGACGGACTCCGGGGGCTTCAACGGGGGATGTTTGGGTCTTACAAAGGGGGTATTATTTGTTGGCTCACCAGCTGGCCCCCTACCACCGTCTATTCTCTATGTGTGTCTGACTATATCCCGATGGCGGCAAATGATGACTCCTTCCTAAGACAGAGGACGGAGCACGCCAGCTGGCCGATGTCCCTATTAATCAGTCTGTTTATCCTGAGTCCAAATCGGGGGGTGAAACTACCGGGGGAGTACGTTTCGGTGACTAAATCATACGGACGTCAGGATGGTGCGCAATGATATCATCGCAGAGGGGATATTGGAGTACGGTGATCCCTCGCTATAACGCGGTTTACTTTTCACGGTTTCGCTACTTCACGGATTTGCATCGTGCATTGTGTTCTGCATTCTGATTGGCTAAAAAAGTCACTCCGCTTCCTCTCAACCTGTGCGTCAATAACGTCGCAGTTTAATATGTACACGTACGTAAAACAGCTTGCCAAATTTACATGACGTACACTCTGGACCGACAAAAGGGCCCAAAAGGCAGCGGAAGATGCTATCTATCGCAGATAAAGTTAAACTTCTGGACATGCTAAGGGAAGGTAAAAGCTATGCGGCTGTAGGTCGGCGTTACGGAATGAATGACTCTTCCGTTCGTTCCATAAAGAAGGAAGAAAAAAACATAAGGACGACAGCAGCGATGTATAATAGAGTATTTAATTGTATAATAATTGTAAAAAAAAAAAAAGGTTTCTACTTCACGGATTTTGCCTATCACGGGTTCTTTTTGGAACGTAACCCCCGCGAAAAACAAGGGTATACTGTACTCTTGTTTTCGGAACACAGTTTCCGAACTGCGTTTGAGTTGGAAGATTCAAAGGGCTCCAGTTTGGAAGGAATGTTGTTCAATTAGGAGAAACACAAGAAATAATGGATAGTAATTCAAGCCTCGCTCATAATGCAACACCATAATTGACACCGTTAGGCAAAATTGTTCTGCTAGCTTTAGGAGTGGCTGCTGGTGCAGTTAGCAGTTAGCAGACATAGAACCATTCACTCTCTCATTCACACACCTGGGCAATTTGGGGTCTCCAATGAACCTCCAGCATGTTTTTGGACCGCGGGAGGAAACTCATGCCGAAATGGGGAGTAAATGCCCCCACAAGCCCACACACAAAGGCCTCCAAATCAGGATTCAAACTAGGGACCTTCTTGCTGTGAGGCGCCACTGTTAGCTGCATATCTGACTGAATTAGCAACAGGGATAAATATGGCACAGGTTAGAAGATCTGCTAACAAGACCCAAGATTTTCAACCCCCCCCTGGGGACGTGGACCATGACCGGACCTCTTGGTCCAGGAATGGGCAGAAGCAGGAACTATGGAAAAGAGTAAATTGTTATATTGTGGTGCACGTTAAGAGGTTGTGGCCTCTCACCCCAATGGACTAGAGGCTGGGGATATTATCACCCTCGGAAGTTCACGGTCAGTTGTTATTGGTGTTTGGTGTCTCACGCCACATTGGTGACCCCGCTCTGGACTTGTCCAACTCGGACCGAGTGTGTGACCACACCAAGTTGCGCAAACTCCAACAGCTGGCCATTCTTGCTGCAGCTTTGTCGCTCCTGGAGTTCGGGCAGAGCGACCCGTCTTCCCGGTTCCGGCACATCCAGGCCCTTTTCCACCCGCGTGGAGTTGTATCGGACGACGCCTCGTTGTCACTGCGCTGGACCAGTGATCCACAAGACCAGTTTTGCAGCTCTTACGTGACCCACCGCAACACGCTAAGTCCGCTGCCCTCAAACAGCTTCTGGAGCTGGCGGACGGACTGATTCCTGTCCCTTTCTGGTTTGGGCGATGGGACCGCTGTGGACACGATTGGACGACATGTCGTCGCTGCGCAGATCGGAGAAAGGCAGTTTCCTTTTCCCGCACATCTTCCTGCGCCAGCTCCCGCCTCCGGTGCGTGCGGCATTGGCTAACTCCCAGTGTTTGTCCGCCAGTGACTGCCAAGGTCTGTAAGAGGAGGCAGGCCGCATCCTGTTAGCTACCAGGCGGCTAGCCGTCCAGAGCGTGACGTCAGAGCCCCCGCAGATGGTGCCAGGGAATGTGGATCCAGCCAGAGTGGCTGGAGTGACTGCCCAGAGGGTGACGCGGGACCGGCCTCTGCTTTTTCCACCAGTGGTTCGGTGGCAAGGCGCGGCACTACGTTCCGCCATGCTCCTTGAAGCCGCCGAGTAGATCCAAGGCCAGCACTCAAGTGGTAGCCACGGACACCGGCAGACACCGAGCTGCTCTTCATCAGAGACTCGTGAAGCTCCTGAAAATCCGGCTCCCTCTGGCGCCAGCGGACATACAGGCCAGAAGCAGCGTCCCGCATTCTGAACGCTAACGATTCGTCAATTGCGACATTTGGCTCGAGGACCGTGTCGATTTTTTTCCACCCATTTTGAGTGGGACTTTATGTTTGCCTCCATCATGGTCCCCCATCATTGGCACGGACTTCCTGTGCGCGAATGGTCTGCCCGTGAACACGACGAACCGCTGTTAAAGCATCAGGGGATGTTTTTTTTAACATTTGCTTGCAGAATTTCCTTTTTCCACCTCGTCCGCTAAACAGGGTTGGAGCCCTTCATCCCCACGTTGGGACCACTTGCTTTTGTACGGGCGTATCGCCTAGACATGGGCAAGCTTGCGACTGCTAAGGAGGAGTTTGCCACCAAATAGTGTCTGGGGATCGTGAGGTGGCCCAACAGCCTGTGAACCTCCCTTCTCTACATGGTGCCCAAGGCCGATGGGTCTTGGGCTCCTTTGCGGTGACTTTCGCCAGTTGAACAATGTAACCGCGGACGACCGCTACCCCATTCCCCACATCAAGGATTACTCAGTGTGGCTGTCGGGGGTCACCATCTTTTCCAAGGTGGATCCGGTGCGCGATTATCACCAACCGCTTGTGAGTGCGGAAGACGTACCCCAGACCACGGTGATCGACCCGTTTGGGCCTTTTGAGTTTCTGCACATCTTCCAGTTCGACAGGAACCACTCAGACCTTCCAGAGGCTCATTGTCTCCGTGCTGCACGATCTTACGTTTATATTTGTCTATCTCTACCACATTCTGGTGGTCAGCCTGCCAGCTGATGAGCACCTGGAGCACCTGACACAGGTTTTCCATTGTTTAGACGAACACGGCCTCATAGTCAACCAAGCGAAGAGCCAATTTGGACAGCCGGGATTGACTTGTTGGGGCACCACTTTTCGCCGCAAGGCACGGTTCCATTGCCTTCAAAACTGCAAGCGTTACCCAGCCTTGGCCAAGGTGTTGCAGGAGTTCTTGGGCATGATAAAGTTCTACAACCCTTTCCTTCCTCACGCTGTCCGCCTCCAGCCGATTTATGGGTCTTTCCGGTCCACACAGGCAAAGGACATGGTTGACTGGACTCCGCAACAGGTTCAGGCTTTCGGTGGGGCTCAGCGCGGCCTGACATTGCTGTTGGGGCTGTGGTGTAACGGCGGGTTGCGAATGCACGGCAGCCCCTTGCGTTCTTTAGCTGCAAACCGAGGGAGAGCAAGCGCAAATATAGCCTTTTTGACAGGGAGTTGTTGGTACTGCACCTGGCAATGCGGCATTTCCGTTTTCTTCTGAAAGGCCGGTGCTTAATGGTGTACGTGGATCACAAGCCATTCACTTTCGACATGCCTAAAGTGGCTGAGCCATGGTCTGCTTGCCAGAGGTGACACCTCGCGGCCATTTCAGAATCCACAACGGACATTAGACACGTGTCTGGGAAATCCAAACCAGTTACGGATTGCCTGTTGCAGGTGCTCCTGTGCACGTCAGGATGGATTTCTCTGCTAAGACCGCCGACCAACCAGGCGACGTGGACGTCCTCGTCCTGAAGTCCACGCACACTGGCCTCAAGCTGGAGGATGTGGTTGTGCAGGAAGGCGGCCCCGCCCTCCTCTGAGACAGCTCTACCAGCCGTCCCCGCCCAGTGGTTCCGGTGGCTTGGCGTCATCGGGTTTTCGACTCCGCGCACCTTCTCTCACACCCAGGGTTTCGGACGTCGGCTAAGGTGGCTTAGCATTCGAAGAGACGTCAAGGAGCGGACGGCCAAGATTCACCGGCACGTTGAACCGTTTCCAATTCCGGCCGGGCGCTTCAACCACGTTCATGTCGAGCCGGTGGGCCGTCTACCTGCAACTGAGGACGTGACCCAGGCTTTTCTTTCATCCTGGGTCGCCTGTTTCGGCACCAACATAACTTCGGACAGTTAACCCTCATATTATGTTAAGGGGCAATTTGACCCATTGGGTCAATGGGTCAAATTAGCATAATATGAGGGTTAAGGAAATCTATCAATTAAATCGTAAGCGTCTGCAACGCTGCTGCATCCTCTCCTCATTCGGTCACGCCCGTCACTGCATTCTGCTCAACACACATGCGGTTACTCGGCACACACGTTGGACCACGGCGGCAGCCTCGACTAAGGGGCTCGGTGGTCAAAAAGAGAAGATTAATGGGCGTATTTTAATACAATCCTGCAGAAAAAAAACCCTGAATGCACTGAAAAGGGAGATGGTGGCTGAGAAAAGGTGAGGTGAAAATAATACCACAAACCTCAAGTGGCACCTGAAGGCTCACTACGCCAAATGCTTTCAGAAGGTAAAGTACAAGTCCTGTGAACATATTATATGCATACGATGTTACTTGACAACTGGCTTGTGATAACTTTCAAAGTAAGCTAATGGTAAGTTTTCCACATACTCTTGGCAAGAATGGGCTGCTAATTTCAGGCTAAAGTTAGCATAGTTACTCTAACGTCAATTCATTACTGTGTTACCGTCAATGCACAACATGCAGGGGCTTTTGGCAAATGTCATGCACTGTCATATTGACCCATTATGAAAATGTAGCAATTCAGGCTAGTTTTTGTTCCCCATGTGTCCAAATGAAGAGCTTACACACACACACACACACACACACACACACATACACACACACACACTTTTTGGCCGCTGCTCAGAAAAGAAAGATCAGAAGATGAAAGTACAGAGTTGGTTATTAAGCTATGCATTTCTCTTTTGCTTGTTTATGATAATTAAGACCATTCTGTTTTCTTAACATGGTTGTATTTGTATACTATTTTGAGTATTTTTAGGATAAACCTGCATTTGATTGTTTTATATCCAACTGAAAACCTTTGCGGAGAATTCCTTCTTTTTTTCCCCAGAACTCCTACAGAGAAACCTGGTGGTTAAAAGAGCAGCAGGGCATCGTCATCGATCCCAGCAGCTTTTGCTGCACGATCCAAATAAGGTAAGACTCGCAGGGGTTGTATGATGTCTGATTTAAAAAATATATGCATTATAATTGCACTGGCAGACGAGGTCAAACTGAGCATGTGTGTTTCTCATCCATCGCTCATATTTCGGGCATGTGTATGTTCATTGCACTCTGGTAAATTCTCAGAAATAAAGGTATGACTGCCAAAGTGAGAATCTTTTTGTTTTGGCCTTTTTTGGAGGGATGAACATTGATTCCACTGTTATCGGTGTGTAATCTATAATCCTTAGATTAGAAAGCATTGGCCATTGGGTGAAATTCCTTTATTATTAAAATTATTGCTGAAAATAGCGGATCTACAAGCTCACAATGTCTTGCAATGTGTTGAACTTATAGCTACTATTTTCACAACGAATGTGTGACACTATAATCTATACAATGAAGTATTAATTCATGAAAAAAAATGAAAATAAAATATGTCGGGAAAAAAGTTGAAATATGGAAATAAAAGGTTTCTGCCCCACAGCAATCTCCAAAAGTTATTGAACTAAACAAATTTATTAAAATGACTACACCTTTTTTCGTAAACAAAACTAGTATTATTGAGTTTTCGTCGACTGGAACTGCACAAAAAGTATCACTTGTAGAAATGACAATAATCTGGCTAAAACTAAAAAGCATTTTACTCCAAAAAACCAAGACTAAAAGTAAAATGGCTGCCAAAACCAACACCGGAGACCCTAAATGGCCCAGACAAGTGAGAGCGTGAAAGGTATCATGCTTCTATACGAACCCGACGCCTCACCTCATGACCCTGAATGCAGGATAACCGGCATAAATAACGAATAAATAAACAGAATTTTCCTTTTAAACGCATCAATGAAAATGCTGTAAAATATGTCCCGATTTGCAGCGCTACCACGATGACACAACAACATCAATCACATCACTTATTATATGGGTTTCTGCGATCGCCGAGACCAAAAAACGATTCTCCTCCAAATCGCAGCCGACCAAAAAACCCTTCGGCCGATCGAGAGAGCCGGAGCCATCATGGCTGGAGCAGCCGCAAGTCAGACAGGCACATATTTCTTATCAACCGAAGCTTTTAAGTGTGTTTTCGTTCATCTTTTAAAGTAAATAAACCGTCCAGGTCGTTCAATCTAATTCAGTATCTTGGCAGCGGCGGCGTGTTTACAGAAGTGACTCAGCGGCGTCAGGCGGCGCCAAGTGAAGTGGAACTTGAGAGGAGGAGCCGCGGCACCGAAAGACGGCAGTCGAGGCCGCGGGCGCCCCGAAAACCCACGAGGCGATATGCTTCCAAAGTTTTTTTTCGTCAATTTTGCCCATACGCAAGGGTTACGATCAATCCACGCCAGGTGTGATCAAAACAAAGTGCTCTCTGGATGACATTGGCGATAATCCAGGTGATTAATCTTTTAATCCTGATCGTCACAACAACCGAAAAGCCAAACAGTGCAAATGCAAAAAGCCTCTGCTGTGAAAGACAAATTTACACATGAAGGACCTGATTCACAAACTACAACAGAACAGAATGTGCCTTTAAACGCCCCACAATGGGGAAATAGCCCTTTGATTTATATATATATACATACATACATATACATATATATGTATATATACATACATACATATATATACACACAAACACACACACATATGTGTATATATATATATATATATATATATATATATATATATATATATATACACACACACACACACACACACAAACACACCCACACACCCACACACACATATATATATATTCACTTCCAGCGCTGTCTTGGGCAGCTGCCTGCCAGAGTTTCTCCTCACCTTAGTGTCTCTTTTTCCTAAATTTTCTACTTTTTTTTTTTTCTATTTACTTCTTCTTGTATGTGTATGTGTATGTGTCAGCTTTAGTAACAATTCAGTTAAGATCAACAATTTCCTTCGGGATAAATAAAGTTGTTCTTATTCTTATATATATATGAAAATGTATTTTTATAGATATAGACACACACACATACATATACTTTATATACACATGTTTTGTTATATTGGATTAACTCCTGTCGGTCCTTCTGGTACAGACATGCAGGATGCAACAAGCGGAGGGTCTAGATTTTTAGCGCCTATTTGATATCAAGACACATTAAACATATGTCAAAACATTACAATAGTATATAATAGTATGATAGTAATATAAACATATAATAGTAACTAGTATTACCAGAAATATCTGCGGGAGCTTTTTGGCTAATTCGAGCAAAGGGCTAACCGTCCTGTGTACAGGAAGCGTGAGGTATTCACGGTGGACGGGGAGTGATGAAGAAAATGTAGCAGCTCTGCAGAAAAAGATAGGGAGGGAGAGAGAAAGGGGTTAGGAGTAGCATTTATGAGAATAAAACAGATTTCCTGAACTGAAAGCATTCCAAGGGCGCCGGTGGTCTCAGCTTGCCAAGAGGCAAGACGACACATGCTGGAGATGTCTGCCAGGTAGCAGAGCACAAAGAGTCCTCATTTCCTCCCCGCAACCCCCCCCCCACACACACACACACACACACAACCTGATCAAAAAACAAAAAAAAAAAAACACTGTAGTTCCTGATGATTTCTTAGTGGAATTCCTTTATTCTTAGGATTTTTCCCGGTCTGACTGTCCGGTCTTCCCGTGTCTGGTCAGATCCGGGGCTTTTGTGCGCTGGTATTCTTGGATGCACACATGTGTTAACTGATCCTAATACAGCCCTTGAAGTTTGATATTTGCCCGGGGATCCTCGCAAACACACACACCACACACACACACAGACACGCACACTCATCCAGCTTCCCAGAGCTCATCCATACCTAGGTGATATCCCATTACTCGTTTGCGATCACATACACACACACACTCCTGTGCTCGTGCCTGTGCGTGTACGTACGCGCACACACACACACACGCGCGCGCACACACACACACACACACACACACACACATTCTGTTTTCTTTTGCCACTGTAGCTTAACCAAGCCACAAGCCACAACACTCTCTCCCTCTCATTACTGCATCTTAGAAACATTACCAGGGTAGGAAACGCTTTGAATACACTCAAAAAATTTAAAAAAACTTTTTTTTTTTTTTTCCTCCAAGGCAAAGAAAAAAAAAAGCCCAAACAGTAGCTGTGGTGGGTCAATATTGAGAAGTCACCGCAGTAGAGAAGCGGGGTCTGACATTTAAAGAGAGGAATACGGGTGACTAAAGGGGTTATGAGATATATATACGTAGATGCGTGTGTGTGTTTGCGTGTATGTGTGTGTGTGTGTGTGTGTTCATATGGTTAGGTGAAAGGTTTTTTGTACTGTTGTTTTAGGTCACATTGAAAGATGTCAAAAAAATCTGTAAGAGGAACCTTGGGAACCTGCGTGGACCCTATTAAGATGAAAAAAAAAAAACGGAAAATAAACAGGAAGTAAAATAGCAGGAAGTAAACAATATGAAATCAATACACAGATTGGAAACCAGGTAGAACGTCCACATGAACCCCTTTTGGTTCCAGAATCCTCGGGAACGAGGCTGTTTCTCGGTGCGTCGGGACGACACGTCCAAGAAACATCTTAGCTCCTTAGACCCGGAGGTCTTTTTACAGTTGCATAGGAATTGATGTGACGTAGGTGCTCGGTGATTGGTGGAACTCACAAGCCACACCCATTACCAGATACTTCTTGCGGACTGCGGAGAGCCTTTTTTAAAAACTATTGTGGTCACTAGTCAGCTGTTTTCTTGCTATAAAATAGACGGAGCCGGTGAGAAACGGAGCGAGGAAAAGTTCCGAGAAACATGTGATAAATAAAGCAAGAACAATGCCAAAAAAAATCAGCAGGAAATACCTTCATTTTTTTTTTTTTTTTTCAAAACAGCAAAAAAACTAAAGGTGGGAAAAATGTGTGATACCTGAAAGTCCGCAGGAAATGATTGACTTTCAGCCATTCACACACACCAGGGACGGGCAATTATTTTGGCTGGCGGGCCATATTTCTTATTTATTTTTTACACGAGGGCCAACTTGGTGTCATGTAAATTGAATAAAACGAAATTTGCAATTGAAATATTTCCATTTTTTTGGCATTTCATTTCCACTTTAAAATCATATAAATGTACCGACATTATTTCGTATGTAATCACCCGTTACAAAAATTAAACAAAACGGAAAAAAATAATTCGAATGTGGATTGAAAATACTTATTAGAATATTCAAATAAAATAATTTGGCGGGACGGATAAAAAGAGCAAAACGGGCCGGTTGTGGGCCGCGTGTCTCACACACACTATCACACACTGATGGTGGCAGGGCTGCCATGCAAGGCTATTGGGAGGAACCAGGGGTTAAAGGTCATGCCCAAAGACACTTGGACGTGCAAGCTGGAGCTGGGAATCGAACCCGCAACCTTCAAACTGCAGCAGCGCCTCACTTAGAAGGGGGAAGCCGAATATCAGGGTAGATATACAAAGCGTCGACGTGGCCGCTGCCGCCTCCGTTCCCCTCCCAGGTGCAACCCTTCCCCCTTCTTCTAAAAACGTCTAAATCAGTGTGTTTGGAAGGTCGGGGGCTGGTGAGGTGGGACACGTGTGAAAAGCAAGACTGATTTATTTGACGTTTTCCAGCAACGAGGAGGGGAAATCCCCGGCGGCAGCTGCAGGTGACAACCGACGCATAATTCAACTCGCAACATCAACGTTGATTAAGATCTCGGGCGCTACGTTCTACGAGAAAAGAGAGAGAGGGAAGGGGAAAAAAAATAAAAATAAAAAATAAAAGCGAAACTCTAGCTAATGTCTGAATATTTGAATAGCGGCCCGCTAATTACGTGGGCTGATCGCAATTATCAGCCGGGGAAACACTGGCAGATGTTCAGGACACTGGGAAGCCCAGACTATTCTCTGCACAGGCTCAGTTTATTTCCTGATGTCTATTATGATGTTTATACGAAATGTCTCTTGTTAAACAGCAATAATAACAGTGTAATAACAGGTCATTTCAGTTTGAAGGTAAGAGAAACGACAATCTGGTGAAGATTTGCTGTTTTAGTCATTTGACATCTCGGTTTGGATCCAAATCAGTTTCATTCGAGGTTCATTTTTTGGGGACTTTGATTTTTAATTGTTTGGCAATTTTGGTTTTCAGAAAATGTGTCATTTTAGGTTTTCATTTTGATATTATTTTCTTTAAATTTTCTGCTATTTTCAGTTCATTTCTGACCCTTTTTAGGTTGGAAAATTGCTAATAATTATGGTCGGGATATTTTTTAGCATCTGTAAAGAATCTCGCGGTTAATTTTATGATTATTTTCAAGAAAAGCTTTCAGAAATCGTTGAAGTGAATAGGACAAATCCCTCAAGTGACTGTGGAAAAAAAAGGAATTGAATTGCCGAAAATAGTAGGAATAAAAATAAAATACCATTAAGTTGTAAATAATTTCACTACTAATGTCAAGGTCAGCAGGACGAGTTTAGAGACTCGAGAGATGCAAATATTCGGATCCATATTTGACTTGGAGGAGGTGCTTCGGATTCCACTCGACAGAAACAAACTCAAACTCGAGCCGGGCCGCGTACGGCGGCGTTGGAACGGTCACATGTTCCGACGCCGACATGTCGAGGCCACGGCGGCTCGTGAAAAAACAAGACCATGCTCCTTGTCCCGATATTTCGGGGTCGTCCGTCGAAGGGCGGCGAGAAGATTTCGGAAAGGGCCGTTTGATCGATCGGGGTCGATCGCTGTGAAAGGAAGCGGCGTGCGTCACCTCTGCCGCCATCTCCTGGTCGGAACCCTCGCTGCCGTGTGACCGGCTGGTCCTGCCAGGGGAAAGGGGCCCATGGCGAGGAGGAGGGAGGGGGAGGAAGCTTATCCAATCAAATTGGCGGGTTGAGAGAGCGAGCAGGGGGCGGAGAGGAACATTATTATCAGGATACCGGGCAGATCATTGATCGGTATTGATTGAGACATCCTGAGCCAGCACCGCTTCAAAAATGGAAGGAAAAGGTATAATTCACGATGATCCAACTCACGGTTAACAGATTACCAATTCAATCTACCGTGTTTTAATCTGCTCAAAAAACCGACAGTGCGCCTTATAACCCAGTGCGCCTTATATAAGGGTCAATATTGAGCCGCAGAGGTCTCGCAACTATGGGAAGCAGCCGCCGACTCCATTTTCTCCTGTAGAAGAAGGAGCGCGCGGTGCATGGCGTGCATTTTCGTTTCCATTTTTGTATGTGTGTGTGTGTGTGTGTGTGTGTGTGTGTGTGTGTGTGTGTAAAGACCCCAAAACGGTTCTTTTCAAGAGATGCGCTTAGGACGCGGAGTTCGACCTCAAGGCTATCAGTCACGCAGTAGAACACGGGAATCGAGCAGCAGTGAGAGAATTCAACATTATAAAATCAATGGTGCAGAAGTGGAGGAAGCGGCAAGATGACCTGCAGCAAGTAAAGAAGATTAAACAGAGTTTCCAAGGGAGCAAAGCGAGATGGCTACAGTTAGAGGACAAACTTGAACAGTGGGTTGTTGAACAGAGAGCAGCAGGTAGAAACGTCTCTACAGTCGCTATTCAAATGAAGGCAACAGTGCTGGGACGCAAACTTAACATCGATGAATTTAGAGGCGATCCTTCTTGGTGCTTTTGTTTTATGAAAAGCTTTGAACTGTGACAAATGGAGTTGCAAATACCGGTAAGAGCTATCGGTACGTACGGTGCCGTAATGTGAATGCACTAACTTGTTTTGGGAGTGAACGGAGTTGTCAGAACGTCAGTTTGTATTCTATTAATGAAGTTTAACTGACTTATCTGACTGTTTTGTTGACATTCCCTTTAGCACGGCTCCATTTAGTGGATGCATAAGTCAACCCCAGCCACTACCGTAGCTTCTATTATATGCGCCTTATAATGCAGCGCGCCTTATATATGATTTTTTTTTTTTTTTTTTTTTTTAAATAGGGCATTCATTGAAGGTGCGCCTTATAATCCAGTGCGCTTTATAGTGCAAAAAATACGGTAATCTCCAATTATTTGAATGCTTTCTTATTGATCAATTGGTTTCTTTTCAATCTTATTTCTTTGGCTGATTTTTCATTATATCTTTTGACTTGGTTTCAACTTAACATTCAAGTTCCCTCTCTCTTTCTGTTTTGTTTCCGTTCCTTGACTCGACAGCGATCTAGAACGCGGTGAGCTGCCTTCCGAACTGCAGCTAGCGGAGGTATCGGGGAAAAAAAAAGAGAAAATACCATCGCGGCCTGAGAGACAGAGGGGCGCAAAGGGCTAAGGAGGGTTAGCGTACACTCGGCTAGACGGACAAACGGAGTGTTGAATAAATAATTCCCGGTGGCTAATCAATCAGCGTACCCCCAGGGGTCACGGGGGTCAGAGGCGGGCCCCTGGTGATTGGCGGCTCACAAGGAGAAAAGGAAGTGTAAGTTATTTGGGGGTGGGCAGGGTCGGGGGGAGCGAAGGGGGTCCCGTTCACCGACACGACTATTCGCCTCCCCCGCTTACTCGGGTGGCGTCCGACTCACAATACCTCCAACATTCCAGCGACTCTTGTCTATTCGTTTCCTATTTTCATTAAATTATTCTATCTGTCAAACCATTCTGTGTTTCCGGTTATTCAGAAACACATTTGGCTGTAAAAAAAAAAAAAAAGGACAAAAAAGAAAAAATACAACAGACTCCACGCTTTTTTACTCCTTCTGTGAGTTTTGGGAAGATAGAAAACTCCCTGTAAGAAGCTAAATGAAAGAACTCCCCATCCATCAGGGGGCGAATCCGAGCTGATCAATCAAATCCCGGGTTTGGTGATCCGTTGCTTCGGATCCATGGCGGATTTGAAAAAAAAGGGGCGTTTCCTCGACACCCCGCGGCTCCGTCCATCAAACAGCTGAGCCCCCCCTTAGAGTATCCTCCTCCTCCGCCTCCTCCTCCTGCCGCCCCACGCCTCCACCCCCAACAGCTGACAATGACTTCATTGACACCCGGGCAGCCCATTAATCTTCATTTGTCCCATCATATCCTGCTATCGGCATGGAAACGCACACACCGACGGTCAGCTGTGAAGGCGATGAAGAGGTGATGAAGAGGCGATAAAGGTGGCGGAATCCTGGGGGAACCCCAGCCCCCCATCTTTGGGAACTTTGGGATCATCTGGTTAAAAACAAGCTGTATTCAGTAGCTCTGAGTATCCCCTTGCTGTACTCACAAGCTGATAGCCGGGGAAATGAACTGCAGGGTTCAAACGAGATGAACGTGCACAAAAACTCTCGGAAAATGAACTGGTTGAACTAGAAAATGAACTAAAAGCTGGTTAAAAAATAAAAAAAAAAAAAGGACCAAAAAAATGGTGTTAGATAAATACCCCCAAAACAATATTTTTAATGAAGAGGAAAATAGGGTAAAAATCTCATTTAATCTATTTCATGTTTATTTGTTTTGCTTCATCAGTGGTTTTCTAAAATGCCTGTTTCTTGCCATTTTTCAATCTTTTTACAATTGTTTATTGCTTTGGTCTATATTTGCTCAAAATGTCACCAAAATATACTTGGCAAAGATGAAAAAAAACCACACTTTTAAGAATTTAAATTTAAATGTCATCGCTACTTGTTATTAAGAATAAGAATAACTTTATTTATCCCGAAGGAAATTGCTGTGCCAGAGTTTCAAGTAAAACATGACAATAATAAATAATAGTAGGAAATTGTATAAACAGTAAAAAAAAAAAAAGGGGGGGGGAGAGAATAAGAAATACAAATAAAACTATAAAGTGTCAAAGTCAAGGCTATAAAGTGTTTTAAGGTCTTAAGTGCAAAGATTTGAAGATTACCCATTTAAAACACACAGAATCACAGATAAATCACCGAAAACATTTTTTGAGTGAAATATCAAGTTAAAAAATTTGGGAAACCGTATTTTAAAGCATCAAATGATGGAATAAACTTTATCGTGCGTTGATGTCAGGGATCGAACCATCCCGCACTCTAACACATACCATCACCCACCTTTACCTAACACAACTATGACTGAAACAGGACCCGCTTCACACACACACAAAAAAAAAAATCTCCGATCTTCATCCCCACAAACCCAGGGTTACCTGGGGGTCTGCAAACACTCAGCAGGGGGGAGGTAATCTAATTTCTCAGCTGCCTGGGAGACCACTTCCTGAGAAGGAGGCCAGCTTGTGGAAGGACGCCTGGGGTTTCCCATCTGTCCACCCAGGGGCCTGACCCCCTACCTACTGTTAATACACCCCCCCTCCCATCCACACACACACACACACACACACACACACTTCCCTTCTCTCCCCCCTCGAGCACACACTCAGGCCATGTCTTAGCCGCCGCGCCGCTAATGGAGTTTGAAACGAGATAGCGACAAGTTGCAGGAGCGGGAGGAAGTTGCCGTCGCTCCCGCTCGCCGCAGCCAGGGATGGATTCTCCACACATGGTCCGGGGGGGGGGATTCACTGAGAAACTTGTAGATGGAGGATTTTGTCCAAGTATCTTGAAGAGTTGATGGATTTAGGCGGGTTGCGGGGGTAGCGCTGAACGACAAGCGACAGCGGACAGGAAAGCTCGTGATGAGAGGTAACAGAGTAGATATAGTCATGGAGTGCTCAAGTTTTTTGATATACTAGCATTTTATAGTTTTCAGAACTACTCAGCTTCATGCAAAGCCGACGTGAAACGTGTCGACTCCGAGTGTTCTTCATCAGACCGAGTACTTCAGGACGATTATTATAGTATTTCCTACTCAGTTTGTGCTTCGAGTACTCGGGGACTAATCTTTGACTGGATTTCATATGATGCAATACTTTCAAAATAAGCCCACACTAACGCTTTTTAAATTGGTTTCACTTTGAAAATAAAAGTTCTCTGAAACCATTTCTACGGTACTTAATGGCAATGAAAAAAAAAATTTTTTTTTTAATTATTTCTTGCCTGAATATCAATTCAACGGACTGCATATTTTTGAAACTTTTTATATGATTGATTTATTGTCAATGGTATGTTTGATTTTTGATAAATTCATATCACATTTGATCAGTGGCAGGCGGTGACTGTATATATATATATATATATATCTGTGATTCAACATGAGATGTATATATATATATATCTGTGATTCAGATATTTTTTAGGCCAGCAGAGAAGGCCTTGCAGGCCCTGACGGCCAACCATTGCATTTGATAAATGAATTAGATACTTGATATATTTGAAAATAATTAATATATCCATGTGATATTGGATACTTGGTTTAACGTATGTACGTGATGTTTTATAAGGTATTTATCTTGTAATTGACATATTCATGTGGTATTTGATGTATTTATAATTTTGTAAAATGTATACTTTGGGCATATTTATGTGTTATTTGAGATCTAGTCATTTGATATATATATATACAAAATTTGATGTATGATTTGATGTATTATATGATATATATGCATATCAAATATATATACACATATCGTATTGTTATATTAAGAGTCTGATAGATATATCATATATCACATACGTATGTCGAATATGAAATAAATATGTCGATATCATATACATAAATTGATATACATAAATATACATATACATAAATATCATCTACAAGTATTTATGTATTGAAAAAATTCATATAGAAAATGATATTTTTATATCAATATCTCAAATACATAGATACCTGTCAAGTGATAGCTCTTCAAAATTAAAAATAAATGCAGAAAACAATTTCCACTTCAGTTGGCCTCCAGCCTCAACCATCCATCCCAGGGAAAGAGACAGAGATCCTGCCCAGAGCAGGACAGGAAGGTGGAGAAGCAGCGGAGACGGGAGCGCCGGGGTCAATGGATGCCACCCCCCACCTCCGCCGCCTTTTCCCGTCATCCTCTCTTGAGGAGGAGCAGAACCCCTCTTTGATCAGCGCTCAGGAAATTTCATTAGGGCCCGAGATGGGCGGATAAGAGACCAAAGACGGCTTGGGTGGACGCGGAGAGGAAGGGAAGAAGATAAAGAGGGCTTGAAATAGAAAAAGGGAGACTGATAGCGAGGTGGATCTTCCTCCTCATGTGGAAAGAGGAGGAAAAGACGGGATGGAGACCGAAAAGGAACTCAAGATTCGTCGTTTTTTGTTTGTTTCTTGGCTCAAATGTAGAAAAAGAAGATGCGAGGTATCAACCCCTGCAGGACACCGTGTTGCATCCGGAATGGTAGCGGGTGTAAAAACAAAACAACAAAAACCCAATCAACCCAATCACTTCCGTGCTTCTTTCCATCCGTCTCAGTTTTCCCCTACATGGCAAGCCAGATACTCCTCTCCTAACTTCCAATCTCAGCCTGACCGACGCACCTCATGTTGACCGAAATTCGCGCAATTGCTGTTGCCGACAGGTAAGAAAACAATACTTCTACTCCGATACAGAAAGTCGGCTGATCCACGCTGACTACTTGAATCCTCGGACCGGTCGGGGTTTCACCCGAGATGCAGCCCAGACAACGCAACTCCAACTGCTGACAGGAATAGTGACCCTTCAACATGATTATTTATGAAAACTGCGGCTCTCACATCGCGCTATTACAGTGATGAACGAAGCCTCCCGATCGGACGACGACAGACCAGCGTCCGGGACTCTGTCATGTGACCGGTTTACGTTGAGCTTCTCCGGAATAAGCTGGAGCAACGGTCATATCAAACATACGGAATATCCCGAGTCTTCTGGATTGTTATGATGACAATCGTGCGTTTTATTGCTTCTTTGACACGCAAGGATATTAATCATATTTGGCGACGCACATTTGGGTGTTCGGACTCCATTAGAACATCTGGTACCCACACGTTAATGCCAAACATAAATCATTTCGGCCTTAGAAATAGGGCAGTGTCATCAATCAGGCTTTGTGATATGTCACGAACAAGAAGAGAATATTCTCCAACAGAAACCTTAATCGCAATCTTGTCCGACTTGGCCCAAGTGATAAGCGTGGAGGTGATGGGCCATACATTTGTTCCCTGTGGAAACTGAGCTTTCGGAAAGTGTTTCCGGGGAATTGTTGCCGCCCGCCGTCATCTGTGGTATCCCCCAGAGAGAAAGCGGGGAAAGAAAGAGGGTCCGAGAGCCACCTTTGACCTTATCAATCACTCTGAACAGAGGAGGGGAGGCGAAGCGCACACCATCAATCACCCGACGGAGGTGTAAAGACAAGCCGGGCAGCGTCTGTTTACCTTATCGATCATGTCGGGCCGGTTGGTAGCGGCGAGCACCGTGACGCCGCGGAGCTGCTCGATGCCGTCCATCTCTGTCAGGAGTTGAGCCAGGACCCTGTCGTCCACGCCGCCGGTCCCCGAGGAGCTGGACAGGGAGGACGAGACGGATGAGCGCGGTACAGTAAAGTGGTGAGATGGATGGACCAGAATGTAAATAATGTGGTATACACATATATCATGGTGTGTCTGGCCTTATTTAAAGCACGGTAGTACATGGCAAAGAGTACAAAGAGTCCAAAAGTACTATTAGTTTACTAAGTTACACACCTCAGAAAGTATTTCTACTTATTTCACCGCCACTTTCTAGCGTCAGTCCCTTTGTTTCCCTCGGAATGGAAATTACAACCAAAAAGTGGCACCATGTTACATTATTACCGTATATTCTTGAGTCGGGGCAAAGCCAGTAAAGAATTAAATGAATAGATATGAAACTGTTTTTGTTTAATGAGGTCAAAACCTGATGTGAAGTTATTACAGGGAACCCTGTCTGGGAGGACTAACTGGCATAAATATGCTTTAATTTTAGTCTCATACGAGAATGTGTTGTTAAAAAACCCAAAGAAAGCGTTAGCCATTGCTTTACTAGCGCAATGCATGCTAGCTGATAACAAACGGGTTGAATTGTGTTAACTTTGGCTCGGCGCAATGCAAAATATACGGTAATATTGCAACATGGTGCCACTTTTTGGTTGTAATTTCCATTCTAAGAGAAACAAAGGGACTGACGCTAGTCTACATAGCTTTCCAAGGGAGAGAAAGAAGAGAGAAATTGCTTGCGGACGTGTTCTCATCATTTTTCTCTGGATGCATTGACGCATCTAACCGAGCTAAACTGCTGAAAGAGCTCACGGGTGCTGCTAGTTTTAAATGGTAACTAAAGCCAAAGCACCGCGCGGACAGTTTTCTTACACAAGTATACAAAAGGCCGTCGGGAAAAGTGAAGCCCGCTCAAAGAAACGGCATCGGCAGGAGACGCTGGATGTTCTCCCGCTAGGATGTCAACAACTCGCTACTGTCGAAGTAGCATTTGATGACAAAACACTGAGCACAAGAACGATCGAGGAGGAAACCGATGACAAGTGACCCGGTTAGTCGGCACGGCGGTCCGCAAGTCTACAGTAAACGGCTGATGACGCTCACTCTCTCTGTTAGCATGGCGACGTAGCTGCAGCACATACACAAGTGACCGACTTGGCCAACTCTTGCCTCTTTGTCTTCATTTTGAAGCTCATTCTAACTTCTTTTATCAGCCTTATCCTCCTCGCTCACGTCCAATGTTCCCCCCTAAGCTGCACAACTGCACAATTGCGCACTGCTCGCACACTCTCAGCGCACAAGAAAAACGATCCAGCGCGGTGAGCTCACTGCCGATGAATTAGATATGCAACATTTTTTTCTGTGTAATATTGCTGCGTAACACTGTGAGTGACAGGTCCAGCCAATCATAAGAAACGATGAAATTACGCTGCTCAGCCAATCGCAGCATTGACGGTAAACGCGCACGCTAAATAACAATAATAACAGTGCGGCGGAGTTAAGTGATGCTAATGCTAACACGCTAACTCCTTATCACGGCGGTGAACGTGATTCGTCCGCTCACCAAACCAAAGTAAAAAAAGAATGCGGTTCTTTTAAGTTGGAACGGCTGTCAGAGTATGTGCGAATAGAAAAACAGGCGGTGAAACTGGGTACATTTTTTTCTTTTTCAAGTGAGAACATCTGCAGAACATGTAGCAAAGCTAAAGCAGTAAGCGAGTTTTCTGATGGAAAAATATGAACTGAATGGAAGCTATGATCCCAGGTGTGATACCGGTGTGTGGCCACAGCGTGCACATCTAATGTTGCTCGCAGTGGTCCTCAGTGTGCTCAGGGAGGTCGTCTGTATGTCCAGACATAAAAAATTAGAGGGAACATTGCTCACGTCCCTCTCGGGTTCAAATGCGAAGGGTTGCACGGATGACATGTTTTTGCACTGAGCCCGGGTCAACCTTATGACGTCACTACTGAGAAGGCATTGCAATGTAAACAGCAATGGTGGCCTATGAGGGGAATTTTTTTTTTTTTTTTTGGCATTTTATACAAACTAAGATATGTTGAGAGATTTTATTATCGTTTTTATGTAGCTGGTACAAATATTGATCCAATAGGACAAAAACATATTGGTAACCAGGGATCCCTTTAACAGTGTTGAACCCGGAGAAAAAGGAAAAATGAATGAATCGAAAAATCAGCAGGGTGGAAAAAAAGCTTTTTGCTTGTGCTCTAGAGTTTAGTTGGAGGAAGTCCATCTCTCTGGAGATAAAACTTGAAGACGTCTCATGTGGTGAGCTTCAAGGGGAGGGCTGCGGTTTGCAGAGCTCCAAGTCTTCACACCCAGAACGAAAGTCAAAGGAATATGGTGGCGAGGAAATATTTTGCAGCCGACCGACCAAAGATTCTCAGGTCTTTTGAAGCAGCAGTCAGTCAAAGTCCAGGTGCAGGTCTGGGTCAAATCCGGTGTCATGTGACCGGGGTCACGTGCACGCTCAGTGCTTGCGTAGCAAAATGCAGACAGGCCGATGCTAGTTGCTAAACACGAGCCTCACGATCTGGATGTGAAAACACGATACGTCGGGTATACACCGTAAATTCCACCATATAAGCCGCTACTTTATGCACACACTTGAGAACTGTGGCTTTTACAACAACAGTAGCTTCCTTCCGCCAACAACGTCACAGTGGACAAATGAAACCGTTTCAGCAAACCCGCTCGAATCTTCAGATCAGCCATTTTGCTCTTATCGCACACACTCAGCAAGAAAAAGAAGCGCAGAAATGTATTCGATCAGCGTGGCTGTCGGTATCTGTTCCGGAAAAAACGCATCTGCGTTACGTACCGGAAGTTGTAAATGTTACCGCCATTTACAAGGATCCCTCGCTATAACGCGGTTTACTTTTCACGGTTTCGCTACTTCACGGATTTGCATCCTGCATTGTGTTCTGCTTTCTGATTGGCTAAAAAGTCACGCCGCTTCTTCTCTACCTGTGCGTCAATAACGTCGCAGTTTAATATGTACACGTACGTAAAACGGCTTGACAAATTTACATTACGTACGTGCAAATTCTCTCTCAATTTCGAGCTTCTCTAAAACCCGTAATGTTGACAAAACGCTCTGGACCGACAAAAGCACCTTGCAGGGCCCAAAAGGCAGCGGAAGATGCAGATACGCAGATAAAGTTAAACTTCTGGACATGCTAAGGGAAGGTAAAAGCTATGCGGCTGTAGGTCGGCGTTACGGAATGAATGAATCTTCCGTTCGTTCCATAAAGAAGGAAGAAAAAAACATAAGGACGACAGCAGCAATGTATAATAGAGTATTTAATTGTATAATAATTGTAAAAAAAAATAAAGGTTTCTACTTTACGGATTTTGCCGATCACGGGTTCTTTTTGGAACATATCCCCCGCGAAAAACAAGGGTATACTGTATTTGATGACATGTTTTCGAAAAAAAACGTTTCCTTTAACATCTTGCTGCGTTAATATCCGGTGTTTCAACGGGGACGCTTGTGGCTTATTTATGTCCAATTTATTTCTTCTTAAAAAAATGAGTAGGTGTGGCCTACATATAGGTGCGCTCTACAGTCAGGAATTTATGGAAACAGGCGAGAGGCGAGCAGCCATATGCAGAGGTTAAAGTAGCGGGACATGTGCTCCTCTGACGTAAGGCTCTCGCTCCAAACCGCCGCTGCCGCCACTTTAGGCCGGATGGGAGAAACATAACTTTCTAATTAAGGTTTTTCTGAGAAACATAACTTTCCAGTTATGATTTTTCTGAAGGTAAGAGGAGCAAGCAATAAAACCCCGGCTGTGGTTGGTAAGAAGAGCGAAACCATAACTCTCTCGCTTTGGGTTTTCCAATCTCTTTCATCCCCCCGTGAACCCCTCAAACACATGCAGGAGTGTATAACATTAGCATGTATACACACACACACACACACACACACATAAATACAAGCAGGCAAAAATCACACACATGCCTTTCCGCCCTTCTTCACACGGCCTGTCGACTGAGACACGAGACCACGACTGCGCCGCCTTGACTTTCAAATAACGGGAAAGCTGACATGGAAATTTGTTTGTGTTCTGCATATGAGTGTTTTAACCACATTTTTACAACAAGAAAAAAAATAAAAAATATCTGTCAACACGTTCAAAAGTTCCTATTTGATGTAAAAACTTGTGTTTGTGTGTCATCTGCTTCAAGCGACTGGTACAATTCAGGATTTTTGTTACCGTCATAAAAAAAAAAAAAAGGGTCATAAGAGGTACAAGTCTTAGAAATGACATAAAAGTTTTTGGGTCGTTGCTTTCACTGTGCACGTACACACGCACACACATAAACACACACATGCACGCACACACAACCCTAAAAAAAAAAGATGCAAGGTGGGTTATTTTCCACAGAGCATGAGACGCAGATGGCCACCCTTCCTGAAACGCACACACACACACACACACACACACACACACACACACATGTGCACGCGCACAGCCCCTGTTGACAGGGCCAGCGGAAGTACCAGACGTCATTAGCTGAGACAAGGCTGCTGAAGAACACAAAGGAGCTCTGTCACTGGGACATGAAGACGAGGGAGGTGGCGGTTGAAAGAGAGAGTTCAGAGCGGCGAGGGAGAAAAGGATGGAATGGATGGACGATTAGTGAAAGGGGAAGACGGGAAAAGTGGGTTGGGAGGAAAAAAAAATGGGGTGATGTGAATGAATGCATGAATGAGTGAATGGACAGGGAGTGGTAGTGGGGGGGGGGGGAAAGGTGGTGACAGAAAATCATAACGGAGGAACGTTTTATTCTCCTTAGCGGCCGTTGAATATAAATTCAACAACTCTTCTTTTGAATTCTTCTGTTATTTTTTTTTTTTTTATCCTCTGTTCTTGCCTGTCAATCTTTGCTATTTAATGTCCGCTGCCTGTCTACATAGCTCTCCTCCCGTCTTCCTCATTTCCTCCCACGAGCTTGGACTCGTGGCAGGTAGGGCTGACAGATTTACAGGTGCTTCTCGTCCTTTGAGGCGAAGAAACACGGCGGCGGCCGGGAGGAGGAAGAGGAGGCGGCCCCGGCTGTGTCGACGGTTTCTCCGGCCAGAGCCACTTGGCTGATTAAAACCCGCGCAGGAATTGCAGGCTAATAAATAACCTCCGCGAGAACCGAGCCCGGCGGATTCTTCTCCAAAGGCTGAGCAAGACTCCAGGCGCGGGTACAGCGCCACCGCCGCCCCTCATCGTAAAAAAGTGGCTGGAAACAAGGAGGCCGGCGGAGTTTGGAGAGTCTACGGCGGCGGGAGCAGGGAAAAACGTTGACGGATGAGGACATGTCACTCCGGACTGTGGAAACTAGCTCGAGAACAGGTTTCTAAGGGGAGGAGAACAAACAGCGTTGGATTCTGAATTTTGTAGAAAGACAAATTTTTCGTCTAATTCCTTTTCAATGAAATGAAACGTTCCGCTAGCTTAGAGGAAGCTTGAAATGCACAGCAAATGGTCTAACGCGAGGCCTTCCGGAGGCAAGTTTACTCCGAGTACAGTTGCAAAGTACAGTTACTGACTAACGCTAGCGGGGCAGGCGCGACAGAAGGGGATCTCGAGGTCCCGGCAGAACTCGGGCTACTGGCGAGCAGCCGGGCGCAGATTTGCGGCGCCAGCGTCCAGAGGACTCAGGCCTCCACCTGGGTTCCAGCAGTGAACGAACTGCTAGAATTCTGGCAGCGGGTGAGCACTCGGCGCCGGGTGGTGCGGAGGCGACTCCGGCGTTCAAACTCGTCCGTGAAAGAAGCCGGGTCAGGAGCGAGCGGCCGGCCAAGAGGCACTAGCGTAGACTGATGAGAGAGGTCCGGTCAGGGACGGGTGACTAGCCAAAAGGGGCCGGCCTACACCGACAAGGGAAGCCCAGTCGGGTCATGGGCTTGTGGGTTGCCGAGCAAAACCGCGCGCCTTCCTAGCATACAGCACTCTTGCGCTTTCCCGGATGTGTGGAAAGTACAAGATGGTTCATTGGATGGGAGCGGGTCCATGTGTCACCGTGCGTGCAACAGTAAGGGGGCCGTTGATGCCACGCCCCAAAAATGCTGCATTTGGTTGGAGTGGACATCTTGCGCCCAGACAGAAAGTCAGAGTTTGAACACTGGGATGTAACGGCGGCACTCTTTTTCTCTGCTCCTTCCTGCAACATTTAGTTTCATCAGTGGGTTTACCAGGAAGCATGCTGCATATTTGCCCCCCTCCTTACACACACACACACACACACACACACACACACACACGCACAACCCCCCCAAACTCCCCGCCCAACCCACCCGCCCCCGCCTTCCCACCCATCTGCCGTGGAAGGGCACAATGAAGTGTTTGTGCTCCCCCGGTCCATGTCCTCTGTCCACCCCCGCCGTCCTCTTTCCTTTAAGCCACAGATGTTCACAGTGCCATCCCACTAAAAGCGCCTCCGGACAAGACTGTCCTCTGTGTCCGCCAGAAGCAGAGTAAAAAAAAAAAAATAAAAAGGAGGAAGAAGAAGAAGAGGAAAAAGCCACAAAAGTGCAAGAGGGCACCATGGCAACCAAGTGGCCAGCTTTGATAGAGCCGTCGTGAGAGCACTCGGGTGATAAAGTGAACCTTTGTGAGGACAAGGCCATAAATGAATCCGGGCCATAACTCCCATTAGTCATCACCCAACAATGAATGCGGTTCTTTTTTTAATTTCTTTTATCGTTCCGCGGCGAGTTCGGGCGTTTATTAATCGACGGATCATCAAAATTACCTTCCTCTCCGACTGGCGAGAGCGTCGATCTCATCGAAGAAGACTATGGAGGGAGCCACGGCCCTCGCCTTCCGAAACACCTGCAGGCAGAAGAAGGCCGGGGGGGGGGCGACAACACAGGACGGGTCATTTTTTTTCTTTTTTTTTGTTTTCACAATGGCGATGGATTGTTCTCAGCTGCCGAGCGTGCACAAACACGCACAGGAAACACAACCATTAATGTCAGGCGGCGGCGCTCGGCCCATCCGTTCAGGGTGTAAACAACTAAAAATAATTAGGCCCGCCGTCATATTAACGTGTCCGCAAAGATGCAGTGTTTCCGTGGAAACCCCTGAAAGTACTTATCGGAGTTGGAGGGGAAGTTCAAAAAAAAAAAAAGAACCCACCTCTCTCACCGCTCTCTCAGACTCTCCGACGTACTTGCTCAGCAGCTCGGGCCCCTGAGGAGTCAAAGGTCAGGAGGGTTAGGAGCTGGTTGCTCTTCCTAGCTAGCGGTCGACACGGGGGCGACAGCTTCCTTGCAAAATCGAGGTTTTCGGGGAAAAAAAAGCAGAGAGCGGTGAGATTAAGACAATCGTTAGACCTTAGACCTTAAAACACTTGATAGCCTTAACTTTGACACTTTACATTTTATTGTATTTCTTGTTCTCTTTCCTTCCTACTATTATCTATTATTGTTATGTTTTACTTGAAACTCTGGCACAACGATTTACTTCGGAATAAATAAAGTTGTTCTTATCTTATCTTATCTTAGAAGCGGAGATCGGCAGAGAGGCGATTAAAGCAAGGGTGAAAATAATAAAAATAATAATAATAATAATACATTTTATTCAAAATCCCCAAGGTCACCTTAGATCAGGGGCCCCAGACTCGCGGCCCAAGGAACAATATTTTGTGGCCCCTGGCCTGAAGTCAAATCTTTGTGTTAGTGCGGCCCTGCATCTTTTCTTACATGCATCTGGGGGTTTTATACAGTGGGTTTCAAAAATACGGGCAAGGAACAAAGGAAAAAGTAACTTTGCAATGTTTTTTTTTACTTCAAAATTTAAAAATAAATAAATAAATAAATAAATAATTGCTAAAAAAAACCTTTAGAGACATTTTTAAAATGATCTTTTCTTATCTTATTTGTGTAAAAACCCCAAAAACCATGGCAAAAAAACCAAAGCAAAATTAGAAAGATTGATTTAATAACCAGAATAGGCTTGAAAACATGATACTTCCTCTTATACATGCTAACAATTAATTTTTAATGACTTCTAGTGGCAAATTTTCCCACTATGACAAAACTTTCTCTTAGCTCAACAATATTTTTAGGGTGTCATTTCATCCATTCTTTTTGATATTCATTTTTAATATTAATTCATCATGTATTTTTTGGAGGAACCGTTCATGACATACAAAGATTGTTAGTATTTACCTGTTTACCTCCTTTACACTAAAACAAAGGAAAAATTTGGACTTAGTGTTACTTCTAGGTAATGAAGTTACCTGCCCCTTTGACATCAAATTAGGCCATATGTGGCCCCCGGACCAAAATGAGTTTGATACCCCTGCCTTGGATAAAAGGTGAATACATAGTAAAATGATTAAAAAGGTGAAATAGATGGGTTTTGAGTTTCGACTCAAAAGCAGGGGAATAGAGCAAGTATCCCAAAAGGAACCAGGGCGCGGTTGCATTTACACCCGAGGAACAATACTGTGCGGTTTATCTTAGATTTTTTTTGGGCAACCTGCGGAGCTGTTGCAGAACTGGGGTGATGTGGTTCTTCTGGAGTTTGTGGAAGGCCTTGTTGGAAAGACCGAAAAGACCGGAGTTTTCAATCAGGGAGGAGACGAAGCCATGGACACTGATGGCTGCAGCCTGTGGAGTCGATTCATATTGGGTCGATGGAAATAGGCGGGCCCAGTTCTGTTGTTAATATTGGACTAGGAAGTTAAAGGGGATTCAAATTAGCAGTAGGACATAGAAAGGTTTGGACATTAAATCGGTTTGGTCTTTAGATGTGACGTTTTATCGGCCCGTGTGTCTTATTCCCAATTCATTTGTTGATAAAAGGCTAGCTCGTAATCGTAGCACTTGTTAGAACCTTATGTCTTCACCTGGACTGTCTCATTTCACATGTTCCCAAATGAACTGGGCGCGATTTATTACCGCACCCGTTCTGCCAGGCGAACGTCATTATTGCATGATTTCTTTCATGAACATTGTATCACATTGTATATATTGTATCACTATTGTATCATGTAAGTAGGACATTGTATCTGCTATTAGCATGAAATAGTTTGCGGTTTTCCCTCCCAACCCTCATCAACCCCCTTTCTCTAGACGCTGTTGTCTTCCCTTTCGCTCTCTTCGTTTCTACCTCGACAGGGCGAGACAGAAGCCCGTCCAAATCGAGCCGGGATCCGTCCGAGGTTTCTGCCCGGTAAAAGCCAGTGTTTCCTCTGCGAGCTCAGAGAAATGTCGGGTTTCTGTCAATCGTTTTTGGGAATGCGGTCCAGACCTGCCCGGATCTGAGCGTCGTGGGACGACTCTGTTCGGATTTGACCCCGTAAAAATAAAATCCGACCGATATCGGTCTTTAACTTGTTAAAAGGGCTTACTTGGAGTTCACGGGAAAAAAAATAAAATGAATAAAAAAAATAAAAACCAAGACAGGGCCCCGCCTCTTGCACGGTTACCCAGTACTATTTCAATCCTCGCCGTGCTCTTTGTACTGGCTTATATTAATGTGAAACATCTGTGTCTCGCATGGCGGACGCGCAAATTACCCGCTGCAACCGTCGCCGTTCGCAGCACACCGCCACGGCTGTTATCGCTACTGCAGATGTTGCTGCTCGTCGCCATGGTTGCAAAATTTCAGGTTCGCAGCCGGACGAATGCGGCGAAGCAACCACCTGGCCTTCCCGGAGATCCGTTTCATCTTTGGCTTTAAAAATAAAAGCGCAACGGGCACGACGCAGACTCGATCCCTCGGAGATGTAGCCGAGAGTCGGTTAGGGTTAGCGGGCAAAGAAGCTGGCAAACCGGGGTGAGTCGAAATCCGACAACTTTCACGTCTGAGACAGCAGGTTTGCCACGTTGGACTTTGCGACGTGCTGCGGCTGCTGTTCAAAGGTGATAATTATCGAGAGCGCTAGCGAAAAACGGGGGGGACTTTTCGTGCAGGAAAAAGCAGGTTCTTCAGGTTGCGTTTCCGAGCGATTTACAAAGACCATCTAAGCGTTTCACCGACATGGGAACTTTTAACCCTTGTGCGATCTTGACATTGTGTTTACTCCCCTTGTCCTACGGGTTAAAAACGACCCATACGACAATCTTTGTATCCTAGTGGTGTACGGCCCACATGGAAACATAAACAAAAAAGAAGCATCACTTTTTCTAATTTTGGGGTCTCTTTAGGAAAAGTCATAAAATTTCAAGTTGGAAAAAAATAGGTTAAGGTGTTTTTTCTACAGCTAAACATGGTAGTGGGTCAGTTTTGACCCGCAAGACAACACAAGGGTTAAGCTATCATTGAGCCACTTGATAAGCGTTCGTTCATCCTGGGTCTTTGCCCGGCGCATCTTTGCTTTGCTGCTTTGTCTCCTTCCCTTTCCCTTGTTTCCTTCCTCCCGTCAGGCCTTTCTCTGCCATCCGTTCTCTACCTCCCCTCTCTCTCTCCCTTGGCTTACGGTGCCGCTTCCAGATGTTTTTCATCCGGCTCTTCGTCGCCTTAATCGATCTTCCTGTCCTTCGCGTATGTTTTCCTTGTCCGGTCGTCCCATCTGTCGCGCGACAGCGTGCGGACGTGCGGGCCGAGGCTGCCGCCGCGAACGCCGCCGCGAAACGACGGCTCCGTTTTTTTTTTTGTTTTTTTTTTACCCCCTCACTTTTGGTGCTTCTGGGCCCCCAGACCCTTCTCCCTTCCCCTACGGCTCCCAGGTACTTTTCTCCCACTTCACTCTGGCGCTTGGGAGTAGATAAACATCCACTTAGCCCCGGGAAGAACTTCCTCCCTCTGCGATCTGCGCTTTCAACACCTCCGGGCTGCCGGCAGAGACGACACTTAACTCCCAGCCCTTTTGTCTGCAACGGTGAGTGCCGAGGTTGAGTCATTAATCCCGGGTTCCTCTCGGCGTTGCGGCCGGGGGGACCGGGTGGAAAGCGAGTTTAAGACCGTCGACGCCGCGGAGATACGAGGACGGGGCGGGCGTGTGCGCCCCCGCGCACGTGCGCGCGTGCCTGCGCGCATCTGCGGATGTGAGTGTGTGCGTCTGTGAGCCGCTGCAGTGGGAGGAAACCGAAATTGACAAGATGATAATAGGGCTTTTTCACTCAGAGGAAACAGGGTGAGCCTTAAAGTATCCACATTTAAATCTGGATAACATATCTATGTCAAAGAAACCGCTGCGCTGGAAAAAACCTGATACTGTTATTGCAGATGCTGGAGACCGATCCTTCGGGAGGCGGGACAGGATGTTTTTTTTTTTTTTTCTTCTTCTTTTTCATCCCTCTCACTGAGCAGATTGTCTTCCCGGTGACTCGAAAACGGCTGTGTGACATTACGGCGCGACTGTTTTATAACATGTGTCATAACGCTTCGCCCCGGGCTTTAGCGGGGTCCTGCGGGGACGCAGGGAGCGCCATCCCGCCTGCAGGGAAGCTTAATTATCCCCGTTTTATGTCTTAAACGCTGAACATTAAACAAATCCGAGTTAAACAGAGTCCTCCGGAGGACTTTGTGCAATATATACTGTGCAATATTCAGAACAGAATATTCAGAATATTCAGAACTGTGCAATATTTCATTTCATAACAGCTGCACTACAATTTTTCCTTTTATCATACTATTGTGCACTCCTTACCTCACTTGTTACTAAGACACTTATAGTTTTTACCACTTTTTTACTAAGACACTTTATAGTTTCACTGAGACACTTTATAGTTTATTTTTATTTCTAATTCTGCCTTTTTCTTTTTGTTATTTATTACTGTTATATTTTCTGTAACTCTGGCACAACAATTTCCTTCGGGATTAATAAAGTTGTTCTCATCTTATCTTATCTTATCTTATTCTCCTTAATGAATTAACCCCCATTACAGCTACAATTTCTTACAATTTCTTTCTGTCTCTCCGTCACGGCGACGGCTGTGAAACCACGCAACGATCGCCGATCCGACGGGCCGATCAATCCGTCTCTGTCAGGGAGGAGGCCCGGGCGACGAGCGGTGTGCCGGGAAGATCGGGGTGATGAATGAGAGGGGGCGAACACGGGGTCAAAGGTCGGACAAGGAAGCTCTCGGCGAAGGAAGTAGGAAGACGGGACCTCCCCCCCCCCCCCCCCCCCCCCCCGGGAACATGCATTGCTACCGCAGAGGCTCCTGGACCGGCATTTCGGTTCATTTTCAAGCAGCAGGTTGGAGGCGTAAAACCAGACGGGAGGATCACTTGGCGTTCATTTTGTGCGCTTTTAGGTTCGTCTCCCGGAGGCTCGCTGCTATGGGCCGAAAAAGACTCTCCCACTGGAAACCAGGGAGGGCGGTGTTGAGTTCAATTTTGATAGTAGAGCATAAATGAGCCTTCGAGCTTCACTGTTTTCTGACTTGACTGTTTCTTGAGTCGAACTTGAACGATCTCCCCGCTTCTTTGACGTTTCCTCTGCGTCACTTGTGTGAGCCTGAGTATTCTGGCTGTTTTCTGGGTCATTTTACGCCAATTATTTTGGCAATTAAGGCTGAATATATTACCGTAATTTCCGGACGATAAGCCACGACTTTTTTCACGTGAACAACGACGCGGCTAATACATGGACTTTTTTGGGTTGGGGACGCTGACGAGCTTCACGCCGCAAAACGTTTATCCTCGTCACATCGGACCGATGAAATGACCGGAAATTCTGAGTCCGTTCAACTCCGACACCGAAGAAGACGACTTCGACGGTTTTAGCGCGCAGGAGGAAGCCCGAGATAGCGATCGGCTAGCCGGCGCGGCTTATATTTAGGTGCCCTCAATAGTCCGGAAATTACGGTACTTATCTGTTTTCACGAGACAATTTTGCATCAAATAAAGTGATAATAACAGAAAAACTGAACTAAAAAAATCTCTAAATTGCATCCTAAATTGCATTGTGCATGTTTTTAGGAACCACACGGTGATTTGACACAGTAATTAAATGAAGAAATCAAGAGATTAACAAATCAGCAAAACGTACATATGAGCCGTTTGCAGACTCAGAACTGACCAGCTCAAAATTTGGGGACTACCCTAATCCAGGGGATCCTTTTTATTTTTGCAAACCCACAAGGGTTCATTAAGGGACCTTGGTAGAGACCGGTGTGACGGAAGTGTCTGCGACATGCACCTTTAAACCTAACACTCAAAAATAACCCATGGGAAGAAGACGAATACAAGGACAACACGGAGGGGGAAGCTGCCACGGAAATAATAACCATGATCTATCGGCGAATAGGAGATGGTTCCGGGAACTGAGGTTCCTGGATCCTCTGCTTTCCCGATGCACGATGAAAGAGGTTCATGAGCTGCAAAAAGTTCCTAAATGCGAAAGCGGCGATACAGTAAGCCCCTGGCCAAAAAAAAAAAAAAAAAACAGGAAGGGCCATCTTGAAGGCCAAGCTCTATATGACCCGCTTCACTGGCCAGTCGGTGCCCTGCATGTCCGACTGGAATTCCCTGGATTATCTCGTCTCGGAGTTTCCACTTCCCAGCTGCTCATTAACACCTGATTTATTTCAACGGTACCCCCCGCCCATGTCCGAATCCATCAAAAACGGCGGGCCAACATATCCATCAGTCACAACGTATAAAAATGACAAACAGCTCATCTGTATAACGTGCATGAAACGTTTCAGCACCAAGACGCTTACATTTCGGATTCGTTTTTTTTTTTTTTTTCCCCTTCTTTCTCCGGGGCCGTATCCATCATTCTGAGCTGTTTACAAAATCTGAGACAAGGATTCACCGATCACGCGGTTTACGGCGACGCTTCAGAGAGCGTTCTTCCATCTCTGGCAAAGGCATTTTACATTGATGGAGTTTCTGGAATGCCTCCATCCCGTTATTGCGCTTATTTTTATTTTTTTGGTTTGTTTTGCTTTTGGCCGTATTTGGCAGATCCTTCCATCTGGACCTGATGTGAGGAGAAGCACCTGCACCCGTCAAATTCCCGGCGATAATAATTCGCAAGTTCGGACGAGAGCAAAATAGTAACGGTCTGAATCGGGTCGAAAACAGAAAGATCTTACTGGGGGAAAAAGTGAAAGGGAACTTACTTTGATAGCCAGGAAGTTGAGGCCGCTCTCATTGGCCAGCGCCTTGGCGATCATGGTCTTGGAGCATCCCGGGGGTCCGTAGAGCAGAACTCCTTTGGGGGGTTGGATCCCCAAGCGGGTGAAGGCCTCGGGGTGTCTCAGCGGCCACTCCACCGCCTGCCGAAGTTTCAGCTTCACCTCCTCCATCCCGCCAACGTCCGTCCAGCGAACCTGTGTGGCACAGAGTGGATTTGATTGGAGCCGAGTGAACTCGTCATTTTCCGGAAAAGTATAAACCCTGGCGATATAACAAAAAAATACACGGATTGCATAAATCAGGTGATATTTGGTTGAATGCTAAATTTACTGCTGTGATTAAAGTGTGCGGTTAGCTAACCAAAACACAACGTCAACGCAATGTCATTTCCTGTTGATGTTTTGTTAGCATTAATAATGTTGAAATGAATTCTAATAAATCCTTAGTAATACAAAAGAATGGGACTCAAATGTAGATGTAAACAAATGACGCCCAAATATGCATCTCTATTTCACAATAATGTTATGACTTTCCATCACTTTTGAAGAGAGAGATAACAAAAATGCCAATTATTCTCAATTCGGCCCCTTCAAAGTGAAATCTTGGGGTTATTTTTCGATCTAAGCGTGTACAGGTATCCAGTGTTTCATGTTTTGCCGCTTCAGGGATCTTCACAACCAATCATCTGCCTCCGTCTTAACCAGGGGTGTCAAACTCAAATACACAGTGGGCCGAAATTCAAAACTGGGACAAAGTCCCGGGCCAACATTGATATTTATTGAAAAAAACCTTCCTCCAGATGTAACAATGAACCTTTTCATATGGACCCAAACAAGTTTTGCTTAAAAACTAAATATGGAACACGAATAGTTTAATACTATACCATATATGCAACTTAATATTGCACACATGCAAAATCCTGTGTTCTGCCGAAGTAGCAGGGTGCCGGTATTAGCATAAGGTTGCTATGACTACTGTCAACAGAGGAGAGGGCGTTTATGGGTCCTGTTGTGATTTTCATGCCAAAACACCAGCAGAAAATTCTGTTATTTTAGAATTAGCGGTACATGCACTGCAAACTATACTCTAAAAGTCATTTGATACGGCTTTGGGGGCCAAATATAATTACGGTGCGGGCAAAATTTGGCCCGCGGGCCAGAGTTTGACACCTATGATCTAAACCCTCTTTTCTGTATCCACTTCTCTCACAACATCTCTTTCACTCCATCCATAAATCTTCTTTCTTGTCTTCCTCTAAGCCTCGCGTCTGGCGCTTCCTACTTCAATCCTTCTACATCCCTCCTCTCTAAATGACCAAATCATCCCTGTCTGACCTTCTCTCCAAAACATCTAACATGTGCCGTCCCTCTGATGGACTCATTACTAATCCTATCCATCCTCACCCTCGAAGAGAACTTCAACATCTTCATCTCTGCTATCTCCAGCTCTGCTGCCGGTCTTTTCCCCAAAATCACGGTCTCTAAAACCATACGGCATCGCTGGTGTCGCCGCTGTCGATACAACTATCTGCCGGGATTTCGCTCGCTGACTCGACGGGGACGACGCAACGCGATTTTTCAGCAACTCATCATCGACTATACCGAGAAATCATCAAAATACAGTGATCCCTCGCTATAACGCAGTTTACTTTTCACGGTTTCGCTACTTCACGGATTTGCATCGTGCATCGTGTTCTGCTTTCTGATTGGCTAAAAAAGTCACTCCGCTTCTTCTATACCTGTGCGTCAATAACATCGCAGTTTAATATGTACACGTACGTCAAACAGCTTGCCAAATTTACATAACGTACGTGCAAATTCTCTTGCAGTTTCCAGTTTCTCTAAAACCCATAAAGTTGACAAAACGCTCTGGACAGACAAAAGCACCTGCGGCAGGGCCCAAAAGGCAGCGGAAGATGCTATCTATCGCAGATAAAGTTAAACTTCCGGACATGCTAAGGGAAGGTAAAAGCTATGCGGCTGTAGGTCGGCATTACGGAAAGAATGAATCTTCCGTTCGTTCCATAAAGAAGGAAGAAAAAAACATAAGGACGACAGCAGCGATAAGTTTTAATAAGGATGCAAAAAGGGTTGCGACTGTCCGCAACGAGACCATGGTGAGGATGGAGTCTGCATTAGCTCTGTGGATTTATGACTGCAGGAAAAAAAAACATTACGTTGGATACAAACGTTATCTGCACAAAAGCGAGAATACTGTATCAAAACTTTGCTTTGATGATTGAGCCTGTAAAATGGTTTGTTCTTTCTTTTCAATGTATAATAGAGTATTTAATTGTATAATAATTGTAAAAAAAAAATAACGGTTTCCACTTCACGGATTTTGCCTATCACGGGTTCTTTTTGGAACGTAACCCCCGCGAAAAACAAGGGTATACTGAATCCCCCATTTCCTGTACCTTGTACCTAAAAAATACTTCTTGTTTGGAAGACAAAAATAACAGGAGGTGTTGTTGACTGTTGTGGAGTTCCCAGATGGACGGGACGGCTATTCGATCATTTGATCCCGAGCAAAATCTAAATCCTGCCGGGGTGAAAAAAAAAAAAAAAAAAAAAAAAATCACCGGCTGAATAACATCCGCCTTCATCATCGGCACGTAAAAAGGTCAGTCGTAAGGCGTTTATTGATTTCAGACTCTGGGAAAGAGGGGAAAACAGCCCCACTCACCCTCAATCCCAGGGCAAAAATATACTATCAAATATCATATACCCCCCCCCCCCCCACACACACACACACACACACACACACACACACACGACCGGGGAGGCCAAACTTTGAGGAGCCAAAACTTTGAGCATTAGCAAAAAGGAAACCATCTGGTTGGAGTCCCATCAAAATGTCTCAAGTCATTTTATCGAAAAAAAAAAATGGCGGCGTTATTTGTATTACCGAAGGCGGTCGATGATAACGGGCAGGGGTCGGTTCCAGGCCCGCCGATGTTCCTCACGGCCCTAATCTGCGCGGCTCAGAACACCGAAAAACTTGGCCGGCAGCGAGCGCAGCAGACCAAACAAACTCTGATTGCGCGCTGATGTCACCGGCGTTCTCATATAACCCCCGCGTACCAACACCCAACCTCCGGGAGGAACTGAAACGCAAGAATAAATTGCTCAGAAACGATCAGTCCTTCAAGGATGAATACAGAATATAGAAAGGATTTAAAAAAAAAAATAAAAGCGGAGGGAGTCGGCCAGGAGCTATCCGTCTGACAAAAGGAGGGAAGGAGGGAGTCCGGCAGCGGAGAAGCCAGATGAGATAAAGTGGATAAGAGAAGAGAAGCTCTCGTCCAAGAACGTCTCAGAACCCTCATCCTCCCGGGCTCATCCTTCATTAGCCGACCTTTCATTCTTCCCTCCCTCTCAGCGCTGCTCCATCCATAACCCTCTTCCTTCCCCCCCCCCTTCTTTTTTTTTTTTTTTTTTTTTTCCTAATTCACCTCCTGACATTTTCTTCCATCCTTTCTTTTTTCTCTCTCGTCCGCCGGGCGTCACACTGAGTGCTTCCACATAGTCCTGCAATAAATACCGCGGCGAAACCCCCCGCTGTCCGACTGCGGATTTGCACGTGCCGCGTTTGGGTTTTACTGCCCTTGTCCGGATGTAAACGTCCGGGTTTAATCACCGCAGCGCCATGTAGATGACGTGACCTCTGACCTCAGGGACGGATTCGGATTCTCCGGATTGCTCGTCCTTATTTTCACCCGAATGAGCAAAAAAAAAAAAAAAAAAAAAAAAGTGAGGCGATTTTCACGTCGGTCGGACGGGAGCTTCCGATTGGTTGCCAGGTGAAGATGGCGATATTGATCCGACGTCAATGCCGATCAACTGTTCCTGATGATTTCTTATACAGGTCATCCTTCCTATTAGTTGTCATGATAAACATCTATAACTTTTGGCAACTTTCTACGTTTTCGCCGTCGTAGCTTTCGGTGAATCGCTATGGTAACCGGAATACTTGCAGTCGCTTGGGTTTTCTGTTTCCACGTGTCTCGGCCGCACTTTCTCCCCCCCTTTATCTTGATTTCTGCCGCTTCTTCTTTCTTCCTCTCCTCCCCTCCAGCTTTTTTTTTTTAATTTTTTTTTTTTTTCCTGACCTCCTCTCCTCTTCCGTGCTCCTTCCCCTCGCCCTCCCTCCATCCACTCTCCTGCCAGAGGTAACACATCCCAGGCCACCGGCCCCGTCTCTGGGGAACGGAGCACCTAATGGAAATCTGGCGTCCGGCCACATACTGTAAATACCGAACAATTTATGGACGGCACCGAGCGAAGGGGCGGCGGGGAGGTCGGACGGAGGGGAGGGTTTGCACAGATGAAGAGCGAGATAGGCCGGATGCAGGGAGCTCATTTGGACGTCCAGGGTGAAATGGAGCTGACATAAAAGTGACGGCGGGGGGGGGAAGCAGGTGGGCAGGGAGGAGGAGGAGGAGATGGACATATGGAGGGAGAAGAACAACAAATAAAAAGATGGGTTTTCTGCACAGTGGCGGGTATTCACGGCTGGCGGCGGAGAAACGCACCGTAGCAAAAGTGCATTTTGTTTTTTGTTTTTTTTTTAAAACGGAACTCGGTGCCCAGATGTCATAACAAATCAGCTGTATCCCAAAGGGTTATTAATTATGTTTTGGGGGGGGAGGAAAAAAAAAAAAAAAAGGGAAAGAAAATATGCAATCTCCATCTGCTAGTGAAGATTTATGGCGACAGGGTTTTCAAGTAAGCGACTTCTGGAACTCCCAGTCCAAGGAAATATGGCAGACCGAGTCAGAAGCTTCCTTTAAATCAATTAAATCAAAGCGAGAAATGTTTTCTCTCTTCTACTTTTTTTCAAATCCTCTTCTGATTTATCTGCTTTTTTTGGGGGGGTTTTAATTCTTTGTGGCTACAATATCCACTTTATCACCGGTGAAAAACTTTAATACAATTTACAGCTGCATTTTATGTGTATTTTCACGATCTCTTCTTTATTTTCTATTTATTCCTTGATAGGGGCAAAATAATCAACTATAACAGTGTCAATAGGCTAAGGAGACGATTCACTTCTTTTTTTTTTTTTTTTTTTTTTTTAATCATTGGAGTTTCCTTTATTTAAAAATCCCAGATTCTGATAGGATTCTCGGAAAAGCCCGAATGAAGCATCAAGATCTGCGCTTCGATAAAATCCAGTATATTAAAAAGACGGGGTTTTTCTACGAGCCAATAAAGTCGGACGAATAACACACAGGAAATAACCTTCGCTTCGATTCACTGAAACCGCGGTCCAATTCCTCGCAGGAAACACGCTTGGCGTCCGGCGTGCACCGTCGGTCTGGCGTGGATCGAAAATGTAAGGAGTTTGACAGGGTTATAGATCGACGCACGGCGCTTTATTTTGAAAAGGATGTCTGTCAAAGCGCCGTAAATGAGGAAAACGGAGTTCCTCGAGCTGGTTTGTGATTGGTCAAAAGGTGACGCCCAACGATTCAATGATTCCTCGATAGGATCCCCAGGTTGTGCGCGGCCGACCGCTGGCTGACCCCCTTTATTCTTAGTATTTACAAAAAATAAAAAATAAAAATAAAACTATAGCTGGATTTTTGCAAGCTGTTTTCATTTCCCAGAACCAGGAGGTCAGAAAATCCCGCCTCATTATCCGATGACGTTTCGGTTCCTGTTCCAGAATCAGACTCAGCTCAGAAATGCATTTAATTTAAATTTTGCATAACGAGTTAACTTACCCAGAGACACTCTTCATCACGCAAAAGTAGCAGCAGTGGCAAGTTCTCATTTAATTTACTCTTAAATTCCTAAATTCTTGTTTTACCGTTTGCAACAAGATGCGCAGCTGATAAGAATCTTATTGTCTCATTGTGTTTAATCTTTTTTAAAAAATGAGGCATGTCTCGCAGTAATAATGTGTCTGATGCATCTGAGATTCACCACCTCGCACGTTGAGTCGGAAATGACGAGCCGAACCGACCGATCAGTGCAACGTGCTTTTGTCAAAATAGTGGCCTCAATCGGATTGGATGTTTTTGACTCACACCTCACACACACACACACACACACACATCACACCCCCTCCCTTCCCTCCCCTTCCTTTTTTTTCCTCTTTCTTACTATGAAACCCAGTTATTATCTTTTACTGTTGTTTTCCGAACTTTACAAGCAGCCTCTCAGGATCTGGCTCTTTGATGGGATGGAGAGGAGGGTTGCTGTGGGTGGGGGCAGATACGTGCACGCGCGCACGTGCAAATGCAAGTGCACGTACAGGCAAACAAAATAAATAATCTTGAAAGAGAGAGATGAGGGGTAGGTTCTAAAAGGCTTGTTACGGATCTGCCAAATGGAAATATTAAAACCAGACAGCTGTGGAAGATGATTTCTTTTAAAAAGAAAAAGAGAAACTGGTGAATAAGATGTCAAAAAAAGGAGGGATCGCCTGTCACAAAACAAACAAAGGGTTTAAGGGGGAACTTCAAAATTTATTTACATGTAAAAGGAGAGCCGTAATCTGCAAAAGCTAAAAAAAAAAAAAAAAAAAAAAAAAAGGAAAAAGCTCTCGGTACGTGATTCGAGACGTTTTCCGAAGGAACTGCAGGCGCGTTTTCATCCGGCACCACTGGAAGTTTCTTATATAAAATGGATTAGAAACAAATGTTTGCACTCATGTGGATATAATCAAGTCCGGGGGCTCTGAGGCCGGCCTTTCAGCCGAGCCGCGCAAAAAAAGGGGGGGGGACGTTTGGGGGGGTTTGAGAGAAAGACAGAGAGGGAAAAAAAAAAAAAAAAGAGGAAAAATTCCGAACCCTGCTCCTCTCTCTCTTGTTTCCAGGAACCGGCCGTGAGGACTGGACGTCTCTGGGTGTGCTCAGTGCACGGTGCAACGATAGGATGGACCTCTCTTCTTCTGTTTTTATTTTTTTTTAATTTTTTTTTTTTTTTTTTTTTGAGGGGGGATATGTTGGCAGGAACGGTCACAGACCCGATCTGCTTTCAATTACCGGTGGAGGATGATGTGAGTCCTTTTCCTGTCCCCGTTATGTCTCACACATGCAAAAAAAAAAAAAAAAAAAAAACAAAACACCAAAACATCCTGGAGTCTCTACCGCAAGGCCTCCTCCCATCCACCGCCGCCACCCCCTGTTGCATCTTCGACCCGCCGAAGGCAAAGTGATCGATCTCTCCTCCCGCTGGGGGGGTTTGCGGAAACGACCACGGGGGTCGGTCCCGCTCTTCCGACCCCCGACCCCCCCCCCCCCCCCTCGATCCCTGGGATCTTTCAAGAGATCCTCCTGTTGATGAACCTTTAAATTCATCTGTTTGGCCCAAACCTTCACAATTGTGTTTTAAATGAAGTGCGTTGGGTTGGGTTTTGGGGGGTGGGGGGGGGGGGGTGATGTAAACCAGTCTGCTTCCTCCCGGGGCCGCGGCAGGGTCGACTGCAACCGAGACATAACGAACATTGATTACAAGCGCAGGGTCCAATACCGATTGTGTCATTAAAGATGATGCTATAAACCAGGCAGGCCTGCGGTGGGAGTCTCTGGAGATTGCTCCGCTATTAATGATTATGTTTTTCCGTGTATAATCTTCCATAAAATATTGCCGTTTGGCAATTTCACTGAAATCCGTCATTGCTTCTTGCCCCCCCCCCCTCCCTCCCTCCCCAAACATCCTTTTCCATTTCTACCGCAGCCAGTGAACGACTCGAAAAGTTCAACACGCTCCGTCAAAACTCTGAATCGGGAAACAAAAATTTTACAACCGGACCAATTTTTCTCAGTGATGAGACATTTATGGCAAAACTTCAGCTGTAACGGAAGGGCGACCACAACCGCCGTTCACCCACGAACGTCCCCGGAATCCCGAGAGATACCGCTGCTTCCTCTTAGGCCCCTGTTTTCGCTGCAGAGCCGGTTCCACGCTAGTCTGGTATTTTTGATTTAATCAACTTGAATGATATCAACTGATTCAAAATCAACTCCCGCCCTCACTGCACATTCACCAATCCATTCACGAGTCAGTCAAAGTCTTGGTCAGAGCTAATTTTAGCTTCTAGGATGCTAGCTAAGCTGAGTCGGTCAGCGTTAGCTAGCCAAAAAGCTAACAGCTTCAGAGCCTTACTCTTTCCTGGCAACAACAATATAAGGTGAAGACGCAAACACACAAGACTGGAAGTAGGAATACGATGGAGGAGCAGTAGATCAGATTAGATTCACCTCAGCTTTAAATTGCGCCAGACGTCTCATTTATGCTCGCCGTTAAACCCGCGCACGGACAGAGCCTTCTCTCCGAACTCCGCGTTCATTTCCTCCGTCGCCGGTGAGCTTGCAGATGCAGCAAACAGAGCAGAGCGCAGTTTGCTAAAGAGCAAACAAGGGGAAGGAACACAGTAGAAACTCCGTCTACGTCCCGCAAATTATTTACCTCGGTAAGATGGGAGGAAAATGGTATTTAGCTAGCTGAAGTCGCTCTCTTTTTTTGTCGCCGACGCGACGGCACGGGATGTAGATGCTAGAAATAACAGGTGATAAACCAGAAGTGGCAACATCCGCTACCTCGGCCTCGAACCCTGTTGAGCCGCATTTTGTAATAACGGTGCATTTTGTAATAAACGTCCAAAATGTAATCACTTTTTCATTTCATTTTGTAACAAAGCCGCATTTTGTAATAAAGCCCCATTTTGTAATAAACTGCCCCAACGCATTTTGTAATAAATTTTGCCGTATTATGTAATAAGTTATTACATATTGAGAAGATTATTACAAAATGCACTTGGAAATGTAATAACGTGGTGCATTATGTAATAACAATTCTAAAGCATAAGTTTGTTAATTGTATTTTATTTTACTTAAAAGTATTTGTAAAAGCTAGGCCTATTATTAGTATCACTGTATTAGCCTAGTAGCAGTACTTAGCAATTACTATCAGTACACTATTCAAAGGTTGCATTAACAGAGAATATTCTATAAATTCCATGTTATTACATTTCCTAGAGAATAAAAAAGTTGCAAGTGCATTTTGTAATAATCTTCTCAAAATGTAATAACTTATTACATAATGCAGCAAAATTTATTACAATATGCGTTGGGGCAGTTTATAACAAAATACGGCTTTATTACAAAATGAAATGAAAAAGTTATTACATTTCGGACGTTTATTACAAAATGCGCCGTTATTAAAAAAACGCGGCTCAACAAACCCTTACGGACGTCCGAGACGACACGCCAGCCCATCCCAGAATTCTGAAGGCGGCGGGAAATGCTGCTCGGCGGAAGCGGGTTTGAGATCGGTAGCTCCGTCGCTTTGCATCGAGCGCTTCGCAGCCAAACATCATTCATGTCACATCTTTTTTTTTTTAAATGAAATTCAGATGGGGAGAGAACGGTCAGCTGGACGCTCTTATCGGCAGGATCGGCATCATTAATTCACTCGCTGACAGATTACATCATGAGAACAGGATGAAAGGATCTTTAAATGTTGTCATTTTCATCCGTCCCTCTCATCACCATAAAAGCAGAAATGGATTTTTAGTTTTTCGGGAGCCTATCGCAGCAGCGTCACCAACACCCTCCAGCGAACTTCTCTACCAACTGTACCTCTGGATAAGGTCTTTACATTACATTACATTATATTACAGTCATTTAGCGGACGCTTTTATCCAAAGCGACTTACAAAAATTGCAATTCAATAGCTGAAGATCCAAAGTACCAGTAATCGTTATTCAGAAGTCACCACTCTACAAAATAGCCATCTCAAAACCTTATACATACATACATTCATTTCTTGTCTTTTTTGTTGTTTTTTTTTTGGGGGGGGGGGTGCTAAGTGCTATTAGCGGTGTATTGCTCGGTGAAGAGGTACGTTTTCGGCTCACGGCGGAAGATGGGCAGCGACCCCGCTGTTCTGACCTTTCCCGGGAGTTCGTTCCACAACTGAGGAGCCGAAAAGAGCCGAGACCGGTTCGATCGTCGGCCGGGGGCTCCGAGCGATGGGGCGGACGGTCGCCCGGAGGCGGCGGATCGGAGGGGACGGGTAGGGACATGTGGTTTGACCGTATCCTGAAGATATGACGGGGCTGTACCGTTCACCACCAGGGTCTTGAACTTGATGCGGGCGGCTAGCAGGAGCCGGTGAAGGGACTTAAGAAGGGGTCCCGGCGAGTTCGGACAAAGAGGAGAAGCCTACCTTGGGGACATCGACGGCCACCTCCCTCATGGCGCTGGGCTTCACCACCGACATGGCCCACTGAAGGTCCTGCAGGGTGACCATCACCTTCCCGGTTAGCTGCCGGTCCGAGGGCGGGCTAGAAGCTGCCAGTGCCCTCCTGAGCGCGCGGAGTCCTGTGGGAAGACAGCGAATCAACATGGCCGTCCACTATTACACAACTACTATTTCATGAAAACATCCCGAATCATCGGCGTAAAGCAGGGTGGTGAATTCCATCAGAATCGCCCGATGACGTGAATTCACGCAACTTGAAACGGTCTCAAGAAAGGGAGATCGACCAGAACGTGCAGAGGGATTGACCCCGGACACGAAGAAAGCTGGTAGCTGTATTTTTTTTTTCTTTTTTTTTGCTTTAAACCCAAAATTGGTCTAACCGTTCAGGCTCACACTTGTCATGTAAGACGCGGGATGAAGGCTAATTCCCCCTTTTGACATCGGAAACAATCAGGCCGTCATTATTTTGGGGGAGAAAAGAGAGGAAGCCGAGGGAAACGGAAGTGTCGTTTAAAGCGCTTCGGGTTGAGACGCCCTCGTTTTCTAAAAAGCATTAAGCGATTTTACAAAAAAAAAAAAAAGAGGACGGTTAAAAAACATACAAAACAAAGATGAGTCAATGCCTTTGCATTTTTGCTGTCCCCCCCCCCCCCGAAAAAAAAGGGTCACAGGAAACCGTGCTGAAGAAGAACAGCTCTGGGCAGAGTCGGCTTTGCAAAATGATGAGGCGCTGAGTGAGCGCAGGCATACAAAACACTCCCCCGAGACAAAAAGTCACCAAAAAAAAAAAAGAGGAACGTGTTTATTCACAGAAGAGACAGGTTTCGCGTGCAAGAGGCTCTTTTTTTTTTTTTTCCGGGAGGAATGTGACTGCCAAGCCAGTGATTTCACACGTGGTGGGTTTGAAAACAAAAGCGTTTCGCTCAATCGGCGCGGCCAATGGCAGCGGGCTGAGCCCCGCCTGCCAAAAATCTATTAATATTTTAAATGTTAGCGTGGTTTTCGTATTTTTATGATGGACAGCTGGACGTGCCGCGCTTCTCCGGAGTTCTCCGCCGGACGGGAATCCGACCGAAAAAAGGCTGCCACTTCGTCCGGTGTTTTTTTTTTTTTTTGACGCGGCGCTTTGCTCTGCTGGATTCAAAAGCCGGCGCGTGGGTGTTGATGGGTTTATCACGTTACCGTGGCGAAAGAGTAACACGCGCTTCCAGGAGACGCCGTTTATTAACCAAGGCGCCGACAAGATCGTAAAAAAGGAGGACTTAGTTGAAAATAAATTCGGGCTCACATTCTGACCCAAGCGATCGATACATCGGGAACTCCGCGCAGCAGTTTCCCGCGAGTTCGGCCTCTCGTTTTTCCAGCTAAAAAAAAAGAAAACGTGAGCGGCGCTTTTTCAAGAAGGTGTGAGGAGTGTGTATTGGCGCTTGGGAGGGAAGGGGAGGGTTGTAAGCGCAAGAGAATTACACCTTAAATAGCGGGAGATTGCAGTTGCAACAAAACGAACCGCGATCACGTATCCGGAATCCCGGAGTCGGCGGATTAGACACACGCGTCCCTGGTGAAAACGTGTCCACGCACACATCGCAAAGGCCCGGATTGAAACGCCTCGCTTCCTCTTCTGCGGCGGAGACGAGGCGGTTAAAGCTCGGGGGGGGTTACGATCAGACAGGCCTGCATCCTGTTTATATTTTGCAGCGCTCGAGTGACTTAGGTGAGGGACGGATCAAGAAACGGAGCGAAGTCCAAACACAATGAGCGCAAGCACGGCTTGTCTTCCGCCCGAGTGTCAAGCCACGGTCAATGCGTTCCCCAGCGCAGGATGTCTTTCACTTCTTCTTTCGCTTTTCCTATCGCCGCCCGCCCACCATCCATCTCTCTCTGGATCCCCCGGGGGACCAGACATCCCATCAGTCAGCCTCGTCGTCTGCGTTAGAGCTTTTCTGAGAGCGCCACAGCCTCGCGTGCACAACAAAAACAGCTGTGCCGGGTAAAAAAAAAAAAAAAGGAAGACGGCGGAGAGGAGGGGGGGGGCAGGATGTGGATGGAAGCTGAGGTGAGGAGGTTGATGAGGACCATCGGCGAGAACATCAACGCCATCTGTGCGCGGCCCAAACCGCCAGCTGCCTGCCTGCCTGCCTGCCTGCCTGCCCGGTGAAGGCGTAAGCCACCGGAACGTGGACAGAAAACCCAGAGGATCTCCAGAAATACCTCCTTCATTTTGGAGTTAGAAAACAACCAGGGTTCACGCCTGATCCCCCCCCCCCCCCCCTCGTCTGCACCGCCATCTCCGCACCGTTTCGGTAAAAACCGATGGATTATAATCCACACCACCGGGCAACATGGGTGCTTGGTATTTAAACATCTACGGCAGGAGTGTTATCTGGTTCGATATGTCGCTCATCCTGAAGTCCCATCTGGACACTGGATGTTCTTTTGAAGAAACCGCGGTACCAGAATAAGACGCTTCAAAATAAAGATACTGCAGGATTCTACGGGCCCAGTCGTGGAAACGTGACCGATAGCGATATCTTTTTTTTATGATTCGGAGTACTCCTTGTTTACGCCAGGTACTCTGATATTTTTTGGTCCACAAAATTTGACATAACGTCACCCCACCTCCTCTTAAGACCGACATCAAGCCTCGCTCCCAACTCACAAGTCGAGTGCTAAGGTCGGTGTCTAGAGGAGACTGCAATGTTCCTAAAAGAAAGTCTGCCTTTTCTCAATCCGCCTTTTCCTATAAAGCCATCAAAGAATGAAATGGGCTTCCAAACAATCTAAGGAACATGACTGATTTTTACACCTTTACACGTGACATTAAAAATTGGATTCTGGAGCACCAAACATGCTCAAACTAACAATGCCAGACAGGTATTTCACCCCCAAAGTAATAATATCACAACAATAGCACTTTCAACTTGCAAAATACATATTTTATTGCCTGTTTATATATTGTACAGTTATTTTATTGGCTATCTGTATATTCTATATATATTGTCTATTTTGTACAGTTTTATATTTGTATTGTTTTCCCAGGACTACAAATGGAAATTAGCTATGAGCTAAAATCTGGCACAAAAATCTCTGCCTTTTAATGTCATTGTACACTGTCCTAATAAACTTCTAAACAAACAAACAAACAAACAAACAAACCCATGCAGTATTACCTACACCTCTGGGGCTACACATACACTAGCATGCAGCTACTCAAAGCTACATCACTGCTTCATCGTGCAAATGCGGGAGTTTGAAATGGGGTTTCGCCTAATGGGCAACATGGCGATCAGTTTTGTAAACATTTATTTGTTGATGGTTAAGGTTTTCAGTATGGAGGGAGTGATGTCGACTGAAACGATTAACTCAGCGGTTCGCGATGGCTTTGGAGGAAGGATAAAAACGACAAAATACATTTATAGAAACAAATTTTGAAGTGTACAAACTCACAGTGGGCTCGAGGTGCACAAGAATCACCCATTGCCGTAAAATATTACGTTGGCGATGCCTTTTCAATTTAGAGGCTAAATATTTGGGCCAATGTGTCATGTGACCAGGACTAGCCTCTTCACACACGTCAAATTCCTCAGAACGGGCGGGAACCATTTTTTGTAGCGCCCGATAAGCAGGCATGAACCCCAATAGAGGTGTTCTTTCAGACATTTATTCCAGATATTTCATTCGTCCAGTCGTTGCCAAACCTTCTTCTTCAGTCACTCCTTTACAAAAAATAAAAAATCGAATCGGAGCAGAAGCCATTGGTTCATTTTAAACCCCCTGAACCTTGTTCCGGTCGCCGTATGTATCTCAATGGACGTAGGAAAGGGTGAACAAAGAGGCGATCGGTTGGACGTTTTTCGCTCAGAAAAGATTGAATTCCACGACCCTGTCGCTCCTGACGACGACCCTCGCGCAAAAAAACAGCCCTTCGGAGAGAGTGGAGGTTCATGAGTCTGGCCTGATCGCACGAAGGCCGGCGGAAACCCGATTCAACAATGTGACTTTAACATTTTGCTACAGGGAATTTCTCTCTCTCTCTCTCTCTCTCGATCTCCTGACTCCTCTTGGCCGACTCCACACACACATTTGGTTTAGTTATGAAAACATCCGATGGGAAGGGAGAAGGAGGAGAAAAAAAAAAAAAGAGAAAAAAAGAGGAGAGGCAACACAACAGGATTTAATCTGAACCTTATGCGGACTCGTTCGCTTGGTTCTGTTTAGCGCTCCTCCTCTCTAGAATGCTTCGACTTCTCAAGAGATCTGGTGGGAATTGAGAGGAGAGAAAAAAAAAAAGATGAGGGGGGGCTTAATGTACAAAAATGCACATTTTGCAAAACACCGCGCCGGGGCGCAATGTAGGTACGGGGTCGAAGGAGGAGATCTCATTTGGTTAGTTGGTTTGGCGTTTCGGGACTTGTCTTAATTACGTCGGTCCAAAATAGACCCTTCTTTTTTGGGGGGGTCACATCCGCTGACACCGAAAAGAAAAAAAACGGAATAGAAAACATCTTTCCAGATGACTCCGACTTCCTTCCAGCTGGTCGCTCCGGCGCACGGTAACACGACGGGACGCGGCACTCGCTAAATTAAACGCTGAGCATGTGCTTCGCGGTAACAACGGGCGTCATCCTTATTTAACAGCACTTTGGTAAACACTGATGGCTTGAAGCCAACGTGAAATGCACCATCAGGAGGACATTCTGGCACGTTCTGCAGGGGAACCACAACCGTTCCAAATCCCCGACTAATGCCAGCTGCAGGAGGGAAAACCAACCAACTCTGGGGTTTTTGAAGTGACGATCCTTTATTTGTTGTTGTTTTTTTTTTGGGGGGGGGGGGGGTGGAAAGAAGACATAAAACTAACAAACCGCTGCATCAGAAACTCTTTGACCGGCGGAATTCTGTCTCGCCCCGCAGACTGAGCGGGTCATGTGACCAGGAAGGAAAGTACATGATATGAAACCAAGGCTCGCCACGTTAGCGGCGTCCGCTGAGCTGCAGAAATAAACTTCGGGGTCGTCACTTGAGCCGGCGCCACTAATTTGTTTAGATGTCTTTTTGTTTTTTTTTTTCAAGCATTTGACCCGCAGCCCTGTTTTATGCATTTGGATTCACATGCACATTAAAAACACAGGTCACCTGATGGCCCTTATTGGGGATGGAGGTACCTGCACTGAATTAGCACGGGCAAAGGCAATGTGAATGTATTTAATACAAAAAAAAAAAAAACACAGATGATTTACTGACTTATCAGGATGCAGCGACAAAAAAAAAAACAAATTCCTCAGTTCCACTGTGGTTCAATGTCACCATCAGAGCAGATGTTTGAGATGTTTGTCCCCACCCCACTGCTGCGGAGGAGACGCAGCAAAGCCCCATTGATGAATCGGCCCGGGCGCGCAGGTCTGGAGACGCTGGCTGGCGTTTAATATCTGCATATTTGTCGTCCAATCAGTAACGCGCGCATTTCTGTTTTTTTTTTCCCTCCTGCTTCACAAGAGCCCCATTGTCAGAGCCAGGCAGATCATCGCTCAAGTCCAGCCCGAACACAGGAAGGTGTGTCGAAAAAAAAAACCGAGTCCAAGCGCATTCCGACGGGGAAGAGTCTGGCTACGTGTGTGTGTGTGTGTGTGTGTGTGTGTGTGTTTTTTTTTTTTTTTTTTTTTTGCAATGCCGCATTGTGCATCGCCCGGCCCCCCGGACACCCACGAGCCCAGGCTGAGAGGCCGCACTGTCCTCAGATGAATTGTGAAATACTTTGGGCATTACACCATTACAAAACCGCAGGAACGTTTTCATTACTCGCCGGGGCTTCCGGAACACTCTTTGCACCTGTATTTACAATACCCAACATCTGTTCCCGGGGCTTAAACACCACAATAATATGTGCTCCGAGAGTGCACGCACGCACGGAGGCACGTGCACACACACACACGGATGACAAAGACAAATACGCTCTTGTAGAAAGCATGTGCAGACCCACACAAATGCATACAGTCAAAGCTGAAGTAATACACACACACACACACACACACACACACACACAGCTGTGACTGTGTAAAGGTAAGTGCCGGGGTTAAGGAGTACAAGCAGCACATTTCCGGATTTTATAAACACAGGCCTCAAATAAACCTCACATGCTGATCCGGCTGATATTTATGTGACCTGTCCCGAAATTCCACAAGTGTCTTTAAAAGGAGAGACGAGTTGGAAAAAGCTCTTTATAAGGCCAGGCCGCGGCGGTAAACATCATTTAGCACTGTTTGGGACACCGAGTCTTCCACGGCGAGATTTATGTCAAACACACAAAGCTCCGCTCCACATTTTTTTTTTTTCCATATTTGTTTTGTTTTCCACAGCCAAGCGAATCTTTGGGCTCGATTTCCTGCACCTGTCAGGCCCAAGAGATCAATAGTTCAGCTTCCACAGCGAATACTTGGCTTTTGGAGATTTCCAGTGAGTGTGTGTGTGTGTGTGTGTGTGTGTGTGTGTGTGTGTTAGCCAGATCGCTTTGCACGTTTACAAAGTAAATCGTCATGGCTTTGGAGTTTTCGATCGGACACGTGTAGGTTTTAAATGCGCCGCTTGATCTTTAACGCGGGAAATAACTGGGAGACCGAAAAGCTTTCAGCTGCTCGGTTGTGTGTTTATCATTCCACGTACTCAATTTTACTAGCCTCTTTTTGTTCCGATGGGCTTCCCCTGTTTACAGAGGCTTGTAAACAGTGTGTCCGGATGTGGCACAAACTAAACAAGCAAAAAAAAAAAAAAAAAAGCGCACGCACGCAGGCACACACACACACAAACACACACATTAACACTGTTTAGATTGTGGAAATGAGTCATCCGCTCGGGTCAGGGGGAGAAGCCCGACGGCAGCAGGACGACTGAAAGACGCCGGGAGTCCGCGTGATCACACAATGTCGCCCCCGGCAACACAAGACTCCGGGGGGGGGGGGGCGGCGAGGGGATGACGGGCCGCCTCGTGTCACCGGGATGTGGCTACGAACGGGGGTCACGGTGACATCCGGGGCCAAAAAACTGGCAGGAAATGGTGACGTTTGGAAGAAAGGAAAGATGGAGGGTGTTCCAAAAAAAAAAAAAAAAAAAAATGATATCCGTAACCACGGCGACACAGTTAAGCCGTTCGATTCATCCTTTTCACTCCCTCGATAAAGTCATGAAAATCACTTTGTCGGTGAGGAAATTCAGATCGGTGGTTTCACAAGCAAGAGATACGACGATAGGGATTAGCGTGAGGATGCAAATGCCGCCAGGGGAGAGGTGGGACGCCAGATATCATCGGAGGGAAATCCGGTGCTGTGCATCCTAAAGTGTGGGGAAGTATTTTTCTTTATTTTGGTTCAGGGACGCCGTCAGTTTTATTGTCGTTTTTTTTTTTTTTTTTTTGTTTCCCCCGTCACACATTTGCCCCTCCGCCCGATCCGCAATAGACTTTTTTAATGCATTCATGAGCTTTCAGTGTTCTCGTAGGCAAACCTTTTTGGGTCAAATTGCCATGGCAACACTCTTCTATGGCTTGGTGAGTTGGTTCAAAATATAACTGATCCGTCCCCAGGACTGGCCTGCGTTGCGATGAATATCCAATACCATCTAGTAATAGAACTAGATTCTGGATTTCACCGGCATTAAATATCAAATGTGTTGATGGATCATTTCATCATGTAAGCTCTGATACCAAAACACACACACACAAAAATACTTTCGAAAGAAAATGGCCTAAAATTGACTAGGGATGTATCAGGATCAAGGAGATTTACTTTTAACTGAGATGAAATGCTTAAATGACAGCATCAGATGTCAGGAGGCAGACATCGTTGCATCATCGAATGTTATATTCTGTTCCTATGAAGATGTTTAGAAAATATATGAAACATCTAAATAAATTAGAAAATTGCAGCATCCACTCCTCACGTCTGACTTGAGGACTGGGACAGAGAGATGTGACGCGGGGCCACATCGGATGCGGCAGAAATACTGTCTGGACCGTATTTACGAGGCGAGTCGCTGGCGTGCCGTCCCGGCATTTTTCTGCTGTGACTAAAGGGGTCCTGCAGATCATTTTAATACCGGCCGTAAATCTGTCCGCCCGGGGGGAAACCGCGATGAGAGCCACGTCCCCTTCAGACGAGTCCGATAGGGAATCGGCATCCGACACCGCGGAGCATCGTAGATTTACTGTTGGGAGCGAAATCCTGTTAAACATTAAAAAGGGGTAAAAAAGTTCAAAAATACTCAACCGCTCCAGCAGAGGAGGGACTGTGTCGACAAAGTTTAGTTGCCAAAACCAGATGTGCTTTTTTTTTTTGTTGTTGTTTTTTGTTTTTTTCCTTTTGCTCTATTATCCACCGGCAGATGCAGACGAGGCATCTTGCAATATACCGTCTGTCCACTAGAGGTCCTCGTTCTGCGTTATCGTAGCATCCTTTCCCCCGCAGCAGCAAACAGTGAGTGTATTTTGTTGTAAATAATCTGACAGATAGTTGACTCGTGATGGAGTCGGACGTAATCGATTCGAAAACGCGTCAATCTTAAAACTCGAGGTATTTCGAGAAGTTCCGATGACCCTGCAGAGGGACCCGTATAATACGTCTAACACTGGAGGTGGCACGGGGATGTTTTTTGAAGAAATACATTTTACACTTTACAAAATACTTGACATTTCCCTCAGTGTGCACCTTAATGGTAATATCACTCAGTGTGCACAGCGGCCGGTATTTTCTGTTTGACTTCGATGGGAGGAATGGGGGTTATGGGGTTATAGAAATGTAATTTGCTGCAAAGACTACGAAAAAAGACTCAACGAAGGAATCTCTCATGTATCAATCTCAAAATTATAAATGATACATTAGTTATAAACGTAATATAAATTCATGTCAGCATGCATTCATTCATTGTCAACACCGCTTATCCTGCACAGGGTCGTAGGCAGGGCTGCAGCCTATCCCGGCTGTTATTTAGCGAGAGGAAAGGGTCACCAGTCGATCACAAGGCAACAACAAGAGACATAAACCATCCATTCACCCACAAATTTACACGTCATGTAGAGACAAACCAGGGTCTCCTCGCGATGAGGCGCTGCAAATGCGTATACACTATATGGCCAAAAGTATTTGCTCACCTGCTTTGACTCGCATTAAGTGAGATCCCATTCCTAATCCACAGGGTTTAATATGACGTTGTTCCACCCCTTGCAGCTATGGCAGCTTCAACTCTTCTGGGAAGGCTGTCCACAAGGTTCAGGAGTGTGTTTATGGGAACTTTTGACCGTTCTTCCAGAAGCGCATTAGTGAGGTCACACACTGAAGTTGGATGAGAAGCCCTGGCTCTCAGTCTCTGCCCTAATTCATCCCAGAGGTGTTCTATGGGGTTGAGGTCGGGACTCTGAGCAGGCCAGTCAAGTTCATCCCCACCAGACTCTGTCATCCATGTCTTTATGGAGCTTGCTTTGTGCACTGGTGCACAGTCATGTTGGAAAAGGAAGGGGCCGGCTCCAAACTGTTCCCACAAAATTGGAAGCATGGAATTGTCCAAAATGTCTTGGTATGCTGAAGTTTTCAGAGTTCCTTTCACTCCTGAAAAACAAGCCCACCACCAAACTTCACACTTGGCACAATGCAGTCTGACAAGTTCCGTTCTCCCGGCAACCGCCAAACCAAGACTCGTCCATCAGATTGCCAGATGGAGAAGCTCGATTCTTCACTCCAGAGAACGCGTGGTTTCCACTTCTCTAGAGTCCAGTGGTGGCGAGCTTTACACCACTGCGTCCCACGCTTTGCATTGCACTTGGGGACACGTGGCTTGGATGCAGCTGCTCGGCCAGGGAAACTCATTCTATGAAGCTAATCTGAAGGCCACTGCAGTTTGGAGGTCTGTAGCGATTGACTAAAGAAAGTTGGCGACCTCTTCGCACTATGCACTATTCCGTCAGTTTACGTGGCCTACCGCTTGGTGGCTGAGTTGCTGTCCTCCCCAAACACTTCCATGTTCATATAATACAGCTGACCCATTCTTTCACAAACATTTTTAGGAACAGTCTGCATGCTTAGGTGCTTGATTTTACACACCTGCGGCCATGGAAGCGATTGGATCACCGGGTGAGCGAATACTTTTGGCCATATAGTGTACCTACAAGACATTTCAGTGTCCCCTGGCTGGCCGCCATCAAAGTTACGACCAACTGACCCGGACCTTAAAGATCACTATGTCTTGACCGTAACACTCGGCTGGGCAATAAATAAACCCACCTCTTCATTGAAGGATCCCATGGATCCTTGCCGTCATCTACGATCAAGAGCCGACATGACACGCCTGATTGTCACTGGTTGACGTCAAGATTTCACACAGAAAGTGCCCCCGCCGCCCCGTCCATCCCCCTCAGCAGGCCGAAATAGCCCTATTCCCGGATCTATCGGCAGCCCGCTATTGTAATTCGGGCAGGAAATGAACTGAAAGGGTGCGCGTGTGAGTCCCTGCACTTTCTCTCTGCAGCTTTGCAGGGTGTTTTTGGGGGGTCTTCATGTGCGTGACCGGCGCATGCTGGAGCCACTGTCACAGCCAGGGAGTTAAAGGGGGGGCTTTGTCTTTATTTGGCAGGAAGCCGTGCGCTGAGGCGAACACCCCCCACCCCCCCGCGGCTCATTGTTACCTGGCCAGTGCGAGGAAACAACTGCGGTTCCTTCTCGAAGTGTTTTTCTGCCTTTTCGGCTTTTGTTCTATTCTATCCGTGGAGGTGAAGGAGGAAAAAACAGACTGACGGGTGTGTTTGTGTGCCGAAGCCGTACGGGAGTAACACACCCCTCCCGGGTGGTTTCTGTCATTTTGTGCTGCAGCGGAGCATCTGTGCAGGGAGCCACTGCAGCGACGGACGGACGGCTGATGAGGCGGACACAAGTTTCCTTTTCCCGTGAGGAAGAAAAACGCCGCTCTCATATCAGGGATGGCATTTATAATATAAGCTAACATTAGCACGCGAGTAAAAGCGAAATAAACACGGCCAAAAAAAGAAGTTGGTTTTAAAACTGTCTCGGTGGGTTTTTTTTTTTTGAATCAAGAAAAAGTTATTTGAATCTTATTTTAATGAACGGCATGTTGGGACATTTATTTTTTACAGAGCTAAAAGTGTTGTGGTTTGTTGTGAAACACAAAATATGTTGGTTTTTTTTTTTTTTTGGAGCGGGTTCAATATATGCTTCAAAAGATTATTTCTGAGAAATAATGAAAACTAACTGGAATTCATTTACCTTTCCCATCTTACATTTAACAACATTAATAATCATAAAAACACATTATAGAAATAATTAGAGACAATAATTCTTATTTGAGCTGTTTGGGTTTCCAAATGTTCTAAATGTAGTAACGTCCTTTTCCAGTCAATTTCACACATGTATATCAAAGTCATGTTGAAGTCCCAAAGCGGGAAAAAAATAAATAAACAGAAATAAATAAATCATATTGAAGCCTGGAAGATATTACCTAAATGTCAGAAAGAAATTTCCCCAGTTGGCGCGCATTTCCTTTTAAATCTGCTCACAATAACTTAGCAGATTAGATACAGGGAGACTTATAAATAGCTTGTTTTTAAATCCTAATTACAACAAAAGCAGTGCAGTTGTTACTTTTGAAATTTTAATGGAACTTTTTGTTAAGATGCGGTTGCATGAGCAAATGTGTGTGTGTGTGTGTGTGTGTGTGACAGCGAGAGAGAGACCTCATTTCGGAGGCTGAGACCTGTAACGTTTTAAAAACCACTGCGCGGGGAGTCGTGAAGTTAATTTCCATGACATTTCCAAAAAACCGCACAGACATCACCGGGGCCTCGGAACAGCTGTCGTCATCTCCCATGACTTTTACAAGTTTTCACTGACCTTGTAAAGCCTGATCCCGCTTTTAACTGGCTGACCTTCCTGTCCTGCGACTTTTGTGCCTCACAACTTTTTATGTCATGTGATAAATGTGAGCGAGTGGGTGGAGCGGCGGTGCGTCAGGTCTACATGTTCTCCGCCTGCCTGCCTGCTTGGGTTCTCCAGGTTCTCTGTCTCGCTCCCACGGTAAGAAAAACACTCGGCAGGTGTGTTTAAATTCTTCTTGAATTTAAAGATTGACCGGCTGGGTGTCTCCATAAGCGGCCCTGTTGAGCCGCATTTTGTAATAACGGTGCATTTTGTAATAAATGTCCAAAATGTAATAACTCTTTCATTTCATTTTGTAATAAAGACGCATTCTGTAATAAACTGCCGCATTTTGTAATAAACTGCCCCAACGCATTTTGTAATACATTTTGCCGCATTATGTAATAAGTTATTACATTTTGAGAAGATTATTACAAAATGCACTTGCAACTTTTTTATTCTCTAGGAAATGTAATAACATGGAATTTATAGAATATTCTCTGTTAATGCAACCTTTGAATAGTGTACTGATAGTAATTGCTAAGGAGTGCTACTAGGCTAATACAGTGATACTAATAATAGGCCTAGCTTTTACAAATACTTTTAAGCAAAATAAAATACAATTAACAAACTTATGCTTTAGAATTGTTATTACATAATGCACCACGTTATTACATTTCCTAGAAAATAAAAAAGTTGCAAGTGCATTTTGTAATAACCTTCTCAATATGTAATAACTTATTTCATAATGCGGCAAAATTTATTACAAAATGCGTTGGGGCAGTTTATTACAAAATGCGGCTTTATTACAAAATGAAATGAAAAAGTTATTACATTTTGGACGTTTATTACAAAATGCACCGTTATTACAAAATGCGGCTCAACAGGCCCTGTGACTGACGGTTGACCTGTCCGGGTTGAAGAGTTGGGAAAACGCTAACGCTCCTGCAAATGCATGAATTGCTATTCCTTTTTCTTTCTTTGAACCGCCGTCACCTCATGAGGAACCTTCTCTGAGAACGCTGCCTCTCTGCGGAGAGTAAATCGCGCTTCTCCACCGGAGAGCTTCTGCACGGCGGCCCTGCCCTCCCCTCCTTGGCTGGAAACGCAATACACCGCGTACCCCCGGCACCGGGACCACCCAGGAGGCCCCGCTTGGGGTCACGCAGTCGCAGGAAAAACAAACAACAAGCGTCCGTGCGCACTCGCACACACATAACCACGATCGAGCGCGTGCAGATGGGCGCTTATATAAGCCGACGTTCCTGTTCGGCGGACGCTATTTTCTTTATGCGAGGTGGATTTTGGTCTGCGGCATCGGGGGGCCGGAGGGGTTCGCAACAAGTGGTGGTTTTGGTGGTTTCTGACAACGGGATCTGTAATACCGCCGAAATACTCGACTTCCTTTTTGAAGAAATATCAAAAGGTTTGCTGGCCCTTTTCAAATGGGCCACAGGCGAGTCGGGAAGGAGAACAGTAAGAAGAAGAAGAAGTTGAAAAATCATTTCGAGGAGGAAATAAGTCGGGATGAATTGCGGTTCGGGCAGAGCTGCACAAGCAAAGGTGGGGTCGAGGCGCTGGGGGAAGATTATAGAAATTTAGCAAAGGGGAATCGGTCTGAAGAAGTGCAGAATAATTGTTCCCAGTGAAAAAGTACTCAGGTCACTAAAGACATGGTGTAAAAAAAAAAAAAGGAAAAGGGACTTTGTGTTGTACCGCATTTCAGCACGAGGGTCACAGAGCTCCCCGTTTAATACCGAATTTTCGCCGCATTCTTACGGTTTGGATTAGTTTCCAGCCGACGTGACAAAACAGACTAATTGAGGAAAGAAATGCTTAAAAAATGAGCATAGAGATGTTAAAAGTAATCTAAGGTATAAAAATAATATCTGAGGGGAACTGGGTGGAGTACTGGGTGTTTTTTCTCTGTATTTGTATTGATTATATTTTACCTTATAACAATATTCAATTTTTTTTGTCCCCCAGCACATCACCATAACAACCAGCAGAGTCCTCCATAACAATTCAAGTTTTTATTGCCCATTGTTTCGTTTGCCGGAGGTCCGGCAAAAAATATCTTCTTTCGCTTTCGGCTTTCCCCTTCAGGGGTCGCCACAGCGAATCAGCCTCCTCCATCTAACCCTATTCTCTGGATCCTCCTCTCTCACACCAACTACCTTCATATCTTCTCTCACTACGTCCATAAATCTTCTCTTTGGTCTTCCTCGAGACCTCTTGCCTGGCAGCTCCAATTCCAGCATTCGTCTACCAATAAATTCACGATCCCTCCTCTGTACATGACCGAACCATCTCAGTCTGGCTTCTCTAACCTTCTCTCCAAAACATCTAACATGTGCCGTCCCTCTGATAGACTCATTCCTGATCCTCTCCATCCTGGTCACTCCCAAAGAGAACCTCAACATCCCTCATCCCCAGTTCTGCTTCCTGTCTTCTCAGTGTTACGGTCTCCAAACCATGCAACTCTCCTGGTCTCACAACTGTCTTGTATACCTTTCCTTTCACTCCGGCCGATGCTCTTTAATCACATAGAACCCCTGACACTTTTCTCCCCCCATTCCAACCTGCTTGAACCATTTTCTTTACCTTTTTTCAAAATTCTCCATTGCTCTGGGCTGTTGACCCTAAATACTTAAATTCCTCAACCTTCTTTGCTGCACTCCCTGTAACCTTATCATCCTGCTTGGGTCTTTCTCACTCACACACATATATTCTGTCTTGCTGCAACAAACCTTCATTCCTCTCCTTTCCAGAGCATACCTCCACCTCTTGAGATTTTCCTCCACCTCTTTCCTGTTGTCACTATAGATCACAATGTCATCTGCAAACATTATGGCCCATGGAGATCCCTGTCTAACCTCATCTGTCAGCCTGTCGATCACCAGTGCAAACAGGAAGTGGCTCAGAACTGAACCCTGATGTAGTCCAACCTCCACATTGAACTTCTCTGTCACACCTACAGCACATCTCACCACTGTCTCCCAGCGAGCATACATGTCCTGCACCAGTCAAGCATACGTCTCTGCCACTCCAGACTTCCTGAATAATTACCATAGTTCCTCTCTTGAAACCCTGTCACAGGCTTTTTCTAGATCTACAAAGAGTAGTGGAGACTAGACTGAGAGCAGAAGTCAGCATTTGTGAACAGAAGTGCAGTTTCATGCCTAGAAACAGCAAATACAACAGATGTAGTATTTGCTGTTTCGTGTTTTCTCAACAACTTTATCCCTCTATCGTTACCACAATTCTGCACATCTCCCTTATTCTTACAAATGGGAACAATCACACTTGTTCTGCATTCCTCAGGCATCGTCTCGCTCTCTAAGACCCAGTTGAATTCTACGATCACAGAAAAAAGGATATCCAATGAAAAATAATGGTAACAAGGATTTTCTTAGTTTCAATGCAATTTAAGGGTCTAAACCAGGGATGTCAAACATACGGCTCGCAGGCCGGTACCGGCCAACTGGGGGGTCCAAGCCAGCCTATGGAATAAATCTACAATATGAAAAAAAAACACATAAAAAAACATTCACTACTTTTTAAAATAAAAATGCAGTTCCTATATTGTCTGCTAGGAATGTGCTCTTTTAGTCAGTGTACGCAACATGGCACAACACTGTGCGACTCAGAACTTACAGAAGATGGCAGCAATGCAGCTTCTGGGTCTGAAAATAGCATTTTGTCTTATTGTTAGAAATGTACCTACTTTTTCATTGGTCCCGACACCCTCATCAGCAAGACCACGTTGTCAAAAAAGAGAATATTGGACATTGGCTTTTCCCCACAAAAAAGGACCGCTTCCTATTTGAGGTTAATAAGAAACCTGTGTGTCTATGCAGCAAGTTTCGGTGCTCGACAAATATAATCTTGAGTGTCATTATGAGACTCGCCACGGCGAAAAATACAATAGAATGCGTGGAGAACTGAGAAGACAGAAGATGAATGAATTATTGTTGGGTTTGAGGAAACAGCAATGTGTTTTCAAGCAAAGCCAGCAGGTCAGTGATGCTGCCGTGAAAGCCGGCCACCTGACGGCTGGCAAATTAGCATTTGCATCCAAGCCGTACTCTGACGGGGAGTTCGTAAAAAGTTGCACGCCAAAGGCCGCAGAAATCGTGCGTCCTGAGAAACAACAAGCTTTTGCCAACATCGGCCTGACAAGGAATACAGTGCATAACTATCGACGGATTTGGACAACCAACTGAAACACAAAGTGCAGTCATTCGCAGCATTTTCTTTTGCAATTGATGAGAGCACTGATATTACGGGTGTGGCTATACTGGCAAAATAATTTACAGAGTTTATGAGACTTTGACAGTCACGGAGGAGTTTCTGGAGTCGGTGCCGATGTGAAAACACCACAACGGCAGAGGACATTTAAAACATTGTCGTCAGTGCGCCAAACAGGATCAGTGGACTGGTCCTGCACCGTCGGCGTGGCGACTGAAGATGCGCCTTCAATGATCGGGAAGAGCGCAAAAATTCAAAAAGGAAGTACACGCTGCAAGGGAAGGGGGCTGTTTTTGGACATTTCACTGTATTTTGCATCAGGACACATTGTGCAAAAATGGATCGCGTCATGGAGGTGGTTGTCCGAACTGTTCATTCGGACAATTCTGTCCTATCAGTGACGGAAACATTAACCATGGTCTTTCATACCGCACTGAAGCAAAAATGGTTAAGCCGAGGCGCTGTGCTAAAGCACTTCTTCGATCTTTGTCAGAAAATCGAACAGTTCATGAAGATACTTGTATTTGAATAATCTGAACAAAATGTTACAAGGGCGCACAAAAACTGTCACACAGTATTATGAGAGCATACGTGTCTTCAAATTAAAGCTCACAATATGGGAGAACCAGCTTGTGAGAGATGTATGCCTAATGTAGCATCAATGCTGAGACCGTACAAAGACACGACTGCGGGATCGCCGTGGGAGTTTGGGAAACGAATTCGAGACAGAATTTGTGGTCTTTCAATAACCATTCACAGTCAAAGCTTCCGCTGTGCCCTCCGACATGCAACTTCAAATAATCGATTTGCAGTGCAATGTAGAATTGAAGAACAAATTTTTCCGATGTGGGTTTGGAAACATTCTGTCAGTATCTCTTTCCAGGCTACCCTTAATTAACAGCACTGGCTGCAAAAAATGTTGTGTCTGTTTGGGACAATTAACCTTTATGAGCAAGTTTTCTCAGTCATGAACATTAATAAAACAAAGCTGCGCCGACAAACAGCTGCAACTAAATGAAAATTTGCTGTAGTAAATACTGTATAATTCAGTGTTAGTCAACAGATTCACTACAAAAGAGTTTGGTTGAGCGGAATATGTTTTCTAATGCGTGCCATCCATGTTGTGTATGTCGCATTTTATGTATATTTTTTACATTTTATACATAAACAAATGAGCGAAAAGTTTACTTTCTTAATTATCTGTACAAAATAGCTGCTACTTAAGATTTAAAAAGCATGCAAAATTAATTTAGTTTTTTCAAAATTGCTTTCCAGATGTGGTAAATGTTTTTCGCTTATGAGTTTGATTTTTTTTTTTCCTGGACTTTCAATATTTTGTGCCATTGTACGATCACTGTGATCAGCTGTAATGCACAATGCACACAAATAAACATAAAACTTAGGCAGAGCGTTGTTGAAATTACACTTACTTTTCTTAATGAATCTCAGGCTGTTCATCATGTATTTTTGAAAGGAACAGTTCATCACATTTGTTCTCTTTTACACTAAAACAATGGAAAATTTTGAACTTAGCGTTACTTCTAGGTAATTCCGCTGATTTTACTGGTCCGGCTCCCTTGACGTTAAATTGCGCCGTACGCGGCAAAAATGAGTTTGACACCCCTGGTCTAAACTAAACTAGTAAAAACAGGGTTAAAGGTCAGAGGTCATTTACCTGCTTCTTTGCACACGGCGCCCAGGTCGGCTCCGACGTAACCGTGAGCGGCGTCGGAGAGCAGCGTCAGCTCCTCGCCGGTGGCGCTGTGGGGCACCGAACTCAGCTGCTTTTGTAAAATGTCCGCGCGTTCGGCAGCACCAGGGACGCCCACCTGCCAATGGGTTTATTATCAATAATAATAAAACAGATAAAAATCATTGAGCAGAACAGCCAGGAAACTGTGGCGGAGCCTGCTCGGGAACTTTTAGAAATCGAGCCGCAGGAGGACCACAGTTTTCATGGTGACACCAATATTTACTTTTTGACTGCTTTACGACGCCGGGGCAAGGAAAGTTCATTCGTACGGAACCTTGACAATACAGCGGACGTGCTTTTCATTGTGAAATACAATTTAAACCAGCGTATGGTTGCAAGAATTGAATGACAAATTCAATAAAAAACAGCTCCATCTTTATGGACAGTCTGGAATCGCTGTTTAAAAAGCCGTGAATGGATCGGTCGTGTAAAAATCAGGTGATTTTGGTTTTCGTGGCCACTGTTTTTTATTTTCTTTATTCTACGGGTCCTAGCGATAGTGCGCCGGCGTACCTCCAGTTCCTTGTCAAAGCGTCCTGGTCGGCGCAGGGCAGGGTCGAGGGCGTGAGGCCGGTTCGTGGCCCCCAGGACCAGCAGCTGACCTGAATGACCCTCCTGGAAAGCGAGAGACAAACAGAAACCAGAATCAGATGGCTTGAAGGCGTGTGCACAAAGCCGAAAAATTCAATACTCGCGCCATACTTTTTCCAAGTTGAGTATTTACTGTGATGGAAAATAGACGGCTACTGTGTCTCCTCAGTTATCTAACATATAACAGGAGGTCTTTCCTGCCTGAGGCTATCAGACTTTTTAATTCCTCTTCCTTCAGCCGCAGGGAATCTTCAAATCTTTGTACTTAAGACTTTAAAACACTTGATAGCCTTAACCTTGACAATCTATGCTTACTGTATTTCTTATTCTCCCTCCGTCCTACTACTATCTATTATTGTTATGTTTTTGCTTGAAACTCTGGCACAACAATTTCCTTCGAGATAAATAAAGTTGTTCTTATCTTATCTTATATAAATAAGATTGTAAATATGGAAGGCAGTAGAGCAGGAGGAAGGTCCGACAGGGGTCTTCCTGTATGTGTGTGATTTCGTCCCGATTTTGTCATTAGAGACCCTGCATTGTCCAGATGTGTGAATGAGAAAATGAATTGTTGCCTCTTTCTTCCCATTTGTGGCCCTTCGATTGACTGGCGACCAGTGAGGATGGATCAGACAATGGATGAACGACTCTCTAACCTCCTACATGTCCAATAGAGTCCAATAGGTCGAATGTAACTGGGACAACATTCATTAATCGTGGATTTTTATTTTCCTCGGTTTTGAAAAAGGTTGAGGGGAAAACAATGAGATCCATGAAGCCTTTCTCACGGTTGTTGGTTTTGGAAATCAATCTTACCGACATACGCTCGCACTTCTTAAGAGTTTGACGTGCGAATTTAGAGCGACGGTCGCTACGAGCAGCTATTGCAGGGCGGGGCTCGGTTATGTCCGAACGTTGGAGAGCGCCGAGCTCCGGGTCCGGGGGAATCGGCCGGGGAACAGCGTCCAAATGGCCAACATCTGGACGCAGATTTTGCACCAGCTGCTGACCGCGGCGTGACAGGAGGCCCAGAGACTCACTTGACCGGGAAAACACGGGGCTGATTAGCGGCGCCGAAGGGCCCCGTCAGTGAATAAGCAAAAACAGATATTGGAATCATTTGCTTTTGTTCTATTTATTAATTCGTTTTTTTTTTTTTTTTTTCCCCCCCTCGGAACATTGAAAGGTCATTTTTGCACGGCTTTGGCTAGCAGGTGGACGCAGTTCCTGTGTTTGAATAAAATCACATCCCTCTAATTATATTAACATTTACAATAATGTAAACAAGTCATTAGTGTTGAGGCCCTCGAGTTCCTCCGCTGCAGCGCTGGCAAATTCCTCACATATCATGTAATAAACCTGATTTTGGTGATTTAAGAGGCGCAAAAACTCATTTTCGGTCAGCCAAAACACACACACAAAATGGGTGAGCGAACTGATTTTCGCTCACACGTGTGTCAAGGTTTTTTTTTTTTTATTTTATTTATTTTCGCTGTGCTTTTAAGTCTCCGAGAGGTCTATCGGTGACGGTAACGGCTGCCCCGCCGCCGCTGCTCGGGATGGTCTGTTTGCAAGATGAGGAGAATATTTCTCCCTCCTGTCGATACCGCGGGGGGAGAAACGAAACAAATAAATTACACTGCGGGCAAGAATGCTGAGGAGCGGGAAAGGCTTTCTTCGCATTCCGCAATCAGCGCCGGCGACCTTGGATCCTCCTGTCTGGAAAACAGACACCCCCGGTTGTATCTTCGTCATAAATCCGATCCGAATGAGGACGCTTTTGTTTGCTGATAAACTCGCCAAATTGGCAGGTCGCGGCGACCTGAGGTGATTCGTTTCCCAGGCTCCCATCGGGCGCCATTGTGTTTGTGTGTGTGTTTGTGTGTGTGTGTGTGTGTGTGTGTGTGTGTGTGTGTGCGAGCGCGGAACCCCAACCTAATGCCCGCTGAACCCGACGCAGAACAAAAACTCAAGTGACTTCATGTGCTTTAAAATGAGATCAAATGCTTGGAACAAATGAGCTCCTTCTAGCTTAGGGGAAAATTAGCAAAACAAATATAAAGTGAAAAATATATATTGGAGTTTAAAAGTAACTTGGCAGTGGGATAAAGACAAGACAGGAGGAAGCAGACATTTTGACATTTTCAGAGCTGCAGGTATCAGTAACATCAGTTACGAGAGCAATTTTAGATTTCTTTTTTTGTTCATTGTAAATGATAAGGTGTCTGCAAACCGATATTATAGCATTTGATGTAAATGGCTCAAATGATAGGAAAGGTAAATGAATTATAAATTAAGAAAGAAAGAAATAACATTACAAATTATTAAGAAAATTTATCCTGCAGTGTTTATATTAAAGAAAAAAATAACAATGTAATATTATTCGGCATTTGGAAATTTTAAATTATTCAAGCATTTTAATAATGGTAATAGAAAATTAAAAAAATTAAAAAAAAAAAAAATTAAAAAAAATCACATTTCTGGATCCTTCCAGATGGGGTGGTTTAATCCAGTTTAAACCAGGGATACAAAGTTTAAACACCCCGCCCATTTTCAGGTAGTCTGTACATTTGTTAGGTTTGGATGGGTCTAATTCCCGGGACACTTACCGATCCGATCCCGTCCATCAGCGTCAGGAGGGAAGCCACAACCCGCTTCTCCACCTCGTTCTGAGCGCCCTCTCGCTTCGGACAAAGGGCATCCAGCTCGTCGATGAAGATGATGGCGGGCGTCCTAGGCGGGCGTTGTAGAATTGTCGTTACTAATATATTAAAATCATTTTCCTCTACTCAAATCTCCTGTATTCAAATTTTACCATTAATTGTTGCGTCTTAAAAACCGTCACCCAGAATGAGCTGCCGTGTACCGTGCGAGTGCTACGTGATGTATCCCAGATGGCGCGAAAACAAATCAAAGCGGCCCACGTGTGAAAAGGAATTCACTTTTAAAGTAAATGTATGGATGCAAAGCAAAGAAAACACACTTGCGTACATAAACGTATATAGACTATATCAGGAGGGGGCGTGAGGTGATAAAAGGACTTATTTTGAATTGCTTGATATATATTTAAAGTAAAAACAGCGATAGGACGTCTCATCTTCTGGTTCGCAGTTCCGTCTCTCTGATGACGGCTGTCAGGCTTTATTGGAAATAAAACAGCGGAGGAAGTCGATGGACGGAGTCCCGTTTACCTCTGAGAAGCTTCGGAGAAAATCCGCCGCAGCTTCTCCTCCGTTTCACCGTAGTACCTGTGGAGACACAAACCTCAGCATCAGACGGCCGGATTATAATCCCGGCGAGACGACACACACACACACCGCCGCCGAAGTCCTACTTGCTCATAATCTCCGGGCCGTTGATGACCGTCATGTGAGCGCCGATCTCGTTGGCGACGGCTCGTCCGATCATGGTCTTGCCGGTGCCGGGGGGGCCGTAGAGCAGAACCCCCCGGGGAGGAGGGATGCCTGTTCGGATGACATTTTTTACATTTTACAAAAAGACCGTGTTTTTTTTTCCTGCAGATTCCGACATGGTCACCTTCGACGAGGTTTGTTTTCATGAAATCCCTTAACGCTCCTCAATAGCGTCCCAACTTCAGTTCCTGCTATTTGTTATGTTTTATTAACGGTCATCCAGGCGCCGAGGACGATAGATGGCCTCTCTCTGACGACGCATTGATTGCATCCCTGCTAATCGCACTTAGCCACCAAACCCCCCCGAAAAAAAAAAAAAAATGAACAATGAAATTAATTTATGCATGTATGTATATGGTTCTGAGATGGCTACTTGGTTGAGTGGTCACTTCTGACTTCCTACTACTGGTACTTCGGATCTTCGGGATAAAAGCGTCTGCCAAATGACTACAATGTAATGTAATCATTGATTTCCGATTGAGCTCCGGTTTTCTCACGGGGATCGATTTTTCCCAAATTTTTCCCAAATTTAAAACATCGAGCCTGACCCCGGTGATATTAATCTGTGTTTTTTTTGTTTTTTTTTTTTTTTGGTTTTGTTTTTTTTTTTTTGCAACGGGGATCGGTTTAAAATTCTCATAACAAAATTCAAATGTCTCTTTTTCTTTTTTCCAACCCCGGGGACTCACCATAGCGCGAGAACAGTTCCGGGTGTTTCAGAGGAAGCTCGATTGTTTCTCTGATGGCGTCCAGCTGGCTGCTCAGCCCGCCGATCATGCTGTATGTCACCTTTGACCCTTCGCCGGTGGCGGCCGGCTCCTCCTCCCGCGCCTTTCCCCTAAAGCTCACTTTAGTGGCGCAGGAGAGGCTGTAGAAGGTGTCGGTGCTCAGGGCGCCACCAGGGGGAGCCGCGGGGGGTTTATGTGACGGCTCCGGGCTGAGGGGGGCCTCCCCTGACCCTGCGGGGGTGAAGGCAAGGGTTGAAGGATCCAGGGATGAGCAGAGGGACGGCGGTCGTTGGGGGGTGCTGGCCATCGGGAGAGGCACGTCCGGCGCTTCCTCCACCGCGAGCAGGCTGAGCTGCAGGGCCAGGTCGGCGGCGGAAGAGGAGGAGGAGGAGTCGCGCGTCGAGTTCGGCGCCGAGGGTTTCGCCGCATCCGTGCCGGAGGGCGGGACCTTCCCCCGGAGTGTGACCCCGTCCTCGCCCCGCACGCTCTCGACGCGGAGGGCGCAAGATCGGCAGAAGTAGGACAGGGAGAGGAGGTTCCCGGGCAGAACGATCTTTCCATCTGGAACGGGATGGAAATATAAAGATCCTTCCATGAGAACAAACAAGAAAGTCTTGCGTATATGCATATTTTTATACACAAACACAGACGCGCGTATGTGTGTATATATACATGTGTATAATGTTCGGATCCACTATGTGGAGCGCGTGAAGACTGGCGGACGGCCTTTTCTTCTTCTCCGCCGCTCTCTGCTTGTAATTATATGGTCATTGGTCCCGCATTAGAAACATCGATTTCCTGGGTATCGTGTGTGCCGAAGAATAATTCATTAATCAGGAGAGCGTTTTTGGACCGCAGCCTGAGAACAGCGCTGATGTTTTTCCCCTCTTTTTTTTTTTTTTTTTCTCTTCCAAAGCGCTCTGCTTGTAATTATGTCATCATGGAAATGGATCCATTTTCTTTTCATCATATATGCTGGATATTAATTTGCAAGACGTGCGAGATGCAATATAATATTTGCAGTAAGATGGAGATGAAAGATTTACCCCAAAAGAGGAAGGGGGGAGGGAAGCCGCCTGCAAACCATCTTTTACAAAGGGTTCACATATCTTGACCCCACATGCACGCACACACACAAAAACAGAATAATATGTGTGTGTCCATCTTTTCGCTCCTGTCCTAATGATCGTGCTATAAACATATTTTTTTCTAAAATCTTACATCATATAAGCACTGATTTACTCGAACAAAAGTATGTATTTCATATAATATTACTGATCATTAAATGTAGCACAGAACTGAATACTATATACATAAAGATGTAAATATATGTCTGTGAATGTAAAAACTTAAATATTATCCGCTTGTTATTTTCCACCTGTAATCATGATGTCATAAACACTGCACTCAAAATGATATACAGAACCAAAAACATGTATATTGTTTTATAGAATATCACTGATTATTAAATCAGTCTATTTTAAAGGGCTGGCACACACACACACACACACACACACACACACAAACAGGCCAATATAACACCAAAAAAATGGCTGGTGGGTGTTGGCACGGAAATAAAGGTGACTTACTCACCCAGTGACCTCAGGAGGAAGCTCTTAAACTCGGCTGTGTCCAGAAAGTCGTCCTTTGACCTGCGGGAGGCGCGAGAGTCAGACTTAACGGCGGATATTCTGGCTGTAGCTACATGAACCCGCCAGCCGATGGCAGCATCCGCTAGAGTGAAAGAAGCCGAAGGCAGCGAGTCGCTTCTCTTATGTATACAGTGATCCCTCGCCATAACGCGGTTCACTTTTCACGGTTTCGCTACCTCACGGATTTGCATCATGCATTGTGTTCTGCATTCTGATTGGCTAAAAAGTCACTCCGCTTCTTCTCTACCTGTGCGTCAATAACATTGCAGTTTAATATGTACACTTACGTAAAACAGCTTGCCAAAATATACATTACGTACGTGCAAATTCTCTTGCAATTTCCAGTTTCTCGAAAAACCCATAATGTTGACAAAACGCTCTGGAGCGACCAAAGCACCTGCGGCAGGGCCCAAAAGGCAGCGGAAGATGCTATCTATCGCAGATAAAGTTAAACTTCTGGACATGCTAAGGGAAGGTAAAAGCTATGCGGCTGTAGGTCGGCATTACGGAATGAATGAATCTTCCGTTCGTTCCATAAAGAAGGAAGAAAAACACATAAGGACGACAGCAGCGATAAGTTTGGCAGCAGCAATAAGTTTGGGCGGTGGGCGCTGCTAATCTCCGCCATTTAAAGCCTTCTGTTCACATTGATGATTAAAATTATTATTTGACAGTACAGCACAGAAGTTATTTGTTGAAAAAAACATTTCTTAAGTACAGTTCTTTTATTTGTGAAACAAATGATTGAGCCTGTAAAATGGTTTGTTCTTTCTTTTCAATGTATAATAGAGTATTTAATTGTATAATAATTGTAAAAAAAAAAAAATAAAGGTTTCTACTCCACGGATTTTGCCTATCACGGGTCCTTTTTGGAACGTAACCCCCGTGGAAAACAAGGGTATACTGTATCTAACAAAAAGCTGCATTAATCTGCTATTACAATAACTCGCGCTTACAATTATAACACCATTTACCTGGTTATTTTGGGACTGAAAGAAAAATATATATATAATCAATTCTTTTACAGTCACTGATAAAGAAAATGTAAAAAAAAAACAATGTAATCTAAGTGAGACAGCGCCTCTCTTTAGTCAACCAATCAGACATATTGATTATTTTCATGAATTATTCATGTATTGTTCAGTCACGTACAGATGGGGTCGGTTCCAGATGATGTCAGAGCCAGAAGCGGAGTTTAAAATGACACACACTTCTTTCACTGCTTCATTCACACTTGCAAAGTCTTCCATGAACCTGCTGACTGTTTTTGAACTGTGAGAGCTGACCACCCACAGACATATTGATCATATATTTCGATATGAAAAATTGATTTTGTTGGGTTTTTTTCTGCAAAACCCCTGAAATACAATGAACAGCTGATGACTAAAAATGTAGATTACCCAAAATCCAACCTCTCATTGACACCATATTAACCTGAGAACGTTCTTCATATGTGGATTTAAATTTGACATATTTTTAGTGAAATTCCGTTATAAATTCACATGTGAGTTCCCCCACATCGGAGTGACGTTTCAGCTGATAGAGGGAGGCGTTACCTGGAGGAGAGGAGGACCTCCTCGGCCCGGAGTACAGGGCCGGTCACGGGCTGCAGCGTCACGTCGTCCCCTGACTTGACCCTCAGGTTGCTCTGGACACATTTCTGCAGGCCAACTCGGCCACCAGGGAAGGCTGCAACCGGCCATCCCAAGCATACCTGCAACACACCAAGCGCGGGATGCTTAGCATTAATTAAAATCAGGATAGAATCCTTTTTCCAAATTAAGAAATGTCAGAAAAAGATAATCAACGCTATCCCGGTGGTCCCCAACCTTTTTATCGCCGCGGACCGCTCAACGCTTGACAATTTCAACTGGGGGGGCGGGGATTGTTTACACGTAGATTGTTTATATGTGACTATAATAATAAACGTGTATCCACGCTGTACTCGTATGCAACTGCATTTGCAGCTTCTTTGAAACATCTGTGGGAACCACCTGTTACGATAAATCCACATTTCAAGTAGAACTCCTGGTAGTGTCTGTTAAAATCTTTCTTTTTCTTGGAAGTTGTAGGCTCTTCGTCTGTCTCTTCACTAGAACGTTTCCCCTTCGAAAAGAAACTCTCCGTCTGACGTCTGTTTTTTGACCCATTTTGCTAGCTCGTGGGTTACATTTTTGGCGCTCAAGTCACCGAGATGTAGGATTACGGTAATTTTTCAAAATAAATATTGTTCAGACTCAGATAATAAATCCAACGGATATAATTGATTATGTCTTGGGCGGCCCGGTACCAATTGATCCACGGACCGGTACGGGTCCGCGACCCGGGAGTTGGAGACCACTGCCTTATACGACAACAAAAGCAGCAGTAGCTTTTCTCTGGTGTCGGGTTCGGATGTGTTTATTTCCCAGCCGTTACCTCCTGCTGCTCGGAGGAGCTGGTAAGCAGGACCGGCCTCCCGATGCAGACGCCGGCCTCCTTCATGGAACCGAGGCTCAGCTGAGCCAGGAAGGACCTGCAGCTTTTCGGAGTTTTGTCTTCGGCTGCGGAAACAAAAAATAAAAAGTTTTTGGAGGGCGAAAGATTCACGTTCTTTTGTTTTTCCCCAACAAGGAAGCAGTCAAACAAGAGACTTTGGAGGACGGATAAGACCAGGATACGTCCATCAGAAGGACGGCACACATGGTAGATGTTCTGGCGATGAAGTCAGACTGCGATGCACAGAGGAGAGATGCTGAAGTTGGCACTGTCAGGCTGGAGGCTTAGAGGGAAACCAAAGAGGAGATTTATGGATGGAGTGAAAGAGGAATATTAAGTTAAAGTGAGAGCTGGGGGTGAGATGGAGGAAGATGATTGGCTGTGGCGACCCCTGACGGGAGAAGCCTAGAAGGAAAAGATGAAGAGAAACAGTATCAACTTTCCCGAATAAACCCAGAGCATCCCTTTCCTTTACAGAGAGGCAATTTCAAGGTGGAGGTGGGACTCCATCAGGGATCAGTTCTGAGACCCTTCTTGTTTGCAGTGGTGATGGACAGGCTGGCAGATGAGGTTAGACAGGAATCTCCACGGACCGTGATGTTTGCAGATGACAATGGGATCTGTAGTGAGAGCAGAAAACAGGTAGAGGAAAATCTAGAGCTGGAGGTATGCTCTGGAAAGGAGAGACATGAAAGTTAGCAAGACAGAATATATGTGTGGGTGACTGAGAGGAGCTCGGGTGGAACGGTGAGGCTACAGGGAGTGGAGATCAAGAAGTTGGAGGATTTCAGGTACTTCGGGTCAACAGTTCAGAGCAACGGTGAGTGTGGAAAAGAGGTGAAGAGACGGGTTCAAGTAGGTTGGAATGGGTGGAGAAAAATGTCAGGGGTGCGAAGAGATAGAAGACTATCGGCCAGAACGAAAGGAAAGATGTACAAGACAGTGGTGGGACCAGTGATGCTGTATGGACTAGAATGAGTAACAATGACGAAAAGACAGGAGGCAGAGCTGGAGGTCGCGGAGATGAAGATGTTGAGGTTCTCTTTGGGAGTGACCAGGATGGATAGGATCAGGAATGAGTCTATCAGAGGAACAGCACATGTTAGATGTTTTGGAGAGAAGGTCAGAGAAGCCAGACTGAGATGGTTCGGTCATAAACATAGGAGGAATAGTGAATTTATTGGCAGAGAGATGCTGGAAATTCGAGCTGCCAGGCAAGAGGTCTCAAGGAAGACCAAAGAGAAGATTTATGGACGTAGTGAGAGAGGATATGAAGGTAGTTGATGTGAGAGAGGAGGATACAGAGAATAGAGTTAGATGGAGAAAGTTGATTCGCTGTAGCGTCCCCTGAAGGGAAAAGCCGAAAGAAGCAGAAGAAGAATTTCTACAAAACAATTTGGGTTGTTTTTTGTTTATTCTTTTATATATATATATATATATATATATATATATATATATATATATATATATATATATACACACACACACACACACACACACACACACACACACACACACACATACACACACACACACACACACACACACACACATATATATATACACATTTATTCCTGCTGGTTCTATCAACAAAAAATAGCTCACTGGATGCAGGATGTAGGTCTGGGAAATATCAGCTTCCAAATATATTGACTGTTTTTCCCAATTTAGATCAAGATACTTGAGCTGACTTTATTGTATATCTGTTTGTTTTTTATTTGACTTTTTCAGATATACGGAAAAAAAAAAAAAAAAGGACAACCGGGAGTGCATGGGCGTGACCGCTTCTCTGAAACACTCAGCAAGGAACGACAGAGAGAAATTTTGAAGCACGAAAATTCTACAATGTCTCTGAAATGACACATGATAGCTGTATACATTTGATCTGTCAATTTAAAGAAAAACACCATTATAAATAGAAAGAATAAAAATATACTACAATTCCTGTGTAAATGAAATCCTGGTCAACAAGAAAACTGATTTTTACGAATAATGGCAAACAATCGGTAAGCTATAAAGGTAAAGAAAATCATTTTATAAGTCTTCACCTCCAACAAGTCAGTTTTCATTACATTACAGTCATTTAGCAGACGCTTTTATCCAAAGCGACTTACAAAAATTGCAATTCCATAACCCAAGATCCAAAGTACCAGTAGTCGCTGTTCAGAAGTCACCACTCTACCGAATAGCCATCTCAAAACCATATACATACATACATATGTTCATTTCTTCATTTTTTTGGGGGGGCGGGGGGGTTGTCTAAGTGCGATTAGTGGGGTAGTGCTTGTATTCCTCTCCTTGACGCTTCCACACTTCCACATGTGTATCATCAGCCTTCAAGAAACAAGTAAAAACTGTTCTCTTGCAGGACTTTTTACTGCGCTGATGCCCCAGATCAGGTTAGGCAGCAAGGTAGGCTATGCAGTGTGTGTGTGTGTGTGTGTGTGTGTGTGTATGTTTGTGTATGTCTTAAAAAAACCTCACTAACCCAAGCTTACTGTTCTGTATATTTCCTGTGCATCGTGTATTTGCAAGTGTATTTGCAGTCCCTATGTCCTCTATTGTAAGTCGCTTTGGATAAAAGCATCTGCCAAATGCAATGTAATGTAATCAGGACCAACTGTCTTTACACTCTTCATCCTCTTCATTGCCTTCCTCACTTCACTTTTACTAATCTCTGCTACCTTGTGTTCTACAATAGTCACCTCTTCCACTTTCCCTTCTTTTTCATTGTTCTCATTATTCAGTTCATCAGAGTACTCTTTCAATCTTCCCATCACTCTTCTAGCATCTGTCAATACATTTCCCTCTCTATCCTTTATCACCCGGACCTGCAGTATATCCTTTCTAGCTCTCTGTTTTTCAAACTTCTATAGATCATTCTCTCCCTCCTTACTTTCCAACCGAGCATACAAGTCATCTTACGCCCTTTGTTTTGCCTTCGCCACCTCTACCTTTACATTACGCTGTATCTCCCTGTAATCCTGTCTGTTCTCTTCAGCCACACGTTTTTGCTATCCTCGCTTTCATTGTAATTTCACCAAAAAGCAGTCTTGATGATATTATGAATTTATCTTTCAACACATCAGCAGGCTTTTGCACAGACACAACAATAGCAAAGGGATGTTTTTCATCTAGCGGCTAATTTCAAAAAACATTCTTACCTTTGTCAACAAAATCGATGACAGCAAAGGAGTTGGGGTTTGTACTTTTGCAACTTCCGGAGTCATTCAGACCGATGGAAGTGTCTCCTTCGCCCCCCTTCTTTGACTTGCTCTTGTTTTTCTTAGATGACATTTTAATGCCTCCAAAACTGCCCCACGTGAAAGTGCAAACATGCGTAAACACGGAGCGGGAGCATCAACTTCCTGGTCAAGGTTTAGCCCCGCCCCTTTTTACCGTAGCGCATGTCAACTGGCGCATAGGAAAAACGATACAACTTTTTTTTTTTTTTTTTTTTTTTTTTATTGAGCACATATAGCATAATCAGACAATACTTATGTATAAACAAACATGGCAATATAAAATCAAATGTCAATGATACAAACAGACGAGAGGAAACATTAGAACATTCATTTTGTATGCAATCAATGAACTGTAAGAATGAACAGGATGAAAGACCTGTGAGAAATGTTTAATTCTAGAGAAAACTATACAATTTGTGCCTCATCGAGCTGCAAATGATACACAAAATCATGCACTTGTAATTCAATTGATAAATATTATACATGAACAAATCATACGACATGAACATTCTGGATTACAATACTGATAACACGTATTGATGTTTGGGTTTGTTTTATGCTACAGCACAATACACACAGTGTGGAAAAATCCTGACCGGTGACTTTTTACAGCCTGGGAATCAAATGCATGGAGCAAAGAAGAAGAAACAAAATAATTAGAATGCGAATGATAAATCTGTAATTGTTTTTATCTCCATAGTTTTCGTCTTAAAGTTCCTAAAAGAATTAAATACAACTTTAACAAAATTCCATTGAGCACCCTATTATTGTTGTGATTATTATTTATTTTGAAAAATATACATATATGAGATATACGTCACATAAGGTTTCATCGTTTTATATCACGCTGGATGAAATAACGTGAAAACTATTTTAATTTGTCTTTTGCTTTCCTTCCTATCTGATTTTACACGGATGTCAATGAATGGATGAACGTGGAAACCTAGCTAAGCTAACGTTAGCCTAGTTACTCTCAGAGAGCGGAAGCTAACATTTTGGAAAAATTAAATCGACAGAGTGGCCATTTGAACTTGGATTTTATTTGCGGAACTTAGTATTCCGTGGCAGAAACGGTAAAACAACAGATAAACAAGTCAAACGATGGGAAAGAAGCCCCTGCGTCGATTCACCAAGCATTACGGTATTTACACAACCCTGGACGGACGTTTACGCAACCAGGTCGTCCGCCGTGTGGACCGCACTCTCCCCGGCGGTGCTGGAGCCAGAATGGCCGCCTCCGCTTTGGTTTCCAAAGTCCTCCGGACCGGGAGGTTCTGCTGGAGCCCACTTTGCTCCAGACGGGTCGCTGTCCGCGCCTTCTCGCAGCGGCATCAGGTGAAAGGAGCCGGCGCGTTGACCGGGAAGGTGGACCGGTTCGGCGGGGTGACGGTCGACCTGGACGAGGCGGGCTTACCGGGAGACCTGAGCGAGGGTGCCTTCGGCGGGCTGCTGAAAGGTCAGTTCCGGGCCCCGGACGGCGGTCCTTGCCGGTGTCCACCTTTAACCCCGTGATGAGCCAGGGGTTCGGAACCCGGATTCCCCGCGGGGCTCCTGCATCAATGCACCTTCACACCCATCCACAAACACACCTATACGTTTGTTTTATTTTTTTTAGTTTCTTTAGAACATCCAGTTCCAGATCACAATGTACTTTTTAAAATATACTATGGGACTGGTTCCTGCAGTCACCCCCGCCTGAGATGCACTTACACCCACTTTGCAAAATGTGTTTTTGTGCATCTTCAGGGATGCACGAAATGACCGTACAGGGTTTGTGTGCACAGATGGTGTAAAGCTGAAGCAGTATTTAAAAAAAAAACATTTTTTAATCATATTCTGTTGCTTTATTTGGATTTCCCCTTTGCTTTTTTTAACAACGGTGCAAAAAAAATGAAAAACCCCAATGAAACACACAAGTTATTACCAAGTACCACTTTGGTACTGAACACTTTTCCCGCTGGTGCTATATTGTTCTAATTCAGTTTGTATGAAACCTTTGTGTAATATGCATTTGAAAAACATTTGATTGAGTTAAACAATGCAGCATAATGTTGACAGACAACGTGATCCCATTTTTGATAGCTTTATATGAGGAGTATTTTAAAATTACTACATTTCTACTTTTGCTTAAGTACTTGTGTACTTTATCCATGTCAGGATAAATATGACCTCCTTTTGATACTTGATGAATATTTGATTTGCTTGCTGAATTGGTGATGATAATAAATTACAGCCAAATCGATGTGTTAGGTACTTCAACCCTGATTTTCCTCGAGAAGTACCTTTTTTTTCCCTTATAAACTTTTGAGTAGATTCGCCTCGACTGGCCTCTGCTGTTTGTCATCTTGAGATTTTCCATCTGCCAAAATGAGATTAGAGCCCGTATCTCGTCTCCATCTTTTTGCTCTGTCCACTTTGATCTTCTCCAATGTTGCGATATCTGTGCCACCACAAGATTCTCTGGCCCGCTGGAAGGCGGAGGGGAAGGTTGCCGTGTGGCTTCGAGTCCCCATCGCACTGAGCCGTTGCGCCGCCGCCGCCTCCGCTCACGGCTTCACTTTCCACCATGCCAGAGGGGACCATGCCATCTTGTCCCTGTGGCTGGAGGACGGAGAGAGCAGACTGCCGCCTTTCGCAACTCATCAGGTTGGGGTAGCAGGTAGATGTCTGCCATTTCTAACTTCATGCTTCAAAGTCAACTGTTCCTTCCTGTTGAGATTTACTGTCAGAGGTTTCCAGGGGTTTGGATCCCAAGTACTGTGTTTTCTGTTCTATAAGGCGCACCTCATTATAAGGCGCATAGCATAGAAGCTACAGCAGTGGCTGGGGTTGCGTTATGCATCCACTAAATGGAGCTGCGCTAAAGGGAATGTCAACAAAACAGTCATATAAGTCAGTCAAACTTCATTAATAGAATACAAACCAACGTTCTGACAACTCTGTTCACTCCCAAAAGAAGCTAGTGCATTTGCAATACATAACCGTACGTAACGGTAGCCCTTACCGGTATTTGCGCCGCCTTTGTTGAAAACAATGTATTTCCAACTCCATTTGTCACAGTTCAAAGCTTTTCATAAAACAAAAGCACCAAGAAGGACCGCCTCTAAATTCATTGATTTTAATTTTGCGAGTTTGTCCTTTAACTGTAGCCATCTCGCTCTGTTTCCTCAGAAACTCTGTTTAATCTTCTTTATTCGGCACGGGTCATCTTGTGGCCTCCTCCACTTCCGCACCATTGATCCGTTAATGTTGAATTCTCTCGCTGCTGCTCTATTCCTGTGTTCTACTGTGTGACTGATAGCCTTGAGTTTAAACTCTGCGTCGTAAGGGTATCTCCATTGGGGTCTTAACACACACACACACATACACAAACACAGAAATGGAAATGAAAATGCATGCTTCGCGCAGTCATTTATCCCAGCATGCACCGCGCTTTACTTCTTCTACGGGAGAAAATGGAATCGGCGGCTGCTTCCCGTGGTTGCGAGACCTCTTGCGGCTCGATATTGATCCATATATAAGGCGCACCGGGTCATAAGGTGCGCTGTCAGTTTTTGAGAAGATTAAAAGCTTTTAGGTGCGCCTTATACTGCGGAAAATACGGTATTTAATACCCTAACAAATATATTCCTCAATATTTCTGAATTTCCATTGAATCTGATAGTGGACCAGAATTTAAAAAAAAGTCCTTAGCTTCAGCAGTTTAAGCAGTGCTATTCAAAGATTATTTATGCCTGCAGTTTGATACGTAGGTGTATTTCAGCTGAAAATTAGCAGCCACTATAAAGGAGGTACATGTTCAAGGACATCAAGACTGTGCTGTTAGTTCTACCCATCTCTTCTCAAAACCACCCGAGATGCAGTCGAGGCCCCCTTAGCTGCGGGGGCCGGTTCTAGTAAAAATAAACGTATTTCAATTGCTCAGAATACCAATAACACAGTGAAGTAAAGTAAAACCATTGTCCCCATATGAGAGTCTTTCACTATCATGCACCGAGACCGTGAATGTGGGGGCTGCAGATGAAGTTAGTGAATTAAAACTGTCAATTATTTTAATTGATTTTTTTTTTTTTTCTCGGCCGTAATCATGTGGTTAACATCGATCCATCATCTACCATCCATCCAGCGATCCATCCATCATTTGGATGATGCTTTTTCCTGCAAGCGGTGTCCGTGAAAACAATATTGTGATATCTCATATCGTCCATCTGAAGCACTTACAATAACTAGCCCGCTTGCCAGTGGTCGGTTCCGATATTCCGCTGATAACTCAGTCTGTCCTGGAAAAACACTTGCTTTCATTTATGATCCACCCTGCGGGGAAAACTCATTTCAGACGCTCGTATCCACGCTCTCCTTTTTTCGGTCGCTACCCGCGGCTCTTGACCTTAGGTGAGGGTGGGAACGTAGATCGGCCGGTAAATTGAGAGCTTCAGAGTCCGCATCACTGCAAACGCCGCATTTATGGTAAGAAAATAAGAATCGTAATATATATAATCTATAATTTATCTAAATATGAGAAAAGGCCCGGGAGCTTTGGCGCCAGCACAATCCAAGTTACATCACAGGTCATATTTCATCTTTAACATCAGGTTACATCAACTTAAAGAGTGGAAACTGAATCTACATCTGATATCCTCCTGAGGTATGACATAACGCTCTCTGCGTATAATTCATTTTATTATTACTCCTAATAACCCATGGCTGGAAGGCAGCCCTGATAAGATCCTGTGACTGTCCTGAAAAAAGGAAATCCAGGAAACAGATACACAAGTCGCAGTGAAGAAACTGAGGGAAAACGAAATCGTGGCTTCCGTAAAGACAGTTCACAAACAGGCCACTGGGAGGAACCAAATACTCGATTCCATAAATTACTATTACTTTTAGGGGACGGTCCTTTTTTTTCTTCTTAAATCTGTTTCTTAAGTCCCCCCTCTAGCAGAGATCTGCAAAGCCGACATGACTTTCGGGGAATTTTCTGACGATTCCGGGTTAATTCCTCACAGACGTTCAAGTCATCTCCAGTTAATTTAGGAGATTCAGAAAAACGAACCCGCTCAAATTTACCATCCGATCGTTTCAAACCTGCTGGGTTGTAAAGTGACAACTTGTGTCGTCTTATCATTTGGATTGTTTTGACACTTCCGTGAGGAAAAAATGTGATTTATTGATCTAATTTTTTTTTTTAATTTATTTATATGACCCCATTATTACTACTCTATCGGAAACAAAGGGGTAAGCAAAGCCGATGCCTGATGGGGTGCGTCATTTCACTCACATAGCAGGCGATCGTCCTCCAGCTGCAGGTCACTTCCTCTGACTGTCCAGCAGAGGTCAGGGTTTTCCCGGTACCTTTCGAGTTTTAAATCGAAAAGCGCTAGAAGCATGTCAGAACATGTCCACCGCGTCCTAAACCCCCTCCCCTCTGAGCCCCCCTGACAAACAATGATGAAACGAAGATGAGGAATGTGAAAGAAGTAGCCGATCCTCTGACTTTGACGAGAATGTGAAAAGTCCCTTGCGCTTCCAACCACCCGTCTTTGGAAGGACAGAATTTTTCATCAAAAAGATGTTAACTCAAAGCGCCTCTTTGATAGAAGAAAGTTAGTGGGAAATTACGTTCGTCGGGAACTCACAGATGATAAAGCCTCTTCTTCATCACGCGCGTTTTAGCTTTATGCTAATTTCCAGGTGCGTCAGAAAAAAAGGAGCAGGTGCCGATTGAACCTGCTGGCCTCACCGGCTCGTCGCTCGGGGAGTAAACTCGTGTCACCGAGAGCGAGTCAATGAATATAACTGTTAGGGAGGCAGTGATTGGCCACTTACATAAAAATCAGCCAATCATGAAGAAATCACCCAATAAGGACCCGGCTTATAGCTAAGTAATTAACTTTCTATCAACACAATCGGCATGCTAAATAAACAAGTTAGTGACACTCAGTGTCCAATGCTCTTAACCAGTTTTCAAGTGTCTCATCAATTACGTAACAGCTTTTGATTTTCATTGAAGCAACATTAGCATATGATGACGTTAAAAGTGTCTTATAAGGCAATAGTAAGACGATATTACCTATCGATTCCTAGCTAAACAAACAGCTGAACACAACACAGACTGTGTTCGATGTCAGGTGGAGTAGTTCTCTGTCACTGTACTATATTTTGTAATAATTACCTTTCTATGTAGTTTGTGCAGAGGTTCTGTTGTCCCGAGGTATTTTGACGTTCATTCAAACCAGCCGTTCAAATTCTGCTCTTGCCGATGATCCTTTGGATGGATTGAAGGAAGAGGAGTGTTCCGGGTGAACCGTGGCGCCCTTTGACCCGAAAGGTCAAGCGAAGCCAACGAACCCTCGAAGCTCATCAGCCCTCGAGGCGCAATCGACGCCGTTCCCCATAAAACTCGACTAATATTTGACAATAGAAGCCGTACTTTTAGTCTCATTCGTCCTTTTTTTTTTATTTTTATTTTTTTTATTTTCAATTTTTTCTTCCCCGGTCCTTATGAGCAGTTAGTTTCCTGGACACAAGAAGAACATAATCATAGCCTCCCTTAGTAGCGAGAGGGCCTCCTCCCACGGGGAGCCATATGGCATCAGAATCGCACATGACATCAATTTCCACTTGGAGGTCCAAGTCCAAGGCGACCGATCCCTCTTAACACATCTGTGACATTCATCCGAGGAGGCCCATCCCAGTCGGTCAGAGCAGCCACTGGAAAAGAAACCGGCTTCTTTTCCCCCAGTCGCCGTCCGGAGCTGTCGGCGGCGGTGCATAGCCGCCTCTCCTAGTCATGGACCGGCATGAAAAACAAAGGGCATGAAAATTTCAGCGCGCTGAGTGGGATGTCGGCACCGTGCAGAAGTGACGCTGACTCACCCCCGGGTTTCAATCGAACTCTGGAAAAGCGCAGATGTTGCATCACTTTTTGTAAGTCGCTTTGGCTAAAGGCGCCTGCCAAGTGACCGCAATGTAATGTAACGTCATTACGATTCCCCCGGTATTTATCTGGAAAGTGGAGGTAAATTAAAAAATAAAATATCCATCCCCATCGGGGGGGGTCAAAGGGGTAAAAGCGTCAGCGCCGCGAATCCAAAGTGCGGGAACCAAAATCGGTGATAATGAAAGAATACGAGCCGTCGGAGTCCTCCGAGTGTGGTCCCCGTCTAATCGGGTGGGTTCGGTGGCTGCGGGAAGTCGAAACGGCGTCCGCGGGATAAAAGGGTGTGTCACCGATCCGGCTCTTTGAGCCACGGAAGCGACGTTTCAAACGTGGTCTGGAAAAACGATTACACCTGCTGGATCTCGCGGTCACAGCACTCGCGGAATGCGAATATCGGAACAAGAAGGACTTCCAAACCGCAGAACGTGGATTTGCCGCCCACATGCCTCCGGAAAGCCGTGGTTGCAACCACAGCTTTCATTGGACGGCACAACTTTACTCGACGTTTAATTGTCCTTCCTCCCCCCTGCAGGCGCAGTCGTGGACGAACCCAACGGGAAAGTGCTGGTGGTCCAAGATAGGAACAAGGTAGTTTTCCGTTCCTGTCTCTTTACCCTCTGAAAATCACTCCGGAGCGACGGTAGGGGTTTGTCGTATCGTCGTAAATGAAAGGGGAAGCGGATTACGGAGTCCGTCAGCGATGTGATTCATTCATTAAAAAACAAACCGGCAAATGTTCCGGTTTGGTTTTCATGACTGGTTCTGAGGCTTTAGTCATCCCGCCTCCACGCTGCCCTGACAAACCTCCGGTTGGTTGGTTTTTTTTTTTCGATATCTGGCCTCTGGATGGAGGAGGAAGAGTCTCGATGGACCGCAGTCGACCTCAGACAAACACCCGCCCGCCCACTTTGCCCTCGGCCGCTGAATGAAGGCCCCTCTGAGGAGCCTCAGAAATGAGTTTTTCTACCTGTTGAAACCTGGCGGAGGAAATCTGCAGCTTGACTCGGCAAACATAAACAAACCAAGCAAGTTGTTCTGATCCAAAATGGGCTTTTAGCGCTAAAACGACCAAAATTTACACGTCCATTCGCACGCCGCCCTCCAGGAGGACCCTAAACGTGGGAGATGTTAAAAGAGGGTCCCACTCAGTCAAGACCCGCATGTAGCAGAACACCCAACATCTGGATCATGAGATTATTAGCTGAGATTATTTGGGTGTGTCCCCTTCTCATCACCCAAGCTGATATTCAGGATCTCTGAAATTTTGGACGCTTTTGGCAACAGCGTTTGTTACCGTTGACAACTTTGCCTCCTCCAAACTCAATTTACAGCGAAAGCTGAGGCAACACATGGAAACCGTACACAGGTCACTTATGAAACACTTTGCTCTAAGTAGCCGATTTGGAAACGGGAAGGACAAATCACAGCTGCCCATCTCAGGGTTGTTGTTTTTCTTTTTCCAGAAACGGTTTTGTCATAGATTGTTATCTCCTCCTTCCCCTCCTGCTTATCAAGCAGTTTACTGGAAATGAGTCCGGCCCTCTGTAACAGACGGACGGAGACGGAGGCAGCTCCCCCTCAAAGCGGCCAGCTGTTAGGCGGAAGGAGTCGGAGGGGGTCAAAGGGTTTGGGGCGACCCGAAAAAGCGATTCCTCAGAAAAGGAATCCTCTAACGGAGCACCGGGTTCGAGTCACAGCGAGATCACATGTAACCGTGACAACAATAAGCCGCTGATCTCTACGCAACATGGCACGTTATTATAGGATTCAACTGGATGCCTTTTTTTTTTTTTTTTTTTAAAAAGAAAACAAACAAGTCAGGGATTCATTACATAAAAACTTTTTTTTTTATTTTTGTTTCTACAGCACACCTGGTCTCCAAAAAAATAATACATTTCATTTCAATAAAGTCAATGAACATAAATGTGGTAGTGCACTCGTCTTCCTCTCCTCCGGAAGATCTACAAAACGCTGGACGTTTTTACTTAACAAGCACTGCATACAACATTAACTACAAAAATATATATATGTACATACAAATACACACACACACACACACACTCACAGACATTATAATTTAACCAGCAGCATACTGTTATTAAATATTAGAAACAAGTGGTGAAACTGAAAGGCAGGCCGATGGATATACGAGGCCGAAAGCGAACGCGTCCAGCCGCTCCTCATCCTCACCCCTCGCAAAGAGAATAAGGTCTTATCCGTTTATCTATTTATTTTTGCAAGACATCAGGTTCGATGAAGAAGCAATATTGTGAAACTGCTTTCCCTCGTGATTCAAGCTGAAACTGCCATGATGCTCAGTTCGTGTCCGCGTGTGTTTCCAATCCGCCGCAGTTTCGTATATGGAGCGCTTTCTCCCGACTGACCTTTGACCTTTTTGTTTTTTTTCTTTTTTTTTTCACCTCCCCACCGACCCCGGCTCTTCAAAACTGCAGACGAAGAACGCCTGGAAGTTCCCCGGGGGTTTGTCCGATCCGGGGGAAAACATCGGTGAGTGTCGCGCCAGTGGAACAACGTTAGCAGACGACGCACGTACATTCATTCAACAGCCCGTTAATATTCATTCCTCCGGAAATCCAAAGTTTTAACACTTGTAAAAGCAGCTTTAATAGTAAATATATCGGGAGTTCCCAAAGTCAGGATTGGCGGGGTGACTGTTAGCAACTGGATAAAAATATATATTAAAAAATAGGAAACAACACTAAATATATTAAGCTATCATTACAACAAAATATAAAAATCATAAGGGCTGGAATAAGGAAGAAGTCGTCTACTGCTCATTGACAATTCACGCTGTGTGTAAATCGGCAAAAAGTGAAAAAGGTTACGTGACAAAAATAATAATAACAATAATAATAATAATAATAAAAAAGACTGAATCAATGAAACACAACCTAGACCAAACCACGAAAAGCAGCACGAGTGTTTTTTTTTTTTTGTTTTTTTGTTTTTTTTTTTTATAAAATCATTTCCTCCTGTTGTGAATGAATTGTTCCAACGAACTGTTTCCCAGGAGTCACGGCGGTCCGCGAAGTCTTTGAGGAAACCGGCGTCCGTTCGGAATTCCGATCCTTGCTCAGCATCCGTCAGCAGCACAACCACCCCGGCGCCTTCGGCATGTCCGACATGTACATCATCTGCCGCCTCGGCCCGCTCAGCTACGACATCAACTTCTGCACTCGCGAGTGCCTGCGCTGCGAGTGGCTGGACCTGGCCGAGCTGGCCGGGACCGAGCACACCACGCCCATCACCTCTCGCGTGGCCCGGCTGCTGCTTCGCGGGCTGGAGCTCGGCTTCGACAGCATAGACCTGACCATGGAGGAGCTGCCCGCTGTCTATTCTGGGATGTTTTACCAGCTGTATCACCGGCAGATTCCGCCATCTCCAGGACGTTAAGGAGCGTGAGCCGCTAGCTTTTCCGTACTGCTGGTACCTTAAGCGTGTGACTTGAATTTACTTCTACTGTTGAAGAAATACTATTAGTGATGTGCAAACTGGTTATTACATTTTCGTAACCTCACACCTGCCAGGTGACAGCAAACGGGACTGAACAAAAAAAAAAAAAAAAAAAAAGAAGAAACTAAAACAAGGGTGCTATTCAGATATATCTGGGAACAGATGAACCGTCAGGTAGTCTTATTTATATCCTCAACCCCAGCTGGCTCCCCAAACCCCGCCGGGATCACTCAAGTGTCAGGATTGGATGCGCAGCCAAAAGGTAGCAGATGTGATAAATACATTCAAATCCCTTCCGCCTTCATTCCCCGATTTTCAGCAGTCGACGATCCGACGACACTTTAAAAAGGTAATTAAGACGGAGATGAAAATGCGTTTGGAGTCATGTGGGATCTTTATCGGCCGGCCCCCCAACACCACCCCCAGGTGGAGGTGTTGGAAAAACGGCGCTCGTCGGTGTAGACATTATTTGTGGAAATTCCGCACGTCACCGTCGGGACATGGCCCGGAAAGGCCTCGGCGGGTTTGTTTGTGTGCGAGCGGCATCGCCGTCTCGCCTCCGGCTCCCTGCTCGCCCGAGTGTTTGTATCCACCGCGCTCGTGTCAACAGCGATGACACAGTCGGACGGGAAATGGAGAGAAATGAGACACCGGCTTGTGGCATTTATTTAAATACGTGTTTAATTAACCCTTCTATAGACGCCGGCGTTGGCTAAAAATAAGCAAGGGACGCGAGTGCCGCTGCTTAGCTGTTAGCGGCTAACGCAGTGATGTCACTATACAGACAGAAAATGTCATTCAATCGGGTTTTAGTGCATCTGCGTCGCACGGGAACTAAACCGCCAACACATTTTCTGGTGACTTCCTGTCCATTAACCTGCCCCAAAAGTGGCGGCGCGGATTATTTGCTAAAAAGAAAACGCGCAATTGGTTTTACACGAAATCCCCGACACGCCAACCATAAGCCGGCATGAAACCACGAAACCGCACGAATGTTATGACAGGAAGCGGTGTCGTTCGCTGACGTTAATTTAACAGAATTCGGGTCATGCGGTTTGGGGAAGCCACCTGTCACCTGACGTGTCAATCAAGTGCCGTTTCTACTACGCTCACTCAAGCTAGGGTTAAAAATCCCCGACAATACCGTAACCACGGCCACAAAGATCACTTCACCTTAAGCGGGCGGTGACCATAAACAGGACAGCGATGTTTTCCCGACCGTTAAACGTCCGGTGTGACCTCGTGGACGTCGTGTCCACGGATCGTAAAACGCGATGACGTCCGGGAGGCCGTCTCGTCGTGTCCACGAAGAAAAAACTGCTCCCGGAGCCGAATGGTGTTTTAACAGCTTAGTCATGTAGTGATGCGAGCACGGATCCAAACTCTGACACGAGAGGGGAAACTTGAGCGTCATGGTTTGAATCACAGGGATCCAGAGCGTCTGCGTCCCGGTGATTTGGGGCCTGAGGAGGCGGCGGTTCCCCCATCTCGGTGTCGGACAGCAGCCGCGGCCGCCAGCAGGGTCGCCCGACCGCGGCTTACAAATAACGGGAGATATCCAGAAGGAGCTGGATGTGACCTCCGACCCGGCGATAAACGCCTCGGGACTTGGCGCGCTTATCTCTACGCTCGAGTACGTAAAAGAAAAAAAAAAAAAAGAAAAAAAAGGAAAGCTCAGGAAATGTAATGTAACCATTAAAAGTGATTATCAATTCCAGTAAGGAGTGTTGTAATTATTGAATTCTAAATGTTTTCAAATTGCTCCTGACAATCACTCGAAAAAAAAAAAAAAAAAAAAAAGTGAAAGCACTTTCTGAATCCTGACCTTTTAATAACAAAAATCCCTCACATTTTCGATGGTTGAATATAAACTGCTTGTTACAAGGTTGTGAATTGCAGGCCTGTGGTTACCAGGTAGCTGGAAAGCTTGAGATTTTGCAAGCGGTTTGGGAGGCAGGGAGGGTTTCGGAAGGCAGGTTTTTACAGGGTCTTGGATGCAAACCCCTGCTTGGGAGAAATAAAGAGAAGGCTCCTTTTGAACAGCGAAACAAAAATTTGCGAAGAAGGAGTGGGAAAGCGTCACAGCTACTTTGGCCGATGCCGATCGGGGGGGAACGGGGGAGTGAGGGGGTTGGACTTGCCGTCACATCATCGTCTTTCCGTACCTTCCTCCTCCAGATTAGGACTTGGCGGACATCGGGAGGAAGAGAATGGCCTTCTGTCCCGGCCCGGTTTTGGTCCCGGGCTTGAACTGGCCGGTCCGCTTCAGCGCCACGTACATGTTGGGGTACTTCCTGGAGCGGTAGGTGTTGTAGTTGTTGCCTTCAAGCCGCTCCAGGAAGTAACATTCATCCGTCGCTCGTCTCTGAGGAGGAATCGCATCATTACTATCGACATCTAGGAAGCGGCGAGGATGAAATCGCTGTGTCGGCAGGTGGTGACGCGCAAGAACGGAGAGATCGGATGTAGATGAGGTCTCGATCGGGACAGGCCGGGACTGACGTTTGTCTTTTTTGTAACCACGGTGACAAAAAACACACCGTAAATTCCCACAGGAATGAACGCCAATGAAGGACAATCCATCCACAAGCAGGAACATTCGGAATTCCTGTGTATTATTCCTGAGCAAATTCAATACGGATATTGCATCCTATGGCTAATATTGTACGCCAGATTATTAATTAACCCACAATCGGCTTAAAAGAATTAAAAAGCCATCCTATTTCTCTCAGTCACACTGTATTTGACCGACTGACTCGACTCCCTGCTCTGCCTCCAGTTCGTCAGCTTCAGATGACGCAAACCAAGTCAACAATCCAAATGAAATGATCCAAAACCAAAATCTACCAACCATATTTATCAGATTTTTATCCCTTACATTACTATACTTTCAAACGGACTATTTCATCCTAGGTGTTACATTTTGGGGGAAAAAAAAAAAGTTAAATGTTGTCAAAACGCATTGCCAAGACAAGCATCCACATCGGTGGGTCAACACTGGATTTCAAATTACCAGTAAGGAAAAAAGAACAGCTGGTTAAGCGTTCTTTGCCTCCAGAGATCGCATCTGTCGCCGCTCGCTTGGCGTGGAAGAAAAACAACCACACGACCCGTCGCCGCACGATCGGGTCGTTCCGTTCCGAAGAATCCGATCGGGTTTGTATCGGCATTAAAAGCACAGTTCCATTTGGGTTTTCAGTCGCCGTTTTTTGAACGTTCAAACGCCAGTGTTTTGGAAACTATCTCCGTGACCGTTAGACTTTAGAAAACAGCAGAAATGCTGTCGTACAGATGCCAGGCCGGGAGTTGGTGGGTTAAATCTGTGATGACGCTTCCTGTTTTGGCACAACAACAACAACAACAACGGCGAGAAACTGAGGATTCGTACGGACCGATGGCGAGGTGGAATTGTTGCTTCGACTTAAACAAAAAGCAAGGTGAACTCCACTGGTGAACAGCCATTGACTGCAACCTCTTAGCGTGCGCATTTCTCCCAACTACACGGAGACGGAGCCCATTTGCAAACGTTTCTGTTTTCCATTTTAACAGCTCGTAAAAGGGTGTCGGTTTATAAACAACCCATAGACGCCATGTTTGGTGGCGTTGCAATGTCTTCGCGTGGGGTATCGATGTAAACAACATTCGGAGAACGTTACGGATACTTAAGAATATCTGTACTTTTGGCTGCAAAAGATTATTATTGGCTAAACAAACTCCGGTGTCAGATGGCAAAATACTTTCCCCTCACGTCGTGTCAGCTTTCCCGTTCATCTTGACATCTGACACCTCTGCCGTTGGGACGTCGCCGCTTGTTTCTCATCGACTCAAGCCGGCATGTTTGACACGGCTTAACTTGTCGGACGTGAAACGAACCGGGCCGACAGACGTGGCGTGACGCGGCCGTTTTCTTTTATGTATTTGTTCAGGCGGATGTACGATGAAGACGGATGGCCCGGTTCACTTACCGCTCCAAACAGTCGTCCGTCTCTGTTCATGGCCAGATAGCGGTTCGCGTAAACCCCTTTGATGACCACCTCCCCGACCGAGGTTGCCTGGAGCTGAAGCTTTACTGAGGAAACAAGACAAAACACAGAAATCTTTATTACCTCTTGGAAGCTCTTTTTTTTTTTTTTTTAAATTGAAAGAATCTGCACTGTATAAGGAGAGCAGAGGCGAAACACCCACGGGTCTGTATCCCTGCTTCGAATTTTCGCAAAGCCAGGCAATCAAGTGGCCTCCGCGCGGAAGAGGCCAGGATCGGATTATTTACTGACGCTGCAAGGCACCCTTGTTCAACCCTAAGTGTTTATACGTTGCGTGAAATGACGTGCGGCAGAAAAAGGTCGGTGACCTCGAGGTCGTCCTCATCTTCTCAAGGCTCATTCATAATTAACTTTTAATTCGCGTGCAGACAGAGCCTTCTGTCCGTCTTCTGTGTTCATTTAGCGCCTCATTCTTTGAGTTTTCGGGGAGTCTGCTAATGTGTGGTAGTGTCGGTGTTTCGCAGTATTTTCAAGTGGGACCAACAAGAGGACAACAGAAAATGGCGGTTTTCTACAAAGAAGTGTCTACCGTGCTGCCCCTTTTTCTGTCTTTGTTAAAATGTACATTATCAGCGGTTCCTCCACTGTCACCGTTATCGTTATTGTCTAAAACAGAGCTTTGCACTGCCCTCTAGTGGATGTGTTGCTTAACAACCCTGGCGATGTAAAGCGCACGTGTGAAGCGTGCGTTTGAGTGATGTGTTAATTGGTGAATAACAGGCAAGGACAAAAAAATGAGTTATCGGGAAGGAAAACTTGCTAATGTTTAAGTGTGAGGTGTTAAAACGAGACGGACGAAACGGTGATATCGGGCATTCTGAATAAAAACTCAGATAAAAATAAAGCTATAAGTCAATATAGATGTGAATATAAACATACAAAAGGTGCAATGACTATCATGGCTGAGGCACTTAATAAATCAAATCTTTAAAAAAAAAGAAAAATTGACAATAACTCCAATGAAAAGTTCAATATTTCTCACCGCATTTCTACCGTTTCGTCCCTGTTTTCATTTCTCCCTGTTATTTTTCCCCTGGATTTAACGCCTCATTGCTTGAGAAGGGTTTTCTCTCGCAGCCAAGGGGGAGGAAGGCGCCGCTCGCTAACCCGCCCGAACCGCTTCCAAAACATTCTCCGGCATGATAGCAAATCTGTTCTGGGTACCTTCCCGCCAGCTCGAAGGCAACCTCCACATGGTCAAAATCAAAATCCTTCTCTTTCCGCGTGTTTTTTTTCCGCGTCGAGGCAACGCTGTTCGGCTCCGACGAACATACGCGATGTCAAACAGGGAAAGCGGAATGATGAGGCCTAGCAAGGGCCACTTTGATAAACATCCAGAATTAATTTCTATGGATGATTTGAACACATCTGTTTGCAGTTAGCAGCAACTCCCCGGATGATTTATGTCACAGATCAAAGATGTGTTCACCCTGTTCTGCTTGGAATAAACCAAGATCTCAAAGCTTTCCTCACGTCCGTAATGGCTCTCGGGGATCGATAATGCGAGAGAGTTCGCCCGAGGAGCCGAAGAAACCGAAGACGGAAAAGAATCCAATCGATGGGACGCCACGTGAGGCTCCTCAGGTACATTGCGTAACATTTCTAACTGGCAGGTTTGTCGTCCCGACGCTTGGCAGCACCGACGTGACCTTTACAAAAGAGCCATTGATGAAGCTCGGCCCGGGCCGCATTAAGGATATTAAACCATGATGCATCTAAAAAAGTAAAAACGATTAATCATAATTCTTGTTTTCTGACCGTGCGACAAAGCTCCGGAGCTCCAGACGTCGGCCCCCTCGGGCAAGGAAAAAAATTTGTTCTCCACCCAAGTCGACACAAATATTTGAATCGCTGTTTTTAATTGGTCTCCACTCATACGGCGCTGTCATACCTTGCGCTTCAGCCAATGGCGGCAACCGGGGACCGGTGTCTTAATCAAGGACACTTAAACGTGCAGACAAAAATTGAATCGCCGCGCACCCGTGTGATACTTCCAGCGTTGTATTTAACCCTCATATTATGTTAAGGGTCAATTTGACCCATTTCACCCATTGAACCAATGGGTCGAATTGACCCTTAACCTAATATGAGGGTTAAGGTTCTCCTGTTATGTTATTGAGTAACATAGTGGACGCGTGATGGCACTAGTCAGCTCCGCAGGTGGTTGTTGGGAGCGGGAGGGTGCAGGTGGAGACGGCGGCGGAGGAAGAAGGGGTGCAGCGTCCTGCGCTGGAAACCGTTACACTTCCAGTTCTCTTGAACGGTCACAAGGAAAACAAAACGAAACCGCAAATAAATAAACCTCTGGAAAATGGATTGTCTTTCAGCTGGTGTGGGATTTCATCCCCACCTGTAATGTCAAACTGTGGAAAACAGATGGGGGGAAAAAAAAAAAACGAAATAAAAATAATTCATCACCGCCTTTCCATGCGAGTTGAGTCGTCCGTATTTTAAGATGCGTCTCACTCGGCGGGGGTGATTTCTACGGTTACTGACAAACACGCCAGACAGGGGTGAATTATGTTGAATAAAGCCGCTTCCGCACGTCAAACTGGATTAAAACTGTTTATTTGTTTGGGCGCACCTGCTTGAAATGTCACTCGGGACCTTTCGGACTATTTCCTGGGGAAGGTCATCTGAGGACACGCCACGGAGAGCGACCCGCGTCTCCTCTTGTGCGGCCCGTTACGGTCAGCCGCTGTAACATCTCGCCATCTGCACCGAAAGCGGCGAGGGGACGGGATCTGCCGTCGCGGTGGCGAAATCCCAAACAACAGAGCGCCTTGCTGGAATAAGCGAGCAACGGCGTTTTGAGTCGACGCGTTATCAGAAGTAGCTTTATGACAATTCAGAGTCAGCGGTTGACCCAGGTGTCCGAGGTCACGACCCAAATGAGACACGTGACACTATTTCCTCTTCCCTCAGCCGCAGGGAATCTTCAAATCTTTGTACTTAAGACCTTAAAACACTCGATAGCCTTAACCTTGACAATTTTCTTACTCTCCCTCCTTCCTACTATTATCTATTATTGTTATGTTTTTGCTTGAAACTCTGGCACAGCAATTTCCTTCGGAATAAATAAAGTTGTTCTTATCTTATCTTATCTTATCTATAAGGCTTCTCGCAGAAATAAATGTAGCGCCAGAAAGAAAAAGGGGATTGTGACCCCGTTGGCAGGGGACCCGTTGAAATGGCCGATGTCTAACATTTACAAGCATCGCCATGGAATAAATTATAGCGATAACAATGTAACTACACAAGTTACGAGGAAGTTTTAACGCATCTAAACTGTTGCGCACGGTTAAAACGCTTCAAAAGCTGAAATGATCAATTCATTGAAAACACCTCAAAGTATTAAAATGTAATTCTTCAAATATGTAAAATGTAATGACTGTGGATTGACGGGACCCCAGGAATTCCCTGGCACTGGCTTTTCGTCCATGTTGTGCGATCCCTCCCCCCCCATGTGACATCAGCTGCGTTCACCAAATACTTCAGGCACAAAGTCTTATTGATAAAAGGTACCTGGGAGAAAAAAAAAAAAAACTTTTTTAAAACACAGCCGTTAAAATTTCCATAAAGCCGATTGGGACGTTTATGAGGAGAGGTGGCCGAAAAAGCAATCTGCACTCGGAGGGATCCGGGATTTTTCCCTCCATGTTGCATTGAAAAAAAAAAAAAAAAAAAAAAGGAAAATAAATCAGCTTGCCTGAGCTCCTTTCTAGGGAAGAAAAGTGAGGAACACAAGACCTACTATGAGGATCGCTCTTCTCACGGATTCCGTCCACTCCCCCGTCGGACTTTATCCTCAGGAAGAAGCCCCCGTTTTTACAGTACAGCCTTTTGGGGTCCTTAAAGTTCCCGGGGGGGAAGCCGCCGCTCCCGCCGTCTTCAGGCGTGGGGGGAAGTGTGGTGATTCCTCCCGTGGCCATCTCCTGCCGTCTCCCCCGCTTCCCGGCAACTGTTTCGTCTCCTTCTGGAGCGGCGCAGGAGCCCCGTCGGGGCCTCCCACCTCCCACGACCGTTCCCGCCTCCCCTCCTCCGCTCGGGCGAATCTCGCTCTGCTTCACCTCAGAGGTCGCGTTCCTCAAAGAGCCTCCTTTCAGGGTGGCTGGTGCCCCTTTGGCTCCGGCGGGATCTGAAGCGGAGCGTCTCATGGATCAGATGAGCCTCCCTTCCCGACAGGAAAAGTCTTGCGCTTTCCTCACCGGGTAGCTGGAGTTCGGAGGGTACTTCTCGGGGAGGGGGGGGAGGGTCGGTGGATGCACATGGGTTCCCCTTTTACTCCGCTGTTCTTGCACCAGTGTGTTTAAATGAAGGCAGCTGGTTTCGGGTCTTGTGTGGAAGGGCTTTCCCTCTCGGGCCTCAGTTCGCATGCGCCCTGGAAGCACCAATACACACACTCACACACACACACAAATGCTCACGCCCACTAACGCTCGCCGATTTGGTCCTACCGACCGACCGGCCGGGGGGAAGTAAAGAAAAGAGGAGGAGGAGGAGGAGGAGGAGGAGGAAGGGGCTCCCTGGACCCTTTGCAGCGCCAAGACCGGAGCTGTGGCGGCCATGTGAGCACCGGGAGTGTTTTCATGTGCTTTTCTGGCGCCACGACGAGCGAGATGCTGAAAAGGAGTTGGGGAAAAAATAACAGCGTGAAGTGGAAATTTAAGATTTAAACGCAGGAGTGGCTTGAAATTGCCATTCTCCGCTTTCTCGGCAGAGTGAAGGATCTTCAATTTTCGGTCCGGCAAGGCCGGCCGGCCATTTGCCGCTCGCTGGTCGGGGATTCTCGGCAAAGGTAACCACATCTGAGAATTTGACAGACATCACGACAGAAATCACTGAAACATCGAGTGTCTTGTTCAGGAGTAACAAACACTGGCGATTTTCGGGGAGGTTCTGGGATGCATTTCCATTGAGGAAAAACAGTCTGGGCACAAATAACATATAAAATCAAATATTGACAGTTTCAGACAAGCGGGAGTGGCTCATGGAAACAAAAAAAAAAAATTAATAGGAGGGTTCGGGCAAGCCTTTTTAAAATGTGTGTGTGTGTGCGTGTGTCAACACTGACAGTCACAGCCCATCATTTAGGTGTACAAATGGAATATCGATAAAAACTTTATGTATTAGAACCAACAAAATATGAACACAACAATACAGCAAAATGTAAACTTCAATAACTCGATAAGAATATTAAGGGTATTTGAGGTACGTTGGATTTTGGTTGACAGCACAATCGGCCAACTTCCACATCGAATTTGATTGGTCATCTAATTTTCAACTAAGCTTTTGTGGAACCAAACATTTACCGTCCAACAATGGTGGCGCTTTCGCCTCACGGTAAGAAAGTTGCTGGTTCAATTCCAAAGAGTGGAGTTTACATGAGCGTGGGTTTTCCACCCACGATCCGAAAACACGCAGTAGGTTACAAATGTGTGAATGAGAGGGTCTGACGTGAAAATGAGAGGGCGAACGGTCGTATTTCTCTACAGGACTGTCTCAGAAAATTCGAATATTGTGATAAAGTTCTTTAACTTCTGTAATGCGATTAAAAAAAACAAAAATTACTTTCTCACGATATTCTAATATTTTGAGATAGGATTTTTGAGTTTTCTTAAGATGTAAGCCATAATCAGCAATATTAAAATAATAAAAGGCTTGCAATACATCAGTTGATTCGTAATGAACCCAGAATGTATGACATTTTTGTTTTGGTAATTGCATTACAGAAGATAAAGAACTTTATCACAATATTCTAATTTTCTGAGACAGTCCTATATATGTGGCCCTGTGATGGAAGGGCTACCGGTCCGATGACACCCAGTGACAGCTGGGGGAGGATCCAGAACAGTTGGTGAGAGCCTGGTGAGGAGAGGTCAGAGGTCAGAGGTCAGAGGTCACCCCGCGCAGAGCAGAGACTCCCAGGAAGTCTAACCGCTCTCAGCTTCTCCAAACACACTTATGCCAATACAAACACTTGAAGAACTAATACATGCCGAGGTTTCCCAGAAACCCGTTTTAAGTTATTTGAAACCCCAACAGCTTAATGAAGTTTGAACATTATTTTTAGGTCACCCCCTCAACAGAATTGCGACATGGGTCTTTGTATTTGAAGCTACATCAGAAAGCTTTGGTTAGTAATCAAGTATTTATCGAGGACATTTCGTTTGCTAGTAATGTATCTCAATGATTTTAGAATATCTGGCGATCGAAGACGGTTTTCTTTTCGTTGCGTGAAATATGTTCTGATTCTGAGGTACTCGTGACAATCAGAGTGTATTGATTTAAGATGAAACCCAGGAGCATGAATACTTTAAATAACAAAACAGAGGGCCTGGGAAACATAAATAAGATTCACAGCCGGGCTCCCTGGCTTTATGTACGTTCACGCCGCTTTCTAAATATGGTTTCCAGGGACAACTGTTCAGTGTTTACATTCATTTACGAGCTGACGGAGCCTGAGACGCTGGGCCCATTCAAAAAATTCAAACGATAATAGACCCAACTTTCATGTTGGAACACTTAAATCAAACACTTTTTTTAAGTGCTATTATTTAAAATGCAATTATGTCAGCTCCAAATGCATCATAACTTGATGCACATGGCTTGATGAACATGACTGATTTTCACACATTTACACACGCCGTTAAACATTGGATTCTGGAGCACCAAACATGCTCAAACTAACAATGCTGGACGGGTATTTTGTGATACTGGCCATCAGATGTTACCCAGAAGGATAACATCTGATGGCCCCCGATGACCAAAGTAATAATATCACAACAATAGCACTTTCAACTTGCAAAATACATATTTTATTGCCTGTTTATATATTGTACGGTTATTTTATTGCCTATCTGTATACTTTATATATATTGTCTATTTTGGACAGTTTTATATTTGTATTGTTTTCCCAGGACTACAGATGGAAATTAGCTATGAGCTACAATCTGGTACAAAGATTTGCCTCTGTGCTTAATGTAATTGTACACTGTCCCAATAAACTTCTAAACAAACAAACAAACTTGTGTCAGCAATCATTATGGGTAAAAATGCAAATTATACAATCTTTCAATCCCATCGCATTTATCGTATTATTCCGGTGCAGCCGTGTTTTCTCGGCCCAGCTGGGGCACCGGGCCCACAATGAAATGTGGCCTCAACTTGACCTCCCGGATGTCACCAGCATTAATATCCACCATTACGGTTTCCTTCTGGATGGTGTGTAATGTGATGTGTAATGTGATGTAACACACGCCGCCCTCTCATTGCCGAGCATTGGCTGGCTTGAGGTTTTTTTTACGGCTCCCTGCTAAAGACCTTTTAATGCATTTATGTCACTGGACTATATTTAACGCACCACAAGGAGGGAAGATAAAGGCAGCGAAACATTGGAAAGATAAAAACTTAGATGGTTTGAATCTCGCCGTAGACGAAGGATGATATGTCGAAATACATTGCATGTATTAAAGGCTGTATTTTGATTAAAATGTAAAGGATGAGCCATATCAGCCATTCTTTTGAGGTTTTCTTTTTGCAGTATCTAAATATTAGTCATTTGTATGCGGTTTGCCAACTCTCTCTCCATTTCAATATACAAACTACTAATATTCACTACCCCTGGTCAGCCTTCCCCCTCCAATATCCCCCCAGCCCTACTTTAAAATAATGATTTAATGATCACATAGGAAAAGAAACGTGAGCTGGGCATTGGGCTTTTTTGGATTCAAACAACATGAACAGTTCCTGGAAGTTGTAATTACCCTTATTTCAATTGTCGTTGCGAAAGAACAGAAAAGAGAACAAAAGCCTAACTACCCTTATTTCAATGGTCGTTGCAAAAGAACAGAAAAGAGAACAAAAGCCAAAGCGGGTCTGAAAAGGCAGCCGCTAAACATGAGGAGTTTGTCAGGAGGAGCAACAGGAGCGTTCAGAGACCAAAATACATCCTGGCACGACACGATCCCTCCCATGCTCGGGTAGCGGAATTAAATTGCGGTTCTGGACAAGTAGTATTTGTTTTACCTGGCCGTACTGCGCAGAGACCGCGCCGTTATGTTGACTACTGTGTCAACTGGGTCAGGGTTGGTTACTAATGCAAATAGCTGTTCTAACTCATTGAACTGTGTCTGCTATAAATGTTGTGTTTTGCCTAATTTCAATTCGAGGGGGAGGTGGAAAAAAGAATTTCAAGTGTGTCAATATTTAGTGGAAAGGATGACAGGGCTTATTGTGCCAAAGTTACTTTCACTTGAGAATTAAGGGTAAAAACAGGAAGCACTTGAGACACGGAACTTGATGTTCCTGTATTATCTCACAAATATGATATGTTTGGAATTGTTTTAAGTAATAGTTGTACTCCCTTTAAGACCCTTTCCTGCCTTCGTCGTGTCAGACAGAGGCCAGAGATTATCTGTTAACCCCACGTCTCCCCCTGGTGGTAGAAAATGAGTAGCACTGCTTCATCGGATTGATTTCTCTGTGACACACACACACACGCGCACACACACTTCCTAAAAAGCGCCGACATCAAAACATTTAATGTTTTGATATTTGAGCAATACAGCAATAAAAGGGATGACTAATTCTTCTATAAAAAGACATTTTATTCTGACTACAAAATTTCATTGCACTATCAATATTTTACACATATTTGCACAATCAATGTATTAATAAGTCTGAAACCTGGACCTGGACAATCAAAAAAAAGACAGATAGATAGATATTTTATCTAGATAGATAGATAGATAGATAAAGACAGGCTATTGGGGCAAATAAAGGGTTCAAATAAATCAATAATAATATGAATAATAAAAAATTGTTGTATGTCTATTTGAGATCTTATGATTGGGTGAACCTCGCCTTTCACCAAATAACAGCTGAGATGGGTTCCAGCGCCCTCACAATCCTGAGAGGAGGAGATGAACATTCAAGCAAGTTTGTGCCAACTGAAGTCACCCAAAAGGAATATTTTAAAAATAATTGAACAACTATCACATCATAAACAACAGCCGAAGTTATTTTGGTATACTACCAAGCCCCCATAAAATTACCTAAGTTATGAAATTGCTAAAAGGTGCTTCTATTATAGCAGCATTAAATCTGCCTGTAAACAATCAACACTTCCCTGCTCCACACCTGTAATGACCTCGGCATCAGTCTGCAAGACTAGCAGAACCAGATCTAGGGCTCTTCTCCAAGCTGCCCACTTTACACTGGAGTTATCGTAGATTTTCACAGATGCGGCTTGGTCACACATCCCGGTCCGGATCAGAGGACTATCTTCCGCAGATCCCAAGACAAGCTGTGAGAAATTTGCAGAAATGTCTTGACTTCCGTTGAAGTCCTGCAGTTGTTGCCTCACCGCAGTCCTGGCAGTGTGGTTGGAACTCCCTCTGACGTTAACCATCACGGCTGATATGTAATCTATAAAACTCTCTGCCAGCAGATGCAGAATTGCACCCTTATAAGGGTTTGCTGCAGTTCCTGTTTTGGTCTCACCGTGGTTGTCCTGGCACTCTGCTTGCTTCTGAAGACGATGAACACACAGCATCTCCGTCACTGCCGCACCAGGCAGGAGGGATTTGTCTTTAAGCGCATGATGTAGGCGATAAGCACAAGCCCAAAACTGGTCCTCCAGCGCCTGCAGCGTGCAGTGCAGAGGGCTGGTGATGACGACTGTGACCAGCAAGCTGTTCCCCCCGGTGGAGAGATTCACAGCTGTTACTGGTGTCTGGCCATTGTTCTTGAAGTCCCTCCATATGACAACCTTAACTCCAGTGCCGACACAATGCTTGCTTAACTGCGTGGCATAAGTCACCACAACGGCCCCGGTGGCGCTCGCAAATTCCTTTAAAACACAAATCTTGACTTTTTCCACCAAGAGTATCCGATGTCTGCAGCACCTGTGTATCAGATCCTCGCCAACAACCCCGCTGACCAGGACCAGGTTCACGTCCAGCTTCAACAGAAGTGTCAAGACCTTCTCCGTCCACTCCTCCTCCTTGCTTAAACCCGACAGACCTGACAGATCACACACACGCCGCACACCTGTGAGCCTGTTGAAGCCAAGATGGCGATATGTGTGCGATAAATCTCCGTGAATAAGAGCCGTGTTGAGATGCTGGTGATGCAGGTGATGTGCAACTGAAGCCTGTTCCGAATGTAACAGAACAACGCAGCCCGGAGAAACGTGAGCCTGTTCCTCCGGTAAACCAGGAAGCACGCATGTCACCACTTTAGTAACATCGAATTTGGAAAAGGCGGCATCTTGCTGATTAGCTTTTGACTGAATACGCGCAGCTTCAATTACTAATGTCATTGATTTTTTGCACCCGTGGCTCAAACACCCAGCAATCTCTTCAATGTTGGGCTGATTTAACCGCGGCCGACCTATGGTGTGCACGCTTTTGGGCCTGGTCTCGCAAAAATGTCGACTTAGTCTTATTTTCCTTTGCCCACTGATGCCGACAGACTTGTGGCTGACTTTCCTTGTCTCGTGTGAATCAGTCACCGCAACGTTGGGTATCGGCGACCGGTGAAAGGCGAGGGAATCTTCAGCCGTTGTGGCGCAGCTAACTGACGGCTCCACGCAGAGAGTCTCAATTGAAACACAGCATTCCCGGCAAACGTCCGAGCAAACATCCATCCCTTCGGACAAAGCTGTGATGATGAGCGGTACTGGGATTCCCCTGTGGAGGCACTCCAGAGCAACACGGCTCCACACTCCTGCCAGAAACAGCAAGCATCCCGACCCAGTGTGATAATTCCTCTGGTGCGACTGGAGAGTCTCAAGGACCAGCTGGCCCACCCCGCAGGTCAACTCCAGGTTCTCAAACACTCGGATGCACGAGCCCGCAAGAGTGGACTCCCCGCTTGCCTCGTCCTGGATGAACTTAAACTTTTTATTGGGGCCCAAAGAGGAAGATGCGGCCTGTGCCAATGCTGACAGTTTCTGCAAACCAACATGTTGGCGCTGATTTATGACTGTGCTTCTTAGCATCACTTGATGAGCCTACACAGTAAAAGGAAAGGGTTTAAATCTGTTCTATAACAAGTTAAACATTACTTTTTTTTTTACGTGGTAAAAGACGATAAGCCACAGGATAACATCAAGTCATTGTAATTCCTCTTTCTAATCAGGATCCTTTGACGAGTATTTAGAATCCAAAACGTCAACGTTGAAAATCTTTAACTTTACAGTTCCCCCCCCAATTTTTTTTTTTTCAGTGACTGGTATCTACTATTCATATTTGCATATTTGTGGTTTGAGATGTTCTAGAATTTTTATTAATTTAATGACTAATTTCAAAGTCAAATCCTGCTTGTCTTTCTAACAAGTGATTTAGAGGAAAACAAATCTAGCTTATCAATGATCCAGAAGTAGATAATTGCGGTCTTGAATAGAAAGAAAGGATGAACCACTATGCATCAGAATACATGGTTAGTGTAAAAGGTGAGAGCACACAGGTACTAATAAAAGGCAATAAATTATTCAAGTTATTGAATTAAGTCAAGCATTGCAAAATATAATATAAAAAATGGTTCAGGTATAAATGACCATCGATGATCATCGATGACTTATTTGAGTATGAAAAGTCAAGGAGAGAGACGGCTGGTTTTGATGAACATAACGTGTTGACAAATGAATGCCAGATACAATTTCATTTAAGGGAAAATATTTGAAAAATAATAAATGCCATAAGTCTTTCACGTCTGCAAAATGTTAAATATAAAGGGGTCGTTTGTATTCTAACCAGCAGTTGCAAGGCAGAGTGTACAGTCAACATACTGCGTATTATTGTAGCTGTATTATTAGCGCTGCACGGTGGTAATTGGTAACTGGACACTTAGCTCAGGTAGCTTTCGTACATCGGTAAATAATTCTCCCAGTATTGCTTAGAAGAACGGTCTACGAGGTTTGTGGTTAGTTTCACATCATCCGTAACAGAAAGGAAATCATCAGAGTAAAACCAGAAATGTAGATAACAATTCAACGGATTTGTTTCGATTCGATCCCAGAACACAACACGCTATGGTCGCTAATTTGCCAATGTTTGAAAGACGTAGAAAACTTACTTCAAGTCAACGTTCGACCACTGCCTTCTACGGTTATATTCTCCTTAGAAATTCAAGGAAGAGCGAAATAATATGTTTGAAACTTAATTAGAGGTTCACACGTTATTCCACTCCCGTTGCCCAGCTGTCCAGCAAGGATGATTAGGTTTTGCGCATGCGTTAGTTCCGTGGTTGCCTGGAGACCGGAAGGGAGCTCAACAGTTGGTGGACTCGGTGGTAGCCCACCCGAATGATCCTACGATTGGCTAATGACATCGCGTCATAGCATTTCGCGGTTTTCTATTGGTTAACTTTCTTGTCGGTGAGCTGAGAAACTCGCTGCCGTTGTCGAGTCCTTTGTTGACATACGGTTACCAAACATTCACACTCCTAGTAGGAACTCTTGTGGCGGACTCGTTAATATGGTAAATACTGAAAAACCGAAATACAATTATTCACATGACCACAAATTGCAGTCACTCATCAAATTGCCGTGAAAACTTGAGAAGTAATTCGACTAACTTCAGCTTTAAAGTATTAGTTTCGCTCGTGAGCAACAGCATGGAAGCTAATGTTAGCTAGTCCTATGGTAACGTATATCAAGTGACTGATGTGGACTACGATTCTCTGCGATGCACACTTTTCGTTTGCAGGAAAGACAATCAACTTTTTGTTTTTTGAAAAGGCTTCAGGCTACCGAAAATCAACTGCTTCGGCCAGCCAGAGGAAAAAAGCAGGACCCAAAATCGAGTTGACCGAAGAGCAAAAGCAAGAAATTAAAGAAGCTTTCGACCTGTTCGACACTGATGGCACTGGCACGATTGATGTGAAAGAGTTAAAGGTAGCTCTGAAGAATTGCTTCTTTGAAAACATGTATTATGAGCTGTGAACGTTACAGGTCCTGTTGCATCTTTGTGCTCTAGGTTGCAATGCGAGCACTGGGGTTTGAACCAAAGAAAGAAGAAATTAAGAAAATGATTGCAGACATTGATAAAGAAGGTTCTGGAACAATCGACTTCAGCGACTTCCTCAATATGATGACTCAAAAAATGGTGAGATGTTATGACAAATATGTAGCATAGAAATGACCTGGACAACTATAGATGGAAAGAATCGTGAAAATGTTGCAAAAACTTAAATTTATGTTTCTCTAAGAAAGGGTCTGGGATGAAGGGATCACCTAAACTTTCAAAAGAATGCTCTAACATAGTTTGGAAGCCCCATCTGTGCCTCCCCCTGACCCAAAACCAAAACAGAAAATCACAATAAATCACTTGACGGTTAATTGCTTTGTCACATTTTTATTCGTTTTCAATAGAGTGAAAAAGACTCCAAAGAAGAAATCCTGAAGGCGTTCCGACTGTTCGACGATGACTGCACAGGAAAGATCTCCTTCAAAAATCTGAAGCGGGTTGCCAAGGAGCTGGGAGAAAACCTCAGTGATGTAGAATTACAGGTAAAATAGTTCATTTGTAGTGTGATTCCACAAGTTGCTTGGTGTTTTTTTTTTGTCAAAACCCTAATAACATTTCTATTTTCATCATGCACGCCAGAATTTAAATATGAACCACCATTTCCGGAAAAGACTACTAAACAACCTGTTTTACATTCACTGCCTTCACCCCTCAACTTTGATATTCCCAGATTGCATTAAAATAATCCTTTTAATTCATCTGATGGTGATGATGATGATCCAAGGAAACTCATTGTTTCTCCATTTTTTGGCTCATGGCAGGTGACATCCACAAAATGGCATACTCAGAGTCACTGTTGTTATTTTAATATTTTCTTTTGTGTCATCCCCTTTGTGACATCACCCCACCCCACCCCCTCACACACACACTCACACACACTTTAAACCAGGGGTCTTCAACATGGTGCCTGTCTCAAATCCCACGAGCGTGTTCTACAAGCAGCTCACCATAGCGCCAATTACCATCTAATGTTTTTGTTGCTATTCTTTTTCAATCACACTTGCACATGTATTAATATAATATTTAATCTTTTAAAGAAACGTAGCATGTCATATAAGATCATGAAAGATTTGAACGTGTAGACGATCTTCCAAAGAGACCTCGTAGAGTCGGGCACATTTTCTATGTTACAGCTGTATGCTGACGAACAGAATCATCTGCTGCCATTTAACCCATTTTAACACAAGTATTTGGGCGTCTGATGAGCTGCACGTTTTATGCACTTTATGAATGGTTGTTCGTATAGGGGACATTATTGGTGGCCAAAAGACATCAAAACAGACAAAAACCAGGGGTTCAGCATGCACCTTATCAGAATCAAATTGCTAGTTGCAGATTTGGTGATAAGTTCAACATGTGATAAGAGTTTTTAAAATCTGAAAAGTTGACTTGTGTGTCACATAATTGACAATTTGTACAAACATGGTGCAATGGCATACATGGTTTGTTAAAAATTGTTCATGGCTCGTAAAAATGGGACATTGTGATTTCCTTGGAATGTTGTAGAAGTGATCATTAAAATATGTAAATATTTGATGAGTTCCGTTGCATATTGATATTTATCTCTTTGTTAAATCACTGTTGATAATTATTGTGAGAAATCATTAACATGTTCAGTGCCTTCGCAAAGAGGAATAACCTTTATTGCCAGATTCAGTTATACATAGAGCACAACATTAGCAACATTTGACCACTGCGTTTAAACCATAATGGATGAACCATGAGCAGAAGGCAGCCAAGGAGTAGCGCCAGGTGAGCAGTTAGGATTTCAGTGTCTTGATCAAAAACACTTGGACTGGCTAGGAGGAACACAAGAAGCAACATACCATTTGTTCAAACTTTTTGTTTTCTGACTGCCCATTTCTTAGTAAGAACCATAGAAAGGTTGATTCCTGCCAATTATTAATGGTTTGCTGAGGCGTGATGTAAAATTATGGATTATGCCTGTGTCTGCTGGTCACCAAATGCCATGAGTGGGAATCAAATCGCTGACACGGGTTTTCTCATTGTTTCAGGAAATGATTGACGAGGCTGACCGGGACGGGGATGGTGAGGTCAATGAGCAGGAGTTTTTGCGAATAATGAAAAAAACTAACCTCTATTGAACATTTTTTGTTCCCGGGACCAGTTAAAGTTTAATCACAGATTGTGTCAAGATGTATTTATACAGTAGGTTTTAAGAACGGATTTGATCAGTTTGTAAATATATATTTTTAAAATCTTTTCTACGGTGTAAGAAATAAACAGGTTTCAATCACAGTTCCTTTGTCCGGTTTTGCTTAAAGATTAACCTGATTGATCAACCAGGTAAGTAGACTTTTTCAAAAATGACTCGATGTACAAGTTGTGTAAATTTGATCACATCTCGCTGCTTGATTCGCCTCGGCCGAGCACAAGAAACACAGTCGCAATCGAACAGCCCAGCGTTTGCACTGTAAACATAAATGAGTGGCGCGATCTAAAGATGAGTAACTCAGTAAGAATAACTCTCACTTCCAACTTGTCGTTACTGCAAGATTTGTGCACAACGCTCAGCAGCATGTGATCGTCTCATAGGAAAGACGCTCCTACTGATTCAATGTGATACATAGCGGAAGCCTTACTTGGGTCCAAACACCATACCCTGCTAAAATAAACAGGATATTGTAGTGACGTGTTTTTCCGAGCTGCTGGATGGCCGTTGATTATTTTGAGGATGCCTGCCAATGATAGTGAAAGGTTTTACCCATTTCAGACTGATAGGAAAATATGAATGTTGTATCCATTAAAAAAGTACATTCCCCAGATAAGGTTAAAGGTACAACTCTAAATAAGAAAGCACATTAAAAAATCCCTGCGTTGTTAGAGATCAGAACCCTGAGATGTCACCATTGCTTAATATTGATTTTCACTTATCAAATCTTGAAAATAACAGATTCTTTGAATACATCTACTGTCTTACAAAGACAAAGTAAAGAGCATGACCATGTTGTTGGCCTCAGAACCTGATGAATCTGATAGGTGTCGCTGATGAAGTGACATTCTATCACTTTTGTCATAATTTTTACTAAGTGAGTTATTCCTGGTGGGCTTCATTGGTATGTTTTTTTTATTATTTCCCTGTTTTCATCTTCAAAAGACTAAAGCAGATGCTTATCTGCCTCTGCATGCGCAAACATGCCTAAACTATGACAACAGTTGTTGTTTACTATTTATTTGTTATTTATGATCATTTATTTGTTTTGTTTTTTAAATCTTAATTCAGCATTGTAATTGAAACTTGGAATTGAGACGGATGAGCCAAATCAAAAGGGTGGTATTGCGAAGCTTTGTTTTATGTTGCCCTGCCGTGACTCAGAGCTGCTCCCAGCCTGCAGCTCAAGGTCTGAATCGGTCACCAGATGAAATCTGAAAAGCGAGGTTCGCCTTGTGCGGACACACATCCGCTTCATTCATCGCTCCTTGAAAACTCCTCTCTTATCACAAAAATGGTTTACTTTACATAACAACACACACTCAAGACGCGTGGGTTCATCTATGATCACTCACTCCTGAGTTTTTTTAGGGTGATTTCTGTTGCCTCGGTTACTTGGAACATTATGAAAAGTCATGTCGTATGTCTAGATCATGACTACACAATGTGCCATGTATGCCTACACACAGTAGGTGTATGACTAATAAGATAGCATGAAGATATTGATGACGTGCACATTGACACAAGTGGAATGAAAAATCTCTTGCAAGATATTCAAATTATGCTATTTATATGTAAATATGAGTCAACAATGAGAGTAATTTCTGATGGGAATGATCACCCATTACTTCCCAGGCTTTATTTATTGTTCACATAAAATGACACAATCTGGGTCAGAGCCTTAATTTTGTTAACAAAGGTACTGGAATATTAAAGATACAAAACATTTTTTTTTTATAACAGCACACGTTACAGTGTGATGGGAGCACTAGCAGAAATCCATTACTTTTAAGATCTCTGGCTGTTTGATCGGTTCAATAGAGGAACTTCTGACACCTCGAGTGTTTTCCTCGTATCCACCTGCCCTCATTTTCTCCCGTTCCGACATCCCAGAATGCATTTGTGTGGTTTAATCGACCCCCATCTCACTTTGTGGGCTGAACACTGGATTCTTTTGGGGGTTTTGTTCCCCCCCTTTCATTAAGTGTGAAGATATAATTCGATGTTATGAGATGGGAGCAGATCGGGTGATTGCACACATTGAAAACTGTCGTCTGAATCAAATATCAGTGTTTCTGGTCTTGGTATGAACACTAGATAATTACTTCATACTATGTTATTTTTGAAATGTTTTTGTTGGCATTTGTTGTAACTGTGGAGCAACATTCAGTTCAAGGGATAAAAAATACATATGATTACACATATGTAATTTAAATGTAATATATTTATAATATATCATTTGTATAACACATATAATAATGTAATTTATAATATATTCATAATACAAAAATTTGTCCTATGTATATGTAATTTAACTGTAATGATCTTGTAAACTTGTGACTGGTATTTTTGCAAGTTCTATGAACACTTTTGATTACAGGTAATACTTTTTTAAACAGCTTAGTAGAAATACTCTTCTCTTGGCAGTTTCGGAGCAATTGGCTTATGATCTGTACTGTATTTGCAGAGAAATTCCAATTATGTTAGAGGTTTTCTGTTGTCTGTATAGACTTTTTTTTCTTTATTCAACGGTTTTTACGATCCCGAGCAACAAGTCCTCTTATTTTCTTATGAGTGTGAACCTGAAATCCCAAGTTCTGATTTCAATAGTACAGCTTTGGGTGTCTGAAATCATGAATAACGGCTTTAAAAAGTTCGCTTATCAAACAAACGGTGGTTCTGCGTCGCTCATTGCAGTACAGAGGCCGTCCCCCACCCACGCTTTCCTGGTACTCTTCCAGAACATTTACAGTAATATCACTGCTTGTCCCTTTCACATTTCAAAACTTAGAGCTTTCTTTTTTTATTTGTACTGATTACATTTTTTCTAAAAAAGGTACAACCATATTTCAGCCAAAACTACGAGGCAACGCCGTCATGCTAAGTAAACAATAGCCAGACCGCATTGTTGGGAAATCCTACAATCGCATGTGGGTGGAGGAAGTAAACAATGTAAGATGGACAGTATAAACAAATCTGCGAGACAGTGTTGACGGTTTGGTTTGCCAACACAGACACTTCCGCTCCGGGGGCTGATCTTTCGATGAAAACGCCTCTTAAACAAATAAAACCATGGTGACTAATATTTCTTCTCAGTTACTCACTCACACACACACACACACACACACAGGCGGCATAACACTGCACTCTTCAATTAGAGACTCAGTTTTGCTTTGGGATAAACACCATTGGGTTGGTCTTAGTGTCAAAATGACATCACCCACTCCCATTCTACATATATATATATCAAATCAATATATCCCTTTATATATGTATATAGGACTGTCTCAGAAAATTATAATATTTTGATAAAGTTCTTTATCTTCTGTAATTATCTTCTGCAATTAAAAAAACAAAAATTACTTTTTCATGATATTCCAATATTTTGAGGTAGGATTTTTGAGTTTTCTTAAGATGTAAGCCATAATCAGCAATATTAAAATAATAAAAGGCTTGGAATTTTTCATTCAATTTTTAATGAATCTAGAATGTATGACATTTTTGTTTTTTGTGATTACATTACAGAAGATAAAGAACTTTTTCACAATATTCTAATTTTCTGAGACAGTCCTGTATAGTGTACATGCATACACATATGAATATTTACATAATTCTCTACAGAATGAGAAAGATTCATATATTTCAAATCCATTTCATCCTTTATGTACGAAAACTGCTGTTCTGTTTCTGTTAGTTATTTTGTTCATTCATCTCATTCTGTATTTACATTTTATATCATCCAATTTTTTTAATATTGTTTCATTTTTATATATTTTCATTAGATATATATAGATATTTATATCTATTTGTGTATGTAATACATATTATTTCTTGACACTCAAGGACAGTACAGTGGGGTAAAAAAGTATTTAGTCAGTCACCAGTGGTGCAAAGTTCTCCCACTTAAAAAAATGAGAGAGGCCTGTAATTTTCATTATAGCTACACTTCAACTATGAGAGACAGAATGAGGGGAAATAATTCAGGAAATCACATTGTAGGATTTTTAATGAATTAATTCCAAGGTAAAATAAGTATTTGGTCACCTAGAAACAAGCAAGATTTCTGTGTCTCACAGACCTGCAACTTCTATAAGAGGCTCCTCTGTCCTCCGCATGTTACCTGTATTTATGGCACCTGTGTGAACTGGTTATCAGAATATAAGACACCTTTCCACAACCTCAAACAGTCACACTCCGAACTCCACTATGGCCAAGACCAAAGAGCGGTCAAAGAACATCAGACACAAAATTGTAGACCCCCACCAGGCTGGGAAGACAATCTGCAACAGTTAAGCAGCTTGGTGTGAAGAAATCAACTTTCGGGAGCAATTATTAGAAAATGGAAGACATAGAAGACCACTGATAATCTCCCTCCATCTGGGGCTCCACACAAGATCTCACCCTGTCGGGTCAAAATGGTCACAAGAACGGTGAGCAAAATCCCAGAAGCCGAGTGGGGACCTAGTGAATGAACAAAGTAACAACAGCTACCATCAGTAAATAACAACTACGCCGCCAGGGAGTCAAATCCTGCAGTGTCAAACGTGTCCCCCTGCTTAAGACAGTACATGTGTCGACCCGTCTGAAGTTTGCAAGAGACCATTTGGGTGATCCAGAAGAGGATTGGGAGAATGTCCTACCAAAACAGAATTTTTCGGTACAAACCCAACACACTTGGAGGAGAAGGAATGCTGAGTTGCATCCAAATAACACCACAGCTACAGTGAAGCATGGTGCTGGAAGGGAAGGGAAGGGAAGGGAAGGGAAGGGAAGGGAAGGGAAGGGAAGGGAAGGGAAGGGAAGGGAAGGGAAGGGAAGGGAAGGGAAGGGAAGGGAAGGGAAGCGATGAGCGATGAGCGATGAGCGATGAGCGATGAGTGGTTGAGGGATTTTCTGAAGGGAAGGGAAGGAAAGGAAAGGAAAGGAAAGGAAAGGAAAGGAAAGGAAAGGAAAGGAAAGGAAAGGAAAGGAAAGGATGAACGGGACCATGTATCATGAGATCTGGAGTGAAAACCTCCTCCCATCAGCAAGGGAACTGAAGATGTAACTAGGACTTTCAGCATGACAATGATCCCAAACACAAGACAACGAAGGAGTGGCTTCGTAAGAAGCATCTCAAGATCCCGGAGCTCCAGCTCTCAACCCCATAGAAAATCTTTGGAGGGAGTTAAATTATCCGTGTTGCTCAGCGACAGCACCAAAACATCACTGCTCTAGAGGAGATCTGAGTGGATGGGCCAAAATACAGCGTGTGGAAACCTTGTGAAGACTCACAGAAAACATTTGACCTCTGTCATTGCCAACAAAGGGTACATCAGAAAGTATTGAGATTAACTTTTGTTATTGACCAAATTCATATTTTCCATCATAATTTCCAAATAAATTCTTTAAAAATCAGACAATGGGATTTTCTGATTTATTTCTCTCTCATTCTTCTCCCATAATTGAAGTGTACCTCTCTCATATACTGTATGCATGCAGTATATATACAGTATTTTATTCCTATGTTGATATAATTTTAACTCTAAATTATGCTCTCCTTATAATGTGCAATTTTTACATCTAGCTTTCTTTTGTTAGCTCTGTATTCCTGTTGTGAATAAATGCTGGTTTAGTTATAAAAGCATTATCATTATCAGGAAATTGAGGACCTGTGATGCCCAAAGCACTTACACAATGGAGGAACCAAACTGAGAAGATGATTATGTTTAGACACACACATAGGAAATATATCAAATTAGGACAACTTTAAACGGAGCTTATGTGCGCTTAAAAGTCTAAATAATGCCGTTTCCGCATCGCACTGAATTTATGTCGCCTAATATGAGATTCGGGTTCGACTGTTACGAGCCATTCATGTGCTTTTTACAACCCTTTTATTACTTTTGCTTTGTGAAATTCTCATTTTCTGTCACATTTTTCATGTTCACAGATAAAAAAAAATCTCACGCGAATGCATTTTCTTTTAATTCTTTTCTTTTTGGCTTTTCCCTTCATGGGTCACCGCAGCAAATCCACCCGCTCTATCCAACCCTATTCTCTGTACCCTCCTGGAAGATGGAGGTTATTTGGTTATATGGTGAAATAACAAACCAGATGGTTTATTATTTAACCGTAACAAATAGGATCAGGGTCTGGGAAGACACTCGCTGTAAATGACGGCAAGAGACAAAGAGAAGGAGCAGAAAACCACAACAAAAAGACAATTTCTCACATTCTTGTGCAGCAACTTGCGGGCCACAACCGCGAGCTTTGGGTATTTGAAAAGACCCTGTGTGAAATCTGCAAAAAAAAAAAAAAAAAATGGAAGCGAGCTCCGGGCAGTGGGATCATTTTGACGGTGCGGAGGAGTGTGATTTTTTTTTTTTTTTTTTTGGGAAGTGTAAAAGGGGCTGTTGAAGCCACAGGGAGGAAATCAATGTTAACACTTGTAATGGAAAAATAAATATGGCGTCTCCAAGCAGCAGCTCCAACCAGGAGGCTGTATTTATCCTCCACGGGGCTGATCGCCGCTGGCCGGGGAGGACAAAAACAAAATATTCATCATTTTGAGAGTGAAAACCCAGTGGTTGAGTCAATTCATCCCGCTTCACACTGCACAATTTTCAAGCGTGTGTGTCAAGTTTTTAAAAAAGCAGGTACGTCTACTATCAGAGCAACACCTCTGAGCATTTATGCCCAGAGTGGGTTGGGAGGGGTTTCTTGATGACAGACCGCACAGGGAAAATTATTTTCAATCATGGTTCTATGGACGCTTTCTGTGATGCACATCTGGTGATACCGGTCTGAGTCCCCACCCACCTTTTCCCTTACGCTGGAAAAAAACACAAGTGCGATTTTCTCCGGGTCTCACTTCCTTCTCATCGGCGGCGAAAGACATCGGTAAAGAAAGCGATGAGTGAAAGTGTGACCGATCAACGGTTCCTGAATTAAAAATATACAACTGATGCACGTTTGAGCGGTTGCCCTACATTAAAAAAACAGTTCTTCATGGAGATATTATCCTCAGGCTCGAAAAGAAATGCGGCATAACATTTATTTCAGTCTTCTCCGTCATTTCAAAGGCTTAGTGAGAATGCAACATGCTCAGAAAACACTACTTTTTAGATCTTCAGCGTTAGAAATAATGGTTGACCAGGGTCTGCTTCGTCTCATTGTAACACACATTGAGACGGAAGATATCCTGCAATTTTGACGAATTAAAAATTCAACGCTTTAGAAATAATAAATGCTGCAAACACAATTTAAAATGGAATCATTATTTTTGCATTGCATCATCTCATAGGACTATATCACTTGGTCAGAAAAGCCCCGTTCATATGAATGATATAGAATACATAAATAGACGCATTAATGTATATGTTTGACAACCTGGTTTGAGTTTTCACAACTAATAAACCCCACCCTTTATGATAAGCATCATAAAAGCCTAATTTTGTTAACATCACACGTGAAATGACATCCTTACTGTAATTATCATTATTCTTATAAATCCATGAATGCATTCAGTTTCTACAAATACCATTTTATCATGTTATACAGCTCAAAGCCACAAATTCTCTGCTTCATAATAATTGCAAGACAAAACTTTTTACTTTTTTTTTATGACCCCTTATTACGCTCTGCTTATCAGACCAAGCCCTGATTCTTGACCGCGAGTTGTACTTTTTTAAATTTAAACTTTCCAGGGCGGCTTTGGATGAATGGCACCAAACAGCATGCGAGAGCGGTGACGACCAAAAAAAGGCGAAAATATACAGATATTGTAAAAAGATTTAAAAATGATGGAAAGGTGACATGCGTCTTTCTTCACCTGGTAGCATAATAGTTGGTACTTAAAAAAAAAAAAACACACATCCTGTTTATTGCAATATCCGTGCTTTGTTTGTTACCATGATGCTGTGGCTGCATTCATGTTGCCACTACCTATGACACCGCATGGCTGCGGCTTCTCTGATTCAAAATGAAAATGGGAAGTGCTATCTCCCTATAGCTTCCTGCCCAAGGTTCACAGGCGTTGCACGCATCACATGACGCCACCCTTGATTCACGTAGCGGTAACTAACCATGGAAAAGAACATTTCATTACTCACTCAATAATTTCTGCAGTTTTCCAACTCTTGAACAAGTGGTTTTCCAATGTCCTCAGGGATGAGTATAAGAAGGTAAACAACACCGCTGTCCACATCACCGGTAAATCTCTTGAAAGCTGACACTGCGTTGAACTTACGGTCGCCGCCGATACTGACAATATGAAACTGCTCGCTTTGGTTCTCGTCACGATTTGTTGCAGCTCGTCGGCCCCCATCGACAAGCCAAAGAAGAGGGCAAAGTTGACGGAGGTCTTAGCCCAGTTGAAAGATGTGAAAGAAAGCCTGCAGGTGAGTCCGTGTTTCCCTTTTTACAAGTTTTCAGAAGAGTGGGGTCCCCTCGGCTAAACAGCATGCACGGTTACTGTCTTACAGAACACAGACCTGATGGTAAATACTCCGCCGCACAATCCCGAGGTAAGCAAACGTAACCCTTATTCGCGTAATGTTAGCTGTCGGGTCACCGTCGCATTTAATAGTTTCAGTCGCTTAGTCACTGCCGATACTCTCCCACTTACTACAGTTACTACTCGTCATGTGCAAACGAACACGGGAGCGAACGAAAGAAAACGTGTTCAGTGATCGGCAAGCTCTTTGACCGTAAATACGAGCCGAGAAAGAAAGATCCGAACACTAAAACCGTCACTTCAAAATAAACAAATCGACGTTATCCTTCCATTGGGTTACTTGTGCAGCGACGGCCCGGCGGAGAGATAAGCAACGGTAGAATACATTTTTTAAAAAGTTTAGTCCGTGCAAATACCGATTTTCAGACTCTTTGTTTTTTTTTTACTCAGAACAAGCAAACCATATTCTATAGGAGAAATAATATTTTAAGATTTTATAATAAAAATATGCTAAATGTATTTAGCTTTTCAAATCCTCTTGACATCTTCAGGCTGTTGCAGCCATAAAACTTGTTTTCACATTCTAAAGTACTCAAATGATAAACGGATTGTCGTATTTTAAACAGCCCTCGGTTTTGCTTTAACGAAGAATTTTGCTTCAACTCACTTAATGTCGTACCAGGACTTCTGGTGAACTACCGGAAAAGAAGCTGGAGATTTATGCCGCTAAAGTTTAATTGTTTTTTTTTTAATTTACACATATGTGCAATTTAAAAAGTGACTCATCTTCATAACCGGTTCAATGAAAGCGCAGCTTGTCGGGGCTCTTGCCTCAGACTCAAAAGTGAAAAGTGATGAGCAACCAAAGCGCGAGCCGACATTACGCCCAGCGTTTCCTCCAAACACCTCAGAGATGAAAAGGCTCTCTGTCACGCAGGAAATCTGACGCAGACTTTTCTTTTAAAACCCTGCTTGTCTATTTACTTTAAAACACGATACAAGCGCCGGCGCGGAGATGGAGACGGAATTCTGCTAAAAAGCTCAATACTAAATACGCACATCTCTGGAGGGCCTGTAGAATTATTAAATGCACAAAAATTCTCCCACAAACAGCTTCTTTTTAGAAACCTGAACAAACCAGTCAGACCCGCAGACATCCTATACCAATGATTTCCCACAAATAACAGAAACTCATCTCGAGGGGGAAAAAAACAGCAATCTATGAAACGGCGGAAACTTCTTTAGGTTTCAGTTTATGTAAAAAAAAAAAAAAAAAAACTATTATGGAGGGATGTGATTGAAAAGTAAACTGCGAGTCGGGACTGGAAACCAAATCAAAGAACTTTCATGGCAACGTTTATCTGGCATAAACGCCATTTTGAAAACGGTAAAAACTGGAAATACGTGCGGGCATTTCTGACGTTGAGGTATTTCTTTTTTGCCTCGCAGCGCTGCTGCAGTCTGCATGCCTTGCAATGCTTTGGTGCAAAGTTGGAAAGGACATTCAACGTCAGCGAGAAGAAACAAGCCAAATTTTTAAGGAGCCTCAGGCACGAGATCACTGTAAGTATATAAAAGCCAGAAACAGTCAATAATGATCAACACTGTGACTGACTAACCCTAAAAACACCTAATTTCCCTTGAACTCTTGCAGGAGAGTGCCCTGACCCTTTGTAACGCTTCAGAAACTGCAAAGGTATGTGAACATTTTGGGCGTTTCCTTCCTCATTCACTATCATTCACTATCATTCACTATCAGTTAACGTATTCTACGTTTGCCTGTTTGCACATAGTTCAACTGCGGATCCTGCGATCTGCATCCGATGGCAACTGCGCGGGATTTTGTTGACAGACTGGAGTCGTTTATTCAAATGGTGAGTTCATATGGCGATTATGCACATGTGTTTTAATTGCGGCGAGCGTGAATGCAGGCCCGTGTGAAAAAATAACCGGTGTTTTTTTCGTGTCTTTAGGCCATCACCAGACTGAGCCTGAGAAAGTGAAGATGAAGAACCGCAGAAATGTAAAGAAGACACTATGCCAAAAAAAAAAGCTGGCAGAGTCTACGTGTAGCACTCTTTTGATTGTTTTAAATTATTTAATATTTATTCCGACAGAAGTGGCGAACGCCACTCTGAATGTATAAAATATTCTCTGCTGCCATCTACTGGGCTCAGTAGCTCCCTTTCTTTTCCCATCCAAATGTTCATCAATATATTTGTCTCAGGTTATTATATGTTATTATATTTATACCATGTATAAATATGAAAGAGCCAGTGGAATTATTTTGACTGAATTTTATTTAAAAGTTACAAAACATAACAATTGTTGGCAACTCAGTTTACTGTTGACATCATACATACTATACTATCTGACAGTGTCCATCAGATGAAAAATAAAAGTTATTTTCCACTATGTAAGATTCTTGGGATTTTTTTTAATTTAATCAATTTGATTTTCAATCCAAAACTGTAATTACTATACCGAATCTAGTATAATCTTGGCAAGCTGTTGCATTGTTTTGCCCTCTGAAGTAAACAAAATTGCTGACACCAACAGTAATATGAAAGCTCCATTTTACTCATTTGTCACTGATCTGAACCAGATTATAGTCACTGAAGCCGCATGTACTGCTTTTACGCATTAAAACTGAGATTTCAATTGAAATTTAACGTCTAATACCAAGATGGTGCCGCGGATGGCTTAACACCAATGACATCGCCTGAACGGAGCCACCTGTCTAACTCATGGACGGGCAATTATTTTATTTAATTTTTATTTTTTTACGCACGGGCCAACTCGGTATCATGTAAATTAAACAAAATGAAAATTACAATTTAAATATTCAAATTTTTTGCCATTTTATTTCACCTTTAAAATAATTTATGATCACATAAATGTACCAATATTATTTTGTATGTAATCAGCCATATAAAATTAAAGAAAAGGAAAAAAAATAAGGAGTTTCTAAATGCAATATGGATTGAAAATACTTATTAAAATATTCAAAGAAAATTGTTTGGCGAGCTAGATAAAAATGCAAAACGAGACGGATTTGGCCCGCGGGCTGTAAAATGCCCAGGTCTGGTTTAACTCCTTAAGTTTACAGACACCACTGTAGAAACCTGCAGGTTTCTTTGAACCAAACATAGATGGCGCAATGAAATCACTGCAAAAAGCTAAATCCCACAGCAATTTACATTCTTTGTCATGTACTAAAGTTGACATCTGTACCTGCTCACCACTTTATTTATCATCCTATCTATTTATGCAAATATGTCCTTACTGTCCATATTACTCACGTGGACGACTACCTTATTTACCTTGACCAGACCAGACCAGGGAATTTTACTATCCGCATATACTGTATTTACTTTTAGAAAAATAACAGTAAATAAAATTATTTAATGCGTCGACATAAACTGAATTTTGTTTTGAAGCCTTACTTTGGAGGCATGTATGCACGTCGCAACTAATAGCACTCAGAATTGTCTGTACCCGCTAAAAGAATGATCGAATCAGAATCGATGCAGTTTTTAATAAAACCTGGACTACAAAGTATTCATTCACTGAAATCGAATGTAGAACCGCGTGTTTAGTTATGCGAGGAGCGGATTGCATTTTTTTTTTATGACTGCAGCTTAAACCGTCATTAAAATGAAGTATGCAGAAATACAAAAAAAAAAAAAAAAAAAAAAAAAAAACAGTGATGGAGATGAGGGGGAAAAAAGGCTTCAAAAGTGCTGGAAAAATATAGATTTGATGTTGAATAAATGATATTTTCAGTAACCCGACATGACTTTTTCTTGTCTCATCAAGCCGACTGATCAAATAACTTGTCGACTGAAAAATGAAACTGCATGAAAAGAAGACAAACATGAGATTGTTGTGGTATAAGAAGAAACACTTTTGTGATTTGTGAACAGTAAAGCGTTTCCTTGCAGACGATACTGAAACGTGCTACAAACGACAAGCTCCTACACGTTTTTAATCAAAATTTTCCACATTATAAATCAAATATGGGGTTTCCCAACCTGAAGTAAAGCAAACAGTCTCAATTTTTTTGAATCCCCTTTGAGTCATTTTAAATGTAACCTGAATTCTGGAAAATACTGCGGCACTATTTGACTATCTCTTCACCTAAATCAAAGCACGAGAAGCCCCCCTGCACCACCGGTGTACAGAAACGTCAAATTTAACATTTTCAAACATTTGAAATGTAGTCAAATCCTCAAACCAGGAACAGCTACTACTCCAACGCAAAGCACAATGAGGTCCTAACCTTGGCGACACAAACAACGGGATTTGTTTTCGTTTCACAAAACATCTTTGCAGAAGTAATTAACACAGAAATGAGCAAACTGTGGCCCGTTAGTTCTAGCAGAGGGCACACCACAAGTACAACTTCACCAATTCTTTTTTTGACCTGATCTGAGGCGCGTGGCACTCGACAGTAAAATAAACGGACTAAAAAGCGGATTTTTCAAAACTGGAGTGGACTTAAATATACATTTTTGTCTGAATTACGACCCGGGCCAGTGTGCAACATTAGTCAGTAAAAGGTTTCCATAAAGAGGGAAAACAACATTCAGCAGGCTGAATATGCTAGCGACTTCTAGCAGAAAAACTCTTTAACTCATTAATAAAAGCAACTTATAGTCTGCCGTACAAATGTGTACATACACAAATCACAAAAAGATCATTTCAGTCGGTTTCTCATGATCGCTAGAAGTTCAAGGAATGATGTCAGCTGGTGCTGCAACTGCTATCCATTGATGATGAAGAAGCTCTGCAGGAATCAAAAGTGGTCGAATCCCACTGGAAATTATTTGGGACTAATTTGTTGGATCGATATAAACCTAAATAAACAAGCTTTACTATTACCTATTGATATATACATTTTGTTTTCATTTTTTCCACTGTGATTTTGTCAAATTGAAGTTTGGCGTTAAAATCTAGGTGGGTTTATAAAGGAATGTACAGCTGTGAAAAATCACAATTTGTCCAAAAAAGAGGCTCAACGCTCTGGAAGCCCTTCTGATATTAAAAAAATGGACAAAAAAATTTTTTAAGTCAAATGATTTCAAGACCTGTCTTACCAACAGATCCAAATGTAAAATGTACAACATTGGAAATTGATCAGGACAGATGTATAAAACATTTCTCTATCCGCTATGATCAGTCAGGAAAAAATGTATCTACATAGAAAAATGAGAAGTCGATAGTGGATATTCTCTGAACAATTTTTAAAATACATTTGGTAAAATATATAAATCATGATATAAAATCATTAAAATGTAGATTATTATGTGAGAGTTAAGATAAAATGTTGCTTTTTGTCTCATTCAAAAATACTCCATGTTCATGTAAAACGGCAGTACTAGAAATTTATTTATTATTTATATATTTATTTATTACATAAATTTTGCTATTTGTACTTACTCATTGTCTGTGCTGTGTCAGAGTACTGTACTCTGCTATTGACAATAAATCTTGATCAAATCAATAAATCAATCTAGCAGGACAATGATAGCTCAAATCCCAAATCCTCACATTGAATTTAGTGGTGTTATTAACATTTGTTTTGTTTTTTTTATTTGCTCCACATTCCTTCTTAATGCTAACTGTTCATTTGTGTTCTAGATTTGAATGTTGGGCCTGAACTGCTTGAACTTTGTCTATGTTGTTTACGTGCGGTCCAATGTGTGTAAAACAATTGTAAAACAATCCGTCCTGGGTGGAAGAAATGGTAATATCGGAGACAACCAGGATGAATGATGGGTGGACAGACGGACAGAAAGAGCGTCACAGACAGGTAAAGGTAAACATTAAATCTCAGTCCTTCCAAAAAAAAAGCCTTGCAGGCCCAGTGGACCAACAAATATTGCATCTATTCAAAACAACCCGACGGATTCTGCTGTTAACCATTAAAAGGAGGATCATCTTTTCTTTCCATGTCCACTTCGCCAATTAAAAAAAAGTGGATTTAAGAAGACGTGACGACACGACTGTCTCGTGCAGTCGTGAGTTCACCGCAATGACCCCGTGGGTAAACAAGCGCACATCAACAAGCCAATACACCACATTCCACTCTCACAATGACAAGTGCAGGTTTTGTCACTACACATGCTGTGCTGTCGATCTCAAAGGGGATTTCAGTCGCGCAGAAAATTTTTCTGTCGTGCTGAAAATTTTCCTCAGATGTATGTCACACCTGCGAACAACCCATCTTTCCACGGTCCACCCTGAACTGGCAAGAACCCGTGTGGAGAATATGCCGAGGATATCTTCATAATGCAACAACATGCAAACGTCTTTTTCCCTCCAATGTCTGTCTTTTCCAACAAGCCACCGACTATTAATCAAGCGGCAAAGAGAGCTTTGGAAGAGATGCGGTATGCATTGTCAAACAAAAGGCTCTGAATGATGATCTCAATTTGATATTCCAAGATTGTTACAAGATTTGAGACATGAAAACTGAAGCGATTTGCAACATTTGTACTTGTACTTTGGGCCCATTTTCAAATTGAGAACATTCTTGCCATTTCCAGCCTGAGTTATAATTTTCAGTAAATGCCAAAACAACATTTTTCAAACATATCACGCATTTATCGTCACAATGCTGAAGCATCTGCAACGTGGAATTTCCTTCACTGCCCCTAAAACCACAGACCTGTTAACCAAATAGCAAAAAACTGGGGAGAGTCTCTGTGTCACTACAATCAAACATTGTGAAATGCAGCGCAACAAACCCTGCAGGCAGAGATTCGCCATCTCGATTGCTTTTCTGTGTCACAAAAAGAAAACAACCGGGACGGATGAGTTTGTGAAGGTTCTGTCATCCAGGTGACGGATCTCCAGAACAGAACCAGAAACAATATAGATGCGGGCCATTACTACTAGGCAGAGGATGCAGAGTCCATAGACGCAGGAGAGTGGACTTTCAAATACCAACAATTCCTGCCATAATGGCCAAAATGTGTTCAAATGTCAAACAATTGTTAAAAGAAATTCCCCCTTGACTAAAACGATTATTTCAATAACACGAGCATGACATAAGTTTATGTTAGTCCTTAAATATCCACTGACTCATATGTAACTTGGTAAAACACAAAGGTGTGGACATGTGGTAACATCTGACCATCTCCCCTCTCATCATGGAAATAAAGGAAATTAGTCATTCACCAACTCCCCCAGTTACGTTGATTTGTAGCAAATTAGAAAAAAAAAGACATCAGTTGAATATGTTTGTGGAGATTCTCAGTCATCCAGGTCATGGTGAATTCTGCGTGAAACATCTTCAAGTGAAGAAACTCAAGTCGAGGTGCCAAGACAAGATTTTGACAAGAACATCAGTTGAACACCAACTGATGAGAAAAGTTGACTCCTGTCAAATTGCAACACGTGATTTTTGAATAAAGGTCAACGCAGTGAGTTTACAACAAGATGCAAACCACTGATGTCAAGGCTGTAACACTTACAAATACTGAGTGTGTTTTGGGAAGTTATTGTTGGGTCATGGTGCGTTAGGATGTAGGATTAAGAGATTATCGTCTGGTTTTGTATTTTTTTTCGGGATGGAAAGGAAGGGCGTGAGAGGCCTCAGTTTTGCTGACTGCCTTTGCCACATTGCCAGGGTAGTAACCATGATGCAACAATTATGCTGGACTTTGGAGTGTCAATGAATGGAATAAGTGAATTTTGACGACTGAGATTGTGAATGAAGGGGAGGGAACAATCACAGAAAAGAAAACGCTCACAACCTGAAGCATCCCACTTTATCTGTAAAGACAGGGCGAAGAATAATGATTACATGCCAGCAGAACTCACTCAAATCATTATGTAATGTTTTGAGAGAGTGGTAATTGCCAACATTCAGAGCAACACTCCGGATCCCCTGCAGTTTCAATACCGCCAACCATCAACACTCCCTCTGCCACCTAGAAAACAAACTCCCTCTTCCACCTAAAAAACAAAGACTCCCTCTCCCTCCTAGAAAACAAACACCCTCTTCAACCCAAAAAACAAAGACTCCCTCTCTCTCCTAGAAAACAAACTCCCTCTCCCGCCTAGAAAACAGACTCCCTCTTCCACCTAGAAAACAAAGACTCCCTCTCCCACCTAGAAAACAGACTCCCTCTTCCACCTAGAAAACAAAGACTCCCTCTCCCACCTAGAAAACAGACTCCCTCTCCCACCTAGAAAACAAACTCCCTCTCCCACCTAGAAAACAAACTCCCTCTCCCACCTAGAAAACAAACTCCCTCTCCCACCTAGAAAACAAACTCCCTCTCCCACCTAGAAAACAAACTCCCTCTTCCACCTAGAAAACAAACTCCCTCTTCCACCTAGAAAACGAAGACTCCCTCTTCCACCTAGAAAACAAAGACTCCCTCTCCCACCTAGAAAACAAACTCCCTCTCCCACCTAGAAAACAAAGAAGCCCTCTCCCACCAAGAAGACAAAGATGGTTTATTGGACAACAGCACTGCCTTCAATACGATCATTACCCACAAAATGTCCCCCCTTGGCCTGCACACCACCCGTTGTGACTGGGTCCTAGACTTCCTGACTTCCAGACCCCGGTCTCATCCTCAATAGGGACAAGACGAGGGAAATGATATCAGACATGAAGAAGGAGAGGAGAGCCATCGCTGTGTATCCGAGAGCTAGAGGCGGAGAGGGTGAGGGGTTCTAAATACCTTGGTGTCCACATCGGTGAGGACCTCGACTAGTCATCTGACACCACACGGATGGTTAAGAAGCTCACCAGCAGCTATACTTTCTGAGTAGGCTGCTCAACAGCAGCTACTACAGCCGCATCATCGAGAGCATCTTAACCAGCTGCATCACCATATGGTACAGCAGCACCACTGCCTTGGACCACAAACGCCTGCAGGGAGCAGTGAAGACTGCAGATAAGATCACCAGAACCCCACTGCTTTCTCCGCAGAGCAACTACCACCGCAGAATCCGCAGGAGAGCTGCCTCCATCGCCAAGGACCATACCAGCCCCAACACGACTATTTACACTACTACTTTCCTGCCAAAGGTACAGGAGTGGGAAATACAGAATGACTAAAAAGAAGTCGTTCTACCCAACTGCCGTTAGACGGAGTCAATTACAATGTACTTCAGGACAATTAGATGCAGCTGATTGTTCCCTTCTCCCCGCTTTTCATTCAGCAAAGCCAGTGCTGTACTTAACTGTTCATTTAACTTCACTGTTTATTTAACTGTTTGCATCCAAACTGCAGTTTGGGGAGTTGCACACTATTAAAATGTCAACCTGCACTGTCTCAATCTGCACGTCCCATGAATAAAACTGTTCACATTTCAATTCACACTTTAACTTGCACATATCGTGAATACTGTTCACATTTCTTTGCAATGATATGCTTATTCATCGTCTTTTTTTATGTCTACTTTTTTATGATCTGGCTTCACCGCAATTTCATTGCATCCGGAAACACGTTTCCAGACTGTACACATGACAATAAACACTTTGAAAATTGAATAAGTTGGCAAGTACATCACTGGAAGCAGACACTGGTGTTTACTGATGAGATTACTGAAGCAGCACACGTCCTTTAGTGACACTATTGGTTCATATTTTGCAAAACATTGCAAAAAAAAAAAAAAAAACAGTAAACTCTCAGATTGAGAGATCGCAAGAGTTTCTCGACTCAAAAAAAAATCAGATCATTTTTATTGGTTGATGGTTTTTGCACAAAAAAAGCTAAATTTTCTATAACCCAATAATAACCACAATAGGCTGCAGCTTAGTGTATATGCAAGGTATGTCCGACGGATGAAGATCAGCGTTAATTAATTGATGATGGGCTTAAGACAGTAGCCAGTTACTGAACGCAACAACTTTTAGCCAAGTCCTACGTCTTACGTGAACAATTTTTTTTTTTTTTTGGGTCTGTAAACATAAACAAAAAATAAAAAAGGCTTCATAAACCACATCACATCCGCTGCTGCTGAATATTTTAATCATGAGTTTAATTATTGTGAACTCCAGCCTATTTGTTTGGTTGTTTGGTATGAAATTTTCAAATGAGGACGACTTACTATTATTTTCAAGGTTACTTTTTTCTACAGTGGCCCTTGTTTTGACGATCAAAATTGATGGGGAAAAAAAAAAGAACAGAAAATCCGGTCAGAACCAGGTTACTCAACAACAGTATCAATGAAAGCGTGAGAGTGGATATCAAAAGCGATTTGTATTTAAAAATGCGGTTTATTAGACCTGCACAACATAATCCAACATTACATGCAACCATAACTCTGCGCAAAGCCAAAGTGGCTGATCTCTACTATTAATTAAAAATTTTTATGATATATGTGACAAAGCACTGAACCTTGAATTGATTTCATGACACTAGAAGGTAGGAACATTTGATATCAAGAGAGAGCCAACACATAGCGACATATTCCATGGATAGAAATTTCCCCACCCTCTTGAATCTTTTCCGGTTAGCTGTATAGAAACCATTGATTTGTTGTGCTGCGTGTGATGTGGTAGCAGCCCTTACCATTTTTTTTTAAGCTCCACTCATTCCCCACCAATACGCGAGGGTGTTTTTATTCCCAATCTTTGAGAAAAATAAAATAAAATAAAAAATCCTTAATAAAAAGAAGGGTTGCTTCTTAATACAATTCATATCTGAGGGGCAGTTATTGTCACTTCCAAGTTCATATTACACCGTGTAAAAAGAAAAGTTAAAAAAAAAAAAGAAAATGTATACGGTTCAATCAGTGCCTAAAACTATCTGCACATGTCAAGAACATTTGACCTAATTTAGTTGTAAAGGAACTCCTGTTAACGTCAGACCATAATGACCACAAGCATCATCAAGTCACATGAGGAAATCTGAAATGTTGATGTTTTACCACCAACGGTTGGGGACACTCTGCGACCACATCGGGGTTTCACCATGCAGGTGATCAAGGAAAGTTACTTTATGATTAATAGGAAAAAACATAACCTCCCTGCCAAACCGGCCCACTCACTTCCACTGGTCTACACAATATATTGGCTGACAGCACAACAGGATATCACAAGCCTGCCATCAACAAACGCATCAAAGACCTAGAGGGGAAGCAAGAATCAAGCGTTTAAGCAGTTCAGTATGGAGTTCTGTTTCAGAGTTGCACTTTGGATGCTTTTTGTCATCGGGAGTCTTCAAGCGAAGCCTGTCAAGACCGAGAAGGGTGCCCCATCCGGAAAACCACTCAGATTCTCCATGAATGACCTGGGCTTCGTCTATCTAAAGCAAGATGTCTCCTGCGTAAGTTTTCTTTTCATTTGAAAGCATTTTTTCGGTATATCGGCACAAAGTGAGGGCGAGCTCCCGGATAGAGCGGTGCAGGTTAAATATAAGCTTTAAACGTAATGAAGTCCAAGATTCTTCACAACTGTTGACGGCTGCTCCTGTTTTTCACACCTATTCACATACTCTGTAAATGTTCTGTTATAGGGTCCCAATGTGACCTTCATCTCTCCAACAAATGTGAAGGTCAGCACAAACCGCAAACGACAAGCTCCCACAACTGTTTAAATCTCAACCAAATCACTTTGCCTTGTCTTTATCGCACCTGCTGTCTCATAGAGCGATGAAAAAGGACTTTTCTGTCTTTTTTCAGATACACTGTTTTCCTGCTGCGCTGAAGCTTTTTAAAGAGGGACTGGCAGATGCCAAAAAAAACTGCACAGATGAATATTACAGAATTGAACAGACCCTTGAATTTCTGGACCCAGAAAATCGTGTTCAAACACACGGCTCACCGCAGGTGAGTACTAACATGAAGGAATATTCCGCTTTGCCTATGTCACATCACTCGGAACTTTGCAAACCGTAAAACCCGTGATGCAATATTAAAGTAGCTTTCTCTCCTCACATCCAGAAACACTCTTCGGCGTGCAACTGGGACGAGAAAGAATCCTCCAAGCAGTTTGTGGAGTTTGTCAGTGACTTAGAGCGCCTGGTTCAACATATCAACCTTTGGGGTGTATTGACTGACGCGAACTGAAAGAAACATTTCTTCACTTCATTGTTTAATATACACTGAATAAGTTCTGATGAGTTTGTGAACACTGAAATAAGTTCTCATAATATGCTAATGTATTCTAATAATATTTATGATTTATTTATCTAACTTAAATTCCTATTGTCTTTATACATGTCAATTCATGAATAAAACTTGAGCAAACTAACTGTTTCGCAACAATCTTTGTTTGTTTTTTTTAAATATCTGAGCAAGTACATGTTAAGATTGAGAAAAGTATTCATTAGTCATCTTAGCCGTACCGCATAGAAACAAAGCTCAAAGGTATAAATTCATCTGCGGACAATGTCAAGGCATCGGTTTTGTGGACTCTGAAGATGACTCACTTCAGTTGCCTTGTGCTAAAAATATTTATATCTAAATATTTAAAAATATTTATTTATGTATATCTGGTATAAATACGTCCCTTAATGAATATCTTATTTAATAAATATAAACAAAGAATTACGTGCTGATATAGTGGTTATCACATAGAATTGTATAGAAAGGCATTGCCGGAATGGTCTTTGTTTTTTTTTTTATTTTTTTCACACTGACTGATGAGGGAAAAACCCTACATCTATTCTCTCACTCACTTTCTCTATCACACGCACACACACACACACACACAAACACACACACACACACACACACACACACACTCTCTACTAATATATGTCTGCATATAAACTGACAAAATACACAACTTTAATCGGGCATTCATTCTACATATAATGAGGATATAATTGAGGCATCTATACATATATAATCAACATGCCCTAGACTGGCCATTGTTTTTTTTTTGCACGTACTTATGAAGGATTAATTTTTCTGTTTAAAATAAAAATATGCATTCAAATGCAGGGTTTAAAGTTGATATTGGTGACAGAAGGTCCTGTTTGAAATGTAGACAGCAGCCTCTTAAATATGTTCATCAGATCATTTTAAGTGTTATCAAGCAGAGGGCGCTCTAAAACTTCACTATCACCTTGACTTCTTCACATACAGTAAGAACAGCATTAATTCTAATGCGATAGTGATGTGGCAAAAATGGAAATTGAAAGAGCAAACACATCTGTCTCAGGTTCTGTGCCCAAAGTTACAAAGTCACACAAATCTTGATATTTCCACCCTTATGAGGCAGAAAAGTCCACCCACAATCTCAACACACACTGAGCGGCAATGTGACGCAACATCGAAAACACAAAGGCAACATAAAATGAGGAGAAAAAAAAAAAAAAAAAAAAAGAGGGTATTGATGGCCACAGACCTGTGACAGTCACACCTTTCTATTTATCCCACTTGTGGAAATGTTGAAAAGTGCAGCTGTAAATGTGGCAGAAATAAATAATGATTCCCACAGCTGAACACCATGAGTTGTTTCAGGATTCATTATATTTCGGTTTTGTGATCCCAAAATGTATTTCACTGTGACGTTGGCTCATTTATCAATTTTCCCTACATTAACTACCTATATTGCGAGCAAAGTTTTTCATTTAAAATAATTCAATCCTCACTTGAGTTTAGCAAAAGTGGGTATAAAGAAGTCCGGTCATAATTGGTTTAGATTATAAGATCATAAGAGCACCTGTTAAAGAGAATACAAAGAAAACCGCCCCGTTCCACAGAGGACATACAAACTTTCAGAGCTGCTGAAGACCACTGGGGGGATTTTTTTTCAATCTTGCAACAGAAAAAAAAAAAAACCCATGGGTAAAGGAAAAAGAAGAGAAGATGCAGAAGACCATTTATAGCTATTCAGCCCACCCTTTCCAACCCACAACACTGAAGTCAATCCAGTACAGGGGCTATCAAAACCAAATTTGCTTTATCTGAGCACATTGACGATGACAGTGATGAATATGGGGAACTTTGTCAGGATAGCCTACTGGATTACTATGCTCTCTCATCTCCTTGAAGCAACTTCTCCACCTATAGTGGATTCAAATATATTGTATATGGAACAACACGTCAACTGTGTGAGTCATCTCTCCGCTCACTATGGCTGAAGGTTGTATACAAATCGGTGATACATTTTTTTTGTGTTTGTTCTACCCCAACAGCCATCAGACTCCAGATTCTACACTCCAAAAAATGTGAAGGTAAGTGTGTATTTTGCTCTGCAACGCTGAAAGAACCATTGTCGTTCGTTAATGAGATGAGACGCAACAGTGTCACCGAGATGTTAAGTTTTAAAATGGACAAAACGGCTATTGTTAAGTTAACGATAGCTTATTTCTGTCACAGCAGAAATAAGTTGCGCCACATGAGCCCATTGCCTTAGGTGAGCTGTGTGGGCTAAACAACACGAAGGTCAATAGGCAGGGGAAAAGTTTATTATAGATGTTAAAATTTCGCAACGAGCTCTGACAGATTTCAGTTGTGAGCTAATCTACATGAAGACTAGTCAGTAGAAGACAGCTAAAACATTCTTTCTCTATCAGTCAAAATGCATTACGACCGCACTGGACTGCTATATGAGAGAACTAAACGGAACGGTCAAGGTGGAATGCGACGACCCAAAGAGATATATCGAAGATTCTGTTGAATACTTCTCTCTTATCATCAAAGAGAGCAAAAAGATTCATGTAAGTATTTCATGATCACTCGTTTCAGCTGAGAAAAGGAATGGGTGTGACTTGGCAAACATTGACTCAACCAGGCTGTATCATTTGTTGGTTTCTCTCTAGCCGGTGTCAACGTCAAGGGAATGCGCCTGTGAAACGTGGCCTGAAACCGATTACAGAAACTTTTTGAGAGAAATGGACGTTTTACTTAAACGTCACAATGCTGAAAAGTCTCAGGGTAAGAAAAAACGCCACGCGCCGAGGAGGCAGCTGCAATCTCGCCACATGTGTCGCGGCTGATCGAGAAACACTGCAAGGAGTCCAAAAGCAACGACTCAATGCAAGGATGCCTGACTCAAAGCTGGCCGCTTAACAAGTGTTACATCTTGACAGTAAAGACTTGTTTTAAGAATCTTAAAGCACAGAAGGATCATCTCAAGACAAGTGGAATTACTGGATTGTCGCTATATGGATATAAGGTTCATTTTCACTTTGTATGTCAACCCTGTTTTATTCAAAAAGAAAACTTCTGTGAAGTGTATTTTAAGCTCTTATTGAGTTTGCTATTTGTTTGATTGTATTTGAGTAAGCCACTGAAGAATTACTACACTTAATATATTTTTTTGTGTATTTAAAATTATTTATATATGGTGGTGCCCTTAAACTTAAAGTATGTGGATATCCTGTAAGAACAAGAGATTGGGGGAGCTGAATATTCTGAATATTTGGAGTAATAAAAGTATGTCCTCAGAAAATAAGTGTTTATTTATTTGCCAATCATTAACACCATGGTAGACGTAGCAGGTCGCTCATTGTGGGAGGTTTAACTTCCTGAGTGTGAAATTAGTCAGGGTTCCCACAGACTAACTATGGAAAATTAAGTCACACTATCAAGTCATTTTTGGAGCAAATGCAACTACTGCACCCTCTGAGAGCTTAGCTATGTTCCAAAGTAGGTCAACCTTACAATTTGTAAGTTGGTGGGTTTTTGCCGGAACATTATGTGGTGGCATAATGATGATGATGATGATGAAGAGAATATCTTAACATGAAATAGACATTAGCGGTGGTCGTCAGCTATCTTCACACCAAAAATGCAATCGGTTGTTCAAGTGACAAGTTCTGCCAAGCACCCAAATCCATGTTAAGAACATTGCATAGATACTTTTACTATTATTGCAATAATCAAGGAATCATAACTTTGATATCAAATCTGAAATTGTAACATATATATACATAAATAAAGGCATACTGTTAAGTGAGCGGCATTCTATTTTCCTGTACAACATGAAGGACTCATGATATTGCCCCCAAAATATGAGTCACTGGTTCAGCTGGAGTCAGGCGATGGTTATAAAAACAGCGAAATACTAGGGTTACTTCTGATAATGATAAGGGGGGAGGCAACACTGAATTTAAAAAGGAATGATTGAGTGTTTGTTTCTTAAAGAGGCAAAACTGATTCCAACAAAATAGCATAAAGACCAGTAAGATGACATTTTTTAATTTAAACCGCCTGAGGCTTAATGAAACATGATGCGACATCTGCAACCTCTTACTTCTCTAGTAGCGGTGGAAATACTACATATAGAAAAATGTCAATCAGTTGGCAACCCCTGCACATTTTCTTTTATTTTCAAAATAGACAGAACAATGCCCCCCCCCCCCCCCCCCCAAAAAAAAAAACACACACATGTAATCAACGTGACAGAACCACCAGGAAATGCGCTGTTTTTCACCAATGTAGTGAGTGTGCTGCTGTGGTACTGGTACTACGGCTTCCAAGAGCTCAGCTTTCAAATGTTTTCACTGTATAACCACATCAAAAGTCATATATCCTGTTTACCTCCAAACCCATTAGTAACACCTCGGTGACTGGAACCCAAAAAAAAAAAAAAAAGCTGAATGCCTGCAATGAAAAGTGTGTAAGGAGATAAATTTTCACTTTATATTACTCTAATTTATAAGTTTCTGCTTTCTGACTGCACAAGGTTTTGTGCATTAAAAACAAGAGTATCATTAAAAAAAGCTTGAGGCGGTGATGTCACACTGTTCCCGTCTCAAAGCATTAATAGACTAATTTTGAGTTACCCACACAAAGTGGCAATTTTCAAAGACTTTAATGACTTTCGCTCTTACAAAATGGGAAAAGATGCAACAGATGCTTCTCTAACACAAGAATACAAGTCAAAGACCTCCTTGAAAGGAGTGGAGTGTGAGTTACTTCTCGGACAGTGGCTTGTACATCTGCATTGATTTTTCTTTTTTTACACAATCAATCAAATCCTACAGACAGATACGTATGACTGCCGTGGTATAAGAGTTCTGATAATAGTTTAGACATCATCTACTGAAGCAGATCAAATTCAAATGTTCATGAACAACCATTCTGCATACATTTGTACCTGTAAATGTACTATGCAAAATTAACAGTGGTGAAGGTTTGCTACAATGCATCATCCATGCAGTAAGCCCTTGCACTAAATACGACAAACAAGCATCAAAATAAGTAAGACAAAGTCAATAGAATATTGGAAACTATACATACAACTTTAAGTCTTTGTCCTTGCACACAACTCCCAAAGTGAACAGGTGTTTTTTTATCTATTTTCCTTCTGGTGGTAAAAAACATTAGAAAGGAAAAACCCCGCTCCTTTTACAACACAGCTCAAAAATAAATGATCAGTTGCAAGGCACACACAGGAAATAAAGGCACTTCCTGTATGGCCCGTAATTGTAAGTAGATGTTAACATAGTGGGTCAATGTCTATGAGGAGCAGCATGATTCACCTTGTGCCAGTCATACTATGAATTTGGAGAGGCTGCTGATGAAAGGACCTTTCAGTGATGACTTGTGTATTGATGATTTAAACAAATTTTACAGAGGGTGATTGGCAGCTGAAAAAAGTCCTTGGCCTGCCATGAAAATGTGACTTTTTGTCATTGATGTTTACTTTGGTACCCCTTTAAGCAACTCTGTAGAACTGCTTCCACGTTTTGGGTTTTCGGCGAGGGACAAAGTACCAAACTATTTGTGTTATCAGAAAAATATTACAAAAAAAGAATGGGGTTGAATTCCCTACCCAGCAAACTAAAAAATTAATGGCATCCAGAAATTACACTAACATGTGGACAAAGTGATTCAGGCGTGAGTTTTTATTCAAACAACCCCAAATATACTCAATCCTTACAATTGTAAACATTAGATACAATTCGTACAAAAACTGCTCTTGGAAGCACACATAGGGTTTCAATTACAATGTGTATAGAGAGAAAGAAAGTTTGGTCCCAAAATGTAGTTTTTAAGTTTTTAAACAAAATTTTTTGAAATGTCACTATTTATGTGACCAGATGGTTCACATGCTGAAGTTATCATAGACCGAAAGCTTGACTGGCCAAGAACCAAAGCCCTGCTGCAACAGGTATGTCCTCAACACCTTCTTCGCTCCCTGGTATGGTTTTGCCATGTTCTTCAATGACAAAATAATAAAATGTACATGTCTCCAAAAGATCATTTTAAATGAAAAACAAACCATGTAGAGACACCATGTAGGAACACTAGTTAAAATCAAAAAAGAAAAAAACAACCTTCATAACTGAATATTCTTATTTTGTTAAGGAACTACAGTGACACTATATTGATGAATCCAGATTTGGTAAAAGTGCAAGCACATGCAGGGTCATTTTATTTGGATTGCAAAGAACTTCCATAAATATCAACATTCCACATTATAAAATTGGTAAATATAACATTCTTCTCTGAAAATTGTACTGATGTGTTTTACCTTATAAGTAGACCCAGAACAAATTATTCTTTCTCGACTTTTGATTAACGCTACAAAACACTCGATGATGCTTGATAACACAAACATTTTAAGATCATATCTGTGCATGCCAATTAATGCATTAACCGATAATCACATTTTTCAGCAATTCAATACCGATAGCTAAAAAGCTGGAACCTTATAACTACAGTGGTTATAGCAGATCCGGCAATAGAGGAAATAAGGAATTGAAGTTAATACTAACTGTAACAACTAAGCGCACTCCATCACCGGATTACTGTTGTATTTCATCAATGCATATCTATATATTTGGGTTACCTTGGCCTCCCGGTAGGAACGTGTATTGAGCAAGTCTTGCCTCTGGGCCTCCTTGGCCACTAACTTGAAGCGGTGCAGCATTGCTGCTTTGCAAAGGCGGCTGGCCAAAGAAGGGCCACTCCGAAAGGGAGACCTATAATAAAAGAAGTGGTGTAAAGAGATGGCTGTAGTTGTAATGACAGGCAGGATAAGAAAAGCGACAAACAAGTATCAGTGAATTTATGTTACTATCTGCCAAAGGAACTAAGGAGTTTGGTACTGTATGTGTTCACAGCATTCAAATCTACTGCCTCGCAACATGCAGAAGGATACTTAAGTTCCACTTGTATTTTTCCCCACCAATAAATTTGGTCTTTGTTGATAAGGCTATAAATTGAATGATGTGCAGTAAGCAGAATGCAAAGCATTTACAGACTGATCATAGAGAAATATTAATCTCAAGAGACAAATGAAGTATGACAATCCGACTGTAACTTTGTGTGCTGTAATTCTTACTTCTCCATGGTCCTGCCCACCAGACCATCCACAACCTCTAGGAGAGTGTCGCCTTCACTCCAATTGATACCGTAGGTCAACTGGTCACTGTCTGCACTGCTGGTCACCACAGAAGGCACAAGACTGATCTGGGGTCTCATCATGCAGTAGAACGTGGGCAGTTGGGGGGTGAGCCCCTCTGTACGCTGGCAAACAGAGATTTCTATGCCTCTGAGATACCTACCAACCGATTCACCTGGGATGATTACAAAAGCCAGTTACAACCCTGAGTTTCATAGACTTTACTGTACTGGCCTGTTTGTAAAAACATTACACAAAACAGAAACTTTCCATCAGCACAGCATAATCAGAAAACCAGAATTAAAGTCTACCAATAGTATGACGCAGAGTATGACTGACAGGTTAACTTACCAACAAGGATACTTTGGACATAGACCGGCTCGATGAAGTGGCTAAGCAAGGCTCCCTGGAAGCCCGTCACTTGCCATTGAGTAATTTTGTCAGTGCTGGACATGCTAACACCTTTGGCTCCGAAATTCTTAACGGGTGAGGAAAATATTGAGAACACCTTGAAGAGGGACAAACTTTATGCGTATAAAGCTAAAAGTGGATATCTGCAATTGCATGAATATTGTTAGGACTCTATAATGTGTTTAAATGTTACAATCCTTTTGCATTGTAAATGTGATTGGAAAAAGTTAAAGCCACCAAGAAAGACCGTGAACTTCCAAACCTTGCCCTCCCTCACAAGGTGGAGACTGATCTCATTGTTGACTTGCCATGCGGATAAAGAGAACGGGTTCAGGCGCCTTATAATTAAGCAAAAACCAGAGGAAAATTAAGTGAAGCCAATAAGATTAATTAAATTCAAGAACACATATACCATCAAGACTGAATTTCAGCTTGTGGTTTTTAACTTAAATTCACTATCAAAAGATATTCTATAACCATTTACACTGATAACTTCACATTTATTTTGAACTGCTGCCACACCAAGAAAAAGCAGACTCACACTTTAGAGGGGATCTGGGCAGCTCCTTTTGGCAACTGATTCATGTAGAGGTGGAAGAAGATGTCTCTTTTCAAACTGAGGAGGCATTTGTTGCTGCTATTCTGCTGGAAAACGCACTTCTCTCTCAGTTTGGCTTCTTTACTGAAGAACATCAGCAGGTGGCAGTACAGAAACCTGCCATATAATCATGGAAATAGATGACTTCATTTACATGTCAAAAAAAAAGAGATCTTAGCCAAGAACCAATGCATTCATTTTAAAATCCATGAATTTGATGAAAGCTCAAAATAAATTAACAAAACACAGACCTTCCAAATCTGAAATATATAATAGTAAGAACTATAACAGTGAATGCTAATAGACATCAATGGGACATTACCACTACAATCACTTTTTTTTTAATCTCATAACTTTTGTTGTCTTAATTTGCAGGCGAAGAAACAATGAATACTGATGATTTAGAGACATGGTCATGTTTGTGTCCAACCTTAACAGCGATCGCCTTGCAGTAACAACTGCATGGGAATCATGCACGATGCTGCCTCTTGCAGATTCATATTCTTTGGCATTGATATTTCCTGTGCCAAGAGCAATCACCTCACATCCACGGGCTACAGAGAGGAGACAGTGAGAGCTAAGATAAACACAGAAGAGTTTGAACCAAGTGTCCAACTCATCCAAGAAGTATTACACAGGCATGTGTTTTATCGCTAAATGATAGACTATCGGCCAGAATAAAAGGAAAGGTGTACAAGACAGTGGTGAGACCAGCGATGATGTATGGACTAGAAACTGTTACAATGACCAAAAGACAGCAGGCAGAACTAGAGGTTGCAGAGATGAAGATGTTGAGGTTCTCTTTGGGAGTGACCAGGATGGATAGGATCAGGAATGAGTCTATCAGAGGGACGGCACATGTTCGATGTTTTGGAGAGAAGGTCAGAGAAGCCAGACTGAGATGGTTCGGTCACGTACAGAGAAGAGATCGTGAATATATTGGTAGACGGATGCTGGAATTGGAGCTGCCAGGCAAGAGGTCTCGAGGAAGACCAAAGAGAAGATTTATGGATGTAGTGAGAGAGGATATGAAGGTAGTTGGTGTGAGAGAGGAAGATACAGAGAATAGGGTTAGATGGAGAAAGTTGACTCACTGTGGCGACCCCTAACGGGAAAAGCCGAAAGAAGAAGAAGAAGAAGATAAACATATTCTAAAAATGTGCTGACTAACTTGTTTGCATAATGAACGCTGCCGTAGTGCCTGCACAGGCAGAGAACCCTGGGTGGCTGTCCATTAACGAAGTTATTCGATCTCGGACTGCATTTGGAATCTGAAGGTTGAAATCCTTCCTTGCTGGCAAGAATGCATAAACCAAAGATTCAACTGCATTAGCATGTATTAATAGCTGAAGGTGATAACTATACTGAAATTGTGTACCTACATTATGAGTTACAGTTTTAAGGGACTGATATTTCCCCATTTCACTTCTGTTGTTAAATCAAACTACACACAACACTCCATCTACTCCTGCATATAAACTTCATAGGGAGTGGAGATAAAGGGGGACATCCTTCGCAGTCCCTGCTCATCCAAAACACAAAAAAAAAATAAACTTTCTGCCTTTTTCCGGTTTTGCTGGAGCTCATCTATCGGTTGTTGATTCAGTCTTCACCATGACATAACTTGTGATAATATTAAACTAGATATTGTCATAAACTCTAACACTAGGAAAAGACCAAGCTGCAACTGCACTAAGACTTAAGACACCCAGCTTGCACGTAACTACTGAAATGACAGGAGCGTGCTGCAACTCTGCAAAGACTCCACGCCAACTCTTAAGATCTCCTTGTGACTGCCAGTCTTAAGAGTGCGGCTGGAAAAATCGTAAAGTGTAAGCCTTACATTATCATTAACTGTCACGCATTTGGTTAGCAAATTTGCAATGTAAATATGCTTCTCTTCTATCACAAAAAAGAACAAGAATTGTTATACAATGTAAAGGATTTAGATCTGATGTGAAAGACTCCTCTTTAACAGGCAATGGGGGAGGGATCCCTAAGAAACTTAACCATCCAGCAAAAATGTTTTTGTTTCTCCAACCACTGAGAGTCAACAGGGTTGGGTAGTAAAATACTCATACCAGCTATGAGAATATAAAATAAATATATATATATATATATATACACAGTATTAAACAAGAAGTATAGGTACTGACATTTTTAAGATTTTCCTTGACAATTGCAAAATGTGGACAGACACTGAAGTTCCATTAGGTGTTAAATCAATTTAGATGGAGATTATCTGACTTTTTAAAAATTTGATTTTACTTTGAAACGAAAACATCAATCACTGTTTTTAAATGCATGACATATAGTCATAACTGATCTTCATACAGCAACAACAGAATTTTGACAGGGAGAATTAATCATTTTTTGAATAAGTTGAATCCTTACAAGACAAACTTGAATCAAATGACATATTAGTCATAGATTTTTACCCGATGGCTCAGGTGGAACTGACTCCAGATTGTCCAAAGTTGGCAGTAGGTCCTGCAGAGCGAGTTCTGCTGCTTTGTGCCGAGCCATCTTCTTGGTAGTCCCCATGCCAGTCTTGTATTCAACCCCATTAATCACAATACAAAAGGCAAAGTAAAACCCTGGTATGTTGCCTGAAAGAGAAAGATATAAATAAGCATCAATAAATTACTACTCCTGTAGATTATCAGAGCTACAGCAAAGGGAAAAATAAATGAAACCATTACACAACACTTGCGGTCAACACATTCTGAGATGGGAGATTCTCGGATTCTCATCATTTTCAATTGTTATGACCCCCCAAGCAAAAACAATAATTACAGCAGCAACAACAATAGTATGCTGATGGAGTAACTGATTTTAAAATGACAGCCCACAAGACTGGACCAATTATTTCACATTTCCTTAAAAGTTCTTAATTTACATACTTCCTTTGTACTATGATAAAACTGGGATTAAACTTGTGCTACTGTGTAAATACATATACTAATGCACCTGGACACATCCTCAGTGATGTTCCCAGGATCATTGGGTGTTTCGGGTCTTTCAACATCATACACCCTCACCCAGGTGACCCAGCCAGGGCTGATCAGACCCCGGCTTGTGTCCAGTTGGCACACTAGCTACCATGACTCTCCTCACTTGAGCCACAGCCATCTTGAGGCCCTCTCTGTCGCTTCGGTGGCATTGCGGATGGCTCTTCTCCTATGATTGTACTATGAATAAAATTTAACCACATTGTTCTATTGTCAAATATTAAAAAAAAAAACAATATATACACAATATCTTCCTTCACTAAGTCTCATTGGGTTTCTCCAGTCTTTCAGGCCTAACTAGCTTCAAGGCATTATGTTGCTATTGGAGCTCTATCTGTTCATCTTGCATACTGGTGAAGGAAACACTTTGACCAAGAGAAGATGCTGTACAACAAAGCGGTGTGACACTGAAACAATGCCACATAATAAACAGTCCGGAACAAAGATCCTATTGTTAACTTTGACATTTTCATAGACTCTAAAAGTTGGCGGACATCATAAGCTTTGTTATCAATGTCATTGTACTATTAACTCACTTTGACCAGTAGTCTAAAACATTACCTCTCGTCTGTTTGATTCATAACAATATTTTAAAAATTGACAATTTTGGCTTGCAGAAATCACAATCTGGTATTTGTAGTTTGTGAGAAAAATAAGGAGCCCCAGATGAACAGGAGCACGAATGCTTTTCGGAACACACTTACACATATACTGTCGAGCAAATTGAAAACAAAAAGGTATGTGCAGCATAACAACACAGTTGGTTTTTTTTTGCAGTAAATGTAACATACAGAAATGAACTACCAATTTACCTGCGGTCACAGTCTCCTTCATTTCCACACTGAAATTCAAAACTTGGGCAAGCTGATGAATTAAGGACACAGCATCTGTCTGGCCACAACAGTATTTTTCAACCAGGAGTCTGGGTGATACTTTTGTCATGGCAGCATAATCTGAAACGTTAAAATAAAATAACACACTGGGTTTCATGTATTTGTTTTTCAAGGCTAAAGCTACATCTTAACAGCTATCCTCTACACAGATGGGAAATTTAGTTTCAAACTCAAAACATGGATATAACTACTATCACAGATGAATGATTTTATTGAGGGGTGTGAGGCAAATCAGGATCCAAAACTGACCAGGCTGGGGGCTGATTTTGCTTTTTTGACAGGACAGAGATCCAAAAGATTCAGTTGATCCCGATGGCAGGTCAAGGCCATTCTTTTTGAGCTTTCGTGCAGAGCAGGCTCCTTGGGATCCTTGGGAACCATGAAATTTGCCACCAGAGGGAAACATCCCAACCACCTGAAAAGAGGGAGGCAAAAGTAGATGCTGGAAAAACAACTAAAACCCCAAGGTAGAATTCAACTACTGATGAACAAAATACTGGGACCAAAGTGTAGCACACTTGTTTTATTGCGGTACTTCTACATCACGACATTTCCAGGCAGGTTGCAGTTGCATGAATCCTGAATCTGTGAGTGACAAACATGTCGTAACCGAGGGTTTGCGTGCAACTACAAAATAACAATTGCGGAGTTTCATGAGTAACGTTTCTGTCTTTATTTTTCTTCCATCATTACCCAGCAACACACACATACCGCACTTCTCCTCATTTAAGGCCTCTACTGTGGTTACAACTAATGACAGAAACAAGTCAAGAAAGATATGTTCGATACCTCCCTTCCTCAAAAAGAAATGTCCCCATTTCAAAACAGTAACAATACCAGTGCAAAAAAAAAAATTAGACACAGGCTCAAAAACGATGCCCAAATGAGACGGAAACCCAGGCCTGCCTCCAACATCATCAACCCGTACTCCTATACATGAAAAGAAAAACATACTCTGCCAAACAAACTACAAAACCGCAACAACAAAAAACATGATGCATGTCCCCCAACACAGCAAGAAAATACATCAGTTTACCATTTTAAAGCCAACAGTACTTCCCACAGCACACTTTCCTTATTTTCTGTTTGTTTTTTGTTTTGTTTTGTTTTGTTTTACACAAACTAACCAAATATGACAAAGTCCTTTATTAACTGTTGGCCTCACAGTCCTCTCAGAACAGGATACAATCTGATGTGGCTCAATTTTACTTTTGTATTCACATCAGAACCCAGGAACCCCTACACACCACACTTCCGCTCTCTGTCAAGGCGTCAAAATAAGAGCTCAAGGCAACTACTGTGGCAACAACAGAAACAAGTCCAGAAAGATACTCTACAATGTCAATTTATCACTCCATGCTTCCAGTTAAAGTGATATTTACAGCCTTTTCATGTGTAACCGTTACATAAACTTTCAAATGAGTCTCCTCTAACATCTAGTGAAATAACTTTACACTTTAAACGCCTACAACTATGCCTATTTCCCCTTTGCTAATTCAAGGGTCGTCTTCTTTTCGGCTTCTCCTTTTAGGGATCACCACAGTGAATCAACTTTCTCCATCTAATCCTATTCTCTGTATCCTTCTCACACCAACTAATTCCATATACTCTCTTACTGCGTCCAAAAATCCATCCATAAGATGAACCTCGTGCTTGGCAGCTGCAATTCCAGCATTTGTCTACCAATACATTCATTATCCCTACTCTGTACATGACTAGACCACCTCAGTCTGGCTTCTCTGACCTCCTCTCCAAAACATCTAATGTGTTGTCGCTCTGATGGACTCATTCCTGATCCTATCCATCCTCCTCACTCCCAAAGAGAACCTCAACATCTTTATCTCCACAACCTCCAGCTCTGCCTCCTGTCATTGTCATTGTTACTCATTCTAGTCCATACAGCATCGCTGGTCTCACCACTGTCTTGAACACCTTTCCTTTCATTCTGGCTGAGTCTTCTATCACATAGTACCCCTGACACTTTTCTCCATCCATTCCAACCTGCTTGAACATGTTTCTTCACCTCTTTTCCACACTCTTCATTAATCTGGACTGTTGACCCCAAGCACCTGAAATCCTCCAACTTCTTGAACTCCACACCCTGTAGCCTCACCGTTCCACCTGGTTTCCTCTCATTCACACACATATACTGTCTTCCTGCGACTAACCTTCATCCCTCTCCTTTGCAGCGCATACCTTCACCTCTGTAGATTTTATATCACAATGTCATCAGCAAACATCAAGGTCCATGGAGATTCCTGTCTAACGTCATCTGTCAGCTAATTCAAGTTTATTTCTTCGTGCTAAGCTAAGCAATGCTAATGTGGTCGCTGCTTTAAGCTAGCGCGAGGCATCAATTAAAACAACCTGTCTTTGAAACTCACTACGCTTTCATCCTTTCTAATTCGAACTCAATCCGATATAGTTTGAGAAATTGAAATATATAAATGAGTCGTGAGACAAAGTCCGGTTTTTGTCTGTTTCTTAAAACACTTCTATTATTACGGTCTACTAAGTGTTACTCACGCGCAGGCGGGCCGTCCATTAAACGCGGAAATCAGTCGAAGAGAGCGAACAAATGCATCCGGAAGCTAACGCCCATTCAGCGGTCAATGTGGCGGGGATGCCGGCGCCTATCCTGGCTGTCGCGGTGTGGAGGCGGCGTACACCATCGACCGATCGCCAGTCCTTCGCGAACCGCGATAGTCTACCTGGTGTCAGGAACTTTCCACTCTCCGCGAACAACAACGCATCGCCCTTGAACGTCACACACATTTCGGGAATTGGACATTTTCTTCCTCTTCGGTTTTCTTTTCACGGTAGTGATAATAGCATATATTAAATGAAATTAGCATTAGCCCCGGATGTTAGCTAACATGTTAGCGCGGTCATTTAACATTCGGCTACATTTTTGTCGAATTTAAAGTGGTACGTTTGTGTACCTAACCCCTCCCCAATTTTAACAGATGCACTGAAGGAATCCCTGCATTTTAGCCGTATATATGTTTGGATATCCTAAATTTTACTACCTCGCTCTTCAGACTCATAAGCTGGCTCTTGCACTGATGGAAGGAGCAGTACATTCTATTACCACATAAACTATATTTCCTGACCGAAAGAAAGCTAATTTGGGGGTTTGAAAAAGACGCAGACGTGGTCTTGGATTTTATTTTAACTGCCTGGTTGTCTGATCTAAAAGAAAGGATGATTTAAAAAAAAAAAAGCCTAAAGTGAAAACCGAGCATGTTGTGAGGTTATCTTACAGCTTTTATTTATTCAAGGAGTGTTGCCAGCAATTATCTCTTCGTCAGGAGCACCCTGATCATATTCACAGAAACCGAGGAAGCTTCACGGTAGCAGTCAGGCTTGTTTACTGTCTCCCCGCAAAGTAGGGTGCACTCACACTGCAAAGTAGGACACATACAAATGAACTACAGTTGGGCTCTTTCTTGCAGATATAAACAATTACAGCTTTTTTATTTCCAATAATTTCCCGAAGCTAATGTTTGTCTTTTCTATGAATACAGACACTATTTATGGCACAGTTGTCAATGCGATGAGGGAGAACTTGAAGAGACATTGAACACTGACGGTGAACTTTCTGAGGGGTAGACACTTAGCAGGGGGGCTTGCTTTCTAATCTCACGTCTGTGGCTTGTCTGTGCACAGGGAAGCTTCCTTCCTCTTAAGACATGCATCTGCAGATGGAACACGTAGCACACCTACTCAAATGCATCACCAGAGGTCACCAAAAAAAGTCACATTTTCCTCTTTTCATTTCATTCATGGTTTTAAACTGGTGGAAACGGATGCGTAGGCAAGACTTTTAGTGTGTGCATGTGTGACTTTCTCTATGTGTCAGATAAAGTGGTCATTTGTGAAACCCAAGACAATGATACATTTCTTAGAACATGCCTCAACATGTAAGACAACTTACAATACAGTGGGAAGTTAATCTGCAAATTTAATTTGTTCCTCAATGTTGTTCTTAAACCAAAATGATTTAAAACTAACCGTAAGAATTAATGGAACCAGCCATTTGAATCAATGGAAATGAATAAATCAATTTCCGACCCGCAAAGTTTCTCTGTTTTAAATTCAGTACAGGCTAGATAACTTACGTATAGTGGTGACACTGCATGGTATTTGGGAACATCAGCTCCCTTTATCGCCTCCTTGCACTTCCAGCTGAATCAGACCAACCATCTTTTGGGACCGTCCTGCAAAGCAAGATCAGCATGATCCGCCACAATCTCTCTTTTTTTTCCCCGCTGTCGTGGTCCACAGAATGAAAAAACATTCATGGTCTACCGCTCATCCTAGTCAGGGTCGCAGAGGATGCTGAACCCTATCCCAGGTGCCACTGGGCGAGATGGCAGCTGGACTGGTTGCCAGTCAATCGCAAATAAACAGACAATTTTCTCAATTGACCTGCAAGCTTTGGACTATGGAAGGAACCCCACGCGGACATGGGGAGAACATGCAAACCCCACATCGAGAGGTCCCCTGTTACCATCGAACCAGGGTCCTTCATGCCGTGATGCCAAAGCGCCACTGTGCCCCAAATGAAATAACAAATAAACACAAAAACAAGGCATTGAAAACCAATAATGAATTCAGCAGGGCTTTTGCATAACGGATAATGCAACAAGACTGACATATCACAGCTAGGGGTTAGCTGCCTGTTAGCGGGTAGTTGTTCAACTTCCAAATTTTTGTTAGTGTAAGACGACATTTTTTTGTTCAGAAGTGTTTGTAATCCGATTTTTTCTGGAGTACAGTTCTATTGGTAAAGTGAGATACGGCTGTGCATGTAACTTTCAAGATGTCATTTTGACACCTTGGATGATGCCTGAATGTTCCTCACTGACTCCATACACAAATACCCAGAAATCCCCGCGACACAGCCAGGCTCTTTTTTGCTGACTTTTCCTCAGCCTTCAATACCCTGCAACCATACATCATGGCGGTGAAGCTGTTGGCCCGTTTCCACCTCAATCACCGGCTCATTCAGTGGATCATCAGCTTCCTCACCACCCGATTCCTCCAGTCCCATCTAGTAGAAATGGTGAAGGAGTAAAAATTCCTGGGCACTGTCATCGACAACCTCCTGGGGTTCTTATATAACACTGAGGAGATCATCAGGAAATGTCACCAACCTGCTCAATACACTGAGGTCATTTCAGGTTAGCAGCACAATCCTGACCACAATCTATTCATTGGAAACATAATGACCTTCTCCTTCACCTGCTGGTTCCATTCCATCACCTAATGCGACAGGAATCCCCCGGAGTGCACCACCTCGGTCTACTCCAAAATAATTGGACAACTCCTGCCAAATTTTAAAAACAGCCAGAAAGATCCTTGCAGATCAGTCCCATATCTTACACCCGGCCTTCGAGTGGCTGCCCTCAGGTCGCAGACTCCGCTGCCCCACCTGCAAAACCCCCAGATCTGTCCAACCCCTCAATTCCAGCAACCTTGCAACCCCCCCACCCATTTAAATTACTTTAATTCAATATTCACAATTTGATGCTGTTACCCCATGTGCCCCCGAATTGCCTCACAGGGAGAAATAAAGTTTTTTCTGAGTCTGATTCTGATATCCAACATATGAATCCAACAATGGCATGCGGTCGGTTCAGTTTTGCTGTATTGATTGGAAAGTCATGATCAGCTTCACAGATCACAGTTCAGTTAAAGCCTCAGTTTCCCCCAGTTGACCAAAGAACACCCATTTTCGGGGTCAGAATTAGCAATTGAGAGAGTGAAAGTTAAAATGGAACAGGTTGCCTGCTGTGAATTGGGGTAATGTCACATAGAGAACAAACAACCCCTCCAGAAAGTTGGGAAAAAACTAACTTATATAATCAGTCACACTCGAAAAGGGAAAGGACGATATCTAAAATAAGTTTCAACGCAATTATGACTCTTCAAAGAAGACAACGGAAAATAAAAACCCAAATGAGTCACTTGACTGTTAGCATTAGCATGAATGGACCAGAGTGTCTATTTTCTGATTTACTATTTCAAAACGGTAGTACATGTAGAAAATAATTTGAACAATTTAACAATAGATTCTTTCTCAAAAAAATCAAGTTGATGCAGAAACCGCTCCCGCTTTTCCACAGCGACAGAGGACTTGTCTTTCTCTCGATTGCTTTGAAAAAAATTGAAGACGGAGAGAAAACTATTGAAAGGCTTGATAGTCAAGAACGTTATGCCTTTTGAGGAAACAAATTATCTTCAGTTGTTAGTTTCTTTCCAACGTGGAACCACGGTTTGAGCCATATTTGGAAATGAAACTCAACTCGAGAAATATTTGAGGATGCATAGAAAACTTTGCAGCAGCTACAAACCCGGGTAAGTGGTGGTCAAATGACATCCTTTATTTCTTCAACAGTAAATTACTGTCTTGATGACAAATATTTTGAGGTCAAACATTATAGTTCAGCTGAACTGTCCATGTATATTGCTGGTGAGACAGCAGGGGGCAATCTAAGCTAACCTGCTACGTAATCTTTGAACCTAAGGAGCAAATCTTAAAGGGAAACCTGAAATAGATTTTATTTACTGAACATTTTCGTCTACTGTTTAAACATGGTGTTTAAAATACTCAGTTTCGTGAAATGTGTTCCGTTTTTGCCTTTTTGGTTTGACCACAAGCGTATTGATGGATGAAGTAGAGTGAGGAGGCCAAAATAGCTGCAGCACATGTTATTATTATCAATATAATAATAATGGTCATTATTTTCAATGTAGTATTGTTAATATTATTATTGTTATTATCCCACTCATAATTATTCATAAATCGTTATTTCTACAACTGTTTCTACCACTGTTACTATGACAGGAAATAACAAAAGTAACAACAACAACAACAAAAATAATGCTAATAGTCATTATTAATATCATTATTATTAGTAGTATTATTGTTACTGCCAGTAGTAGTAGGAGCAATGATATTATTGCCTATAATTCTCTTTTTCTTTTTGTACATCCTAAAGTTGCATTTCTAAAATAAAGAAATATTACCCAATATGGACAAACGCTTTGTTATATCATTAAAAAAATGATTTTTACGATGTAATCGAATCGTTTGATGAATGCAATATTGTCTAAACAGATATTTTACAATGAAAAACGGCTCCTCGCTCACTGGCGTGCTAGAGGATGCCCGACGGCAAAAAACAAAAGACGCAGCTCTCCCAGAATGTCTCTACAAGTGTCACGTACCCGTAATGGGACGCAAAGAGCCTCACTAAATGCTTTACTGGATATGGTGGCCCCAGACCTTCAGAAACCAGAGCCTAGCGCCCCATGGCTAACGCATGTTTTCTCTGACAGCACCCAACCATTGATAAATAACAGCAGCTCTTCTTTGGGCTGCTGCTGCAGTCGCGTTCAGCTGCAGCTCTCCATTGCGTCTCCACAGCCAAGATTGAATCTTCCCCATTCATTAGACTAAGTGGATGAGGCTCTCTAATAGGGGCTCCCTTCCCCTCAATAATTGCCGTTGATTGGCGTAAATTAGACCCTAGTTGCCAGACGAGTGATTCTCGACGACGATAATCCGATTCCCAACTCAAACTAATAGGATTTTAACTCTGGCTTTGGCCTAATGTCCGTCTGCAAACCCTGGCTGTGGCCCTCTGCCCCATCCAGCCAGGGTCCTCTGGATCATATCTGGGCCAGGGCAAGATGAAGCATTGCATGGATTTCGGTGGGCGCTCGGGGGTCAGTGACTCTCTGCGACTCGTCGCCTGCATGAAATTCTTGGCATCAATTGGTCATTCATGTGTATTGCATCATGGAGGGAACACGCGTGTGAATGAGACGGGTAGTCTGGAGACGAGCACGGAGGATGGGGGTTGTCGAGTCGCTCCGTGAGTGAGCAATAAGACTTGGATTCGGGGACCGATGAGCACTCAGCGGTTGATGCCAAGAAGATCAAGATATTTTATCCATGCAAGTTCTTTTAATTCCCAGCCATTTTTTTTTCTGTTTACCATTATTCATTTATTAATCAGCCGGTATTTCAGGAATGATTTGATAATGTCCATTCCTACTTCAAGAAACTTTTTTGGATTTTTTTTTTCAAATTAATTCTTTTATCATTTCTAAAATATTTTACACCTGTTTTTCAAAATTTATGCAATATATAAACTCTGTAGACCTCTGTTCTGCATATACACACACTTACATACGTACTGTATACGCTGCACGGATTTTTGTACTCATATTTGTGCCAAAAACATTTATTTCTACAGGGTATATGTGTGACATATGCGCGCCTCATGAGTGTGATATGTCATTCTCTGCTGGTGTTTTCCTTTCTGGCAGTTGTCACCAGGGGGGGCTGGTCAGACTCCTGGAGCCATCCAGAAAACAACTTGTGCACGTCTCGCTCCGGAGGTATTAGATGGACACGCGGTTAAATATGACAAGCATTGAATGACTGAATTTGTAACGTAACTGACACACATTTACTCCGTAAGACACACCGGAGATTTTACCCATGACATCACTTTCATGATGTCCGGTTAAAGAAAGAGCAAAGGACTTCCAAATCATGACACACCAAAAGAAAATATAGCTTTTGCTTTTATTACACGTCATCGGTAAACATGAAGAAAGTTTTCCTTGGGATTTATCTGCAGAAACATGTTCTTTTTTCTTTGCGTTTGTGTGATTTAGGAGGGGCAGCCGCCGCAATGAAAGAGCCGACGTGGATCTCAATAAGGAATAAGTAAATAAACTGCGCGAGTAACACGATGACGGGTGTTTCTGAACCGCGTTGGATGTGATTGCTTTGTTTTTTGTTTTTTTTTTTTTGAACGGCGTTCGAAGCCTGCGGAATTAACTCATCGCGCCGCGGAATGATAAAACACTTGAAACGCCGCCTCGTCTCCGATCCGGCGGTAATCGCGACGATTTCTCGGCTGAAAAGAGAGCTGCCGTCATTCCCCGTTCCCAGCTCTTCCTGCATTCCCGCGAAAGAGGCTGAAAAGGAGCCGCGGCTGCAGAACTATCGATGCACTCAGTCACCGACTATCCCTTCCAAGCAGTATGAAGTCTATAAGCGGAGAATACTGAATGTCCTTTTGTCATTCACTTGATAAGGGGACGGTGCTACTACTAAGGCCCGAGGACTAATGAATCTCCACTCCATTACCGCTGAATCGGACAGATTGCTCTCCTGGAGAAATGAATTGAGTTTTTTGTATTTGTGAGATCATTCTCCCTCCATTAACTGCTCTTTATCCCGTCTCTTCATCACAGGCAAATCAGGTTAGGCAGCCATGATTAGCTGGGGTGGCCTCCCTTTTTAAAAGGTAATTGGGTTTGGCGGCTCAGCTGATAGTGCCATTAGGACCAATAAAGGCTGGGCTTGGCTCATCGAGTGAAACAGATTCTTCAGCAGCAGATGGCAGACGGAGGGAGAGGGCTCTGATGCATTCAGGACGAAAACAAAGTTTGTGTAACCAAAGTAGTTTGGGGGCATCCTCACTGTGCGCATACCCCTCCCCGCGCCGTCCACTAATATTTTTATCCCTCCGCCGCGGGGAGAAATGATCCATATATGCCTCCGAGGCAGAGAGCCCGGGGGGCATGAGGAATTATTGACACGGGGGGACGGGATCTGTAAAATATTTAGCCTGTTTTATATCCAAATTGGGATTTATTAACGGACTACATTCAAAATCGTGATTTTCATCTGGGTTGTTTTTTCGGGGGTTTGTTTTTTTCCGATGCGGGTTTTTAATCTGGGTCTTTTGTCCGCCGGTGACGTTCGCGCAGGGAGTTGGTAACCGCTCGCGCTGTGCGCTAATTGCAAAATGATTGGTTTTGTTATTGTGATGATGAATCACTGAAACGGGTTTTCGCCGAAGCCTCGGGGCTCTGACGTCAGTGCGGATTTGTGAAAACGACCTTTGCTTAAAAAGTCCCGACCGTGAAGAAATTTCTCGCACACATACATGTTTATATCCACTTATATTCCAGCGGTAATAGCCTGTTAAAGACACGAAGCGCGAGCGCCGATCGATCCCCCCCCCTCCGCCGGTCCGTATCATCCCCTGTCATCTGGAGCGAAGGAAAGGTGAACTTTCCGATTCCGAGAAATCCCGCGAAGCCCCGGGATAACCTTACGACATCTGGGGCTCCGTCCTGCAGGAAAAGGTGCATTAGTGGTGACAGGCGGGCCGGTGGGGACCAGCGCTGACGGGGAGATTTAGACGGCCGGAGGTGGTCATGTGTATTATGTGGCCGGGCCTTTGCTGCGACTGTCTCCCTCTTATCTCCCGGAGCGCGAGGGTCCAATCCCCTCCGCTCGTCTTATCTGCACGCTGGACACGGCCTCTTCCCCCCCTTTTCCCGGAATCTTCCCAGTTTAGCGAAACCGCGGTATTAATAATGTGAAAGGTGACTCTGATGCCGTTTTTCTTCATTGCCGACCAACTGCAAAGTTAAAGAAGCCATCTTTGTAGTATCATCTTTAAATCACTGGTGGGATTTGATTTCGAGACATCCATAATATGATCAAGTGGGTTTCTGGTGACCTTATCAACCTTGAGGATGGTCATAATTTTTTTTTTTCCGCAAAAACCAAGCAAACCCTAGTCTATGAAAGTTCATCGCTTATTTCACTCGGCTGGTATGGTTTCAGGGGCTCTTAGTCGGGGAGGTTTTTCCGAGGCAGGCGGGCAGCAATAAAAATACAAAGATCTTTTTTTTTTTTTCCCCTTCCTGTGCTGTTCTTGGTAATTATTCATTATTCAGCCGGGTAAAGTCCCTTGGGATGAAACATCCTGGTTTCAAGGGTGTCCTGCAACATCAAAACAAAACAAGCAGATGCGAAAACAGGAGCACGAACAGACCCGCCATCACAAAGACGCCGAAGTTGAAGCCGGGATTGACAGACTGAGTTACGGACGGAATTAGCGAAAAAGTCCGGTCGATAGTCGCCGCAAACACGGGATTCTCTACCCGTAGTCTGCAATCGGCATTAATCACCCAAACACCTTTTGGGTTATATTTCTTTTAGCTCCCGTCTAACTCGATTTTTTATCTTTCTGTCACGCCAGCGTTACATGAGAGTCCCACTGATATCGAGTTGCAGGTTTGTGTACATTTATGGTCCACAGCTTATTGTTTACCCATCTTGTTTAAATTTGTAAATTCTATATCCCGTACTGTACATACTGATTTTTCTTTTTTTTCCCATCTGATTCTCCATCATATATTGTTTTATCATCTTATTCTGTTAATATATTTCATATCCCTCCCATTCTGTGTATATATATTTTTCTTTTTCTATCCTTATATATATATATATATATAATATATCTAAATGTATTTACTGCATATGCATACACACACTGATATTTTTATCCTTTTCAACAGAATGAGAGATTCATATATTTCATAGCCATGTCATTCTTTACATACAGTATAAATTCTGTTCTGTTTCTGTTTTATTCATCCATTTCATTCTGTACATACATTTTATTTCATCCCATTGTTTCAAATATTGTTTCATTTTATATCATTTCTATCACATATAAATATGTAGATATTTATATATACATTTAATACATATTATTTCTATTATTTTGTGAGTCAAGTACAGGATATATATATATATATTACATATATATGTATGTATACAGTATATACTGTATATGTCTGAGTATGTGAATTTTATTCCTATGTTGATATAAATTTGGCTCTCGTATAACGTGCAATTTTTACGTCTCGCCCAACAGGACAATGCGCTGAGTGTTTTTTTTGGAATAAATGTAAAGATGTATGATTTATTGATATCTGAGTTGTTGTTTTTTTTTTTCCAATATCACCTATCTATATCAACCGTGCATCACTGTCAGCTTTCGAATCTGCAACATAATTACGTGCTGATTTTTTGCATAAACTTTAGAAACAGAAACGAGTCTCGGAGTGAGTCTTTTTGTCGACCGACCCGCCATTTATATCCGCCTCATAAAAGTGTCGAGGAGATTTAACCTTAAATACAAACTTGATGCGGATGAAATTTTCTCTGCGGGTACAGGAAAGGCCATCTGAGCGCATTTAAAAATAACAGAGGCAAGGGCAGCAAAATCCAAGAGAGGGTTCGGCTGAAAAAAAAAGCCGAGTTCTGTATTGTTTTGACAGGCGGTAATGATTCTCAGCCACCGTGCAACTCGGTGATGTATCGCTGAGCTATAACCAGAGAGTTGCGGTACATTTTCACCTGAGAGCTGCACATTTCCAGCCCTTCTAAATTAAACATGGTGTCGCCGGGCGCCCGGTAAGTGTCCCTCAAAGAGCAGAAGGGAGGAAGGGCGAGGGTAAAAAGCGTCCAGGTTAAGTTGTTTGAAAGGCCCCGGGTATTAAGAGGCATTTTACACTTAAGAAGTTGGTTTTGCTGGGTTTTCTGTTTCCCCTCCTATTGATTGATGCTCAACTATCAATGCATAATAGAAAAGCACTCAGAGCAAATGCAGGGTTATGGCCTTGGGAGGGAGCAGGCAGACGAGACTGCAGCACCGCCGCTTCGCCCCACCCCCTGCTCCAATGCCATTATTGGCCCATAAAGGATCCCTCGGGAAGGCCACGGCGTTCAGATCAGCACACACCAAATACCCAATTAAAAAAGGCTTTAAATTCCCTCCTCTTTCCTGGGCGAAAATCAATCCGAATTCAATCTATTCGGCTAGGATTCCGACAGAGCAGGTAATTGCCTATAATCGGTCAGCTAGGTGACAACAGCTTAAAGGGAAGACACTAATACGATAAGGTATTTGCTTTCAACGCCCGTCCGGGGCCGGGCCTCAGCTGTCGAAAAACAGGTAGAGTGCAGTTTACGTAGCCATCAGACACGGGCGTATATAAAGTTACACAAGTCCTTTTCTGCTCATCAGCCGATGAGGAGATCCCGGGACGCACCGGAGGAATGACGCCCGTCCGTCCGTCAGAGCAAGGAAGCCGCCCATCGTCTTCAAATATAACCGTCTTTTAGTGATTACTGGAATTTCCACCTCCCGTCGCCACGGTTACATCAGGCTGGCATTAGACAAATAACGTGCTTACCGGGTGAATATTACCGAATATGAATCCCGACCCACCTGCCTGAATGTGTTTTGTTTTTTTTTCGATGCCTAATGCACATACTCAGGAGCTGCGTAATGTTCTGCTACTCTCACGCGGTTCCTCGGAAAAGGGTTCGGTCATTTTTAAGGCACGTCGTCGGCGTTAATTAAAAGAGAAAGGGGCTGTCGGTGAGCGAGAACGCAGTGCATCGGCGCTTTAGTTGAATGTCAGTTGATGAGACCCATTAAAGCGTCCAATTAACGTCCTGAAAAAAAGAAACAAGATCAAATTATTCAAATGTCTTGTTTTTTTTTTTTTTTTTTTTTCAAAAAAACCCCTAGAATCCAGTTTGAATCTAGAATATTTCTCAGTTTTTTTTTTCTTTTTTACTAAAAAAAACCCTAGAAATTACACTGACTTGAATCCAGTTTGAATCTAGAACATTTGTCAAGATTTTTTTTTTTTACGAAACAAAACCCTAGAAATTACACTGACTTGAATCCAATTTGAATCTAGAACGTTTTTCAGGAATTTTTTTTTTTTTTTGCAAAAATACCGTAGAAATTACACTGACTTGAATCCGGTTCGAATCTAGAACATTTATCAGGAATTAATGATTATATAATAACTTTCCCATGCTCAAATGCGTATTTCTAAATATTAACTTTTTCAAATTTTAAAAACATATGTAAAGATATAGATCAGGAAAACTGTGAACGCTTTGTTGTTTCACAATTCTTATTTATATTTAAGTGCCTTCCACCTATTTTTAATTCAAACAAATCAGTGGTTGCTTTCTGGGAGGGTTAGTGCCGCTCATCAAACTGCAGAATAAGGCCATATTTTTGAATCTGTATCACAGAAAGTTCATCATTTCTGCCATTATCATGCACGGAGTGTGCGTGAGAATTTAATATGCAACAGATCCAATCCCTGCATGCGTTTCCACCTCCAGCCTCTAGGAGAGCGCGCACCACCGAAACAATAGTAATGGCGTGACGTGTCAACATGAAAAACATTGTGTGATGTCAAATAAAACATCACGGAAACACTTAACATCAATACCTTGCAATATGTGATATTCAGATAATACAAACTTCAGTCAAGATGTATATTTCCAGCGAAGAATATGAACAGCGAGTCTGTTTTAAAAGTGACAAAACGACTGAATTTTATACTTATCAAAACTGATTGAGAAACAATCATTCACACTTAATCTCCAGATATCTGATACTTGAATCATGACACACACACACACACACACACACACACACACACACGATCATTTACAGAGCAACCCGAGAGGAAGCGCGGCGCTGCTGGAGCGAAGGAGGCATGTAAACAAAGAGAGAAGGGAAGGCTGGGAAACGTCTGAAATTTGCTTTTTTGACGCGATTGTCGCCCGCGCCGCCAACTTTAACTCATGTCCGCCCAACTGGTAACATGATGTCCCGAGGTCAGCAGGGGTCAAAAGGTCGTCGGCAGAAGGCTGCGATTAATGGATCTCTCAATAAAACGGGAGCTAATATTACCAACCCCCCCTCTCTCGCGCTTTTTCTGAGCCCGACTTTGCTAAAGTGGAGAGGGAATTCCTAGCGGCAGACATCGCAGGGGCAAACAGCTTGGCTCTCGAAAATTACTTTCTGTAATGGGCCCGGGCTCGGAGAGCGGACTTTTAATTGGCCGATCGAAAAGAAACAAAGCAGCCGATCTTCGGACACGAAGCAGAGAGCCACTCGCGTTTGTTTCATTTCCTGCCAGATCCATCGCTGTTTCAGAACCTTACACACTTTATCAGCGCACTTGATGATGAATATATCAAATGGCCGGCTACTTTGAGAGCTTCTGACTTTGTTGCATTGATAAGCACACGGAAAATCGAATTCCCCTACTTTATAGCATAGAATTATCCCTATGGTAAGAAATTAAAAACGTGGAACTGGATTAAGAAATCTAATTTAGTCATACTTCTGGTTTTCAGAATATCAGCTTACAGATTCTACAGAATAACAACAAATCCAATCACCCCATCTACAGGCCAGACTTTCACTTAAAGGTTGTTTCTATACACTATACGACCTCTTAAGTGGATTATTTCCCAAAAGGTGAAATATTGGATATAAGTTTGCGCCTATAGCCGAGCCGTACGGGGACGGGGCGAGAAATATGGCTCGACTGAAAAGGGAAAATCAGTCCATACTGGGAGGGAGGAAACCCGATTGTGAAGGAGTCGCCGCTTCCCATCAGTCATGGTGAGGCCGTGCAGCTGCTGAGGCCGTGCACGGAGCACGCGCTGCCCCACGCCTCCTCTAGGTGGTGCATGACGTCCAACACTCGGCGTGAGTGACATTTCCCTTTCACCGTGACGCAAATAAATGACTAAATGATGAAATGCATGAATAAAAAAAAAAAAAAAAAAAAAAAAGGACCCGAGTCCCTTTGCGGGCCTGTCAGGGAAGAACTCAAATTTATGTTAATGATAAAATATTTCAGATACAAGCGCCAGAAAATTAATAAAAAAGAAATTAAAAAAGAAAAAAACAGATTGAGGATCATTTGGGAAGTGGAACAATAATATTCAAAAATGACATATGTATTAAAGCATAGTTATTGTAAGACTGAATGAGTTAACAGGTTTAAGGATGGTAACAAAGAGGGCCTTAACTTAAGGTGATTTTTTTTGTTTTTTTGTAATATAGAGAAATCTTAACAATTGCAATAGCAAGGAAAAATAAATTTAGTCGTGTCTTTTGAGCGTGTAATAATTAAAAACAACCCCTTTGTTTGGTAAGAGAAACTGAGAAGTCAGAAAATATACTTGGTGAGACTCTAGTTTGTAGGTGTGTCAGGAAAACACACACACACACACACACACACACACACACACACACACACACACACACACACACACACACACAAACTTTTCATCAAAGAAAACAAAAACAAAGCACAACCCTGAAATGGATACCCACTTCCTCAGGAATGTTTAGTTTGAAAAAAAAAATAAAAACACTTTGCAAAAGGCACAGATTTTTTTTTTACCTTTTATTGTTTCTGATCTCAGTTTAATTCAAAATCCTACATTTTTTTAAGAGCTAGCACTAAAAAACAGGACGGGATATATAGGAGGAGAACCCAACAGTGTAAAAGGAGATTTGGACAAAACCACAAATTAAAGACTTGTGAAAGGAAGGGATTTTGCAGACTTTTGAATCATTATCTTTTTTTTCTTTTGTCAACCAGACAATATCTTCAGGTTGTTTTGTCTGAAGCAAAAAAGCAACAGAAGAAAATATAATTTGTTCCGCCCACATTTTACACAGAATCACTAAACTAGTAACTTGGTGACATTAAGGAGCTTTTGAGTTGGTATAATTAAATTTTCACACATTTGATTGTACTGACTGAATACGGGTTCAGATTGATCCTTTATTAGCGTATAATATGCACTAAAAAAATGCAGTATTATTTTATAATAATTACAATATTATAACACATATATGATACATTGATATTCCATACAAAGTAACAGAACAATAAAGTTTCGCTAAATATTCTGTCTAATATTGAATCTGATGAAATGTAGCAAAAAAAATGTTAAATATGAGCTGTAAAAAAAAAACAGAATGAAAATGTTGTTTCAAAATCACGCATATATTTAAAAAAAAACACCATAAAACTTTATGTTGAATTCATAGAGTGTAAACACACAGAAATAATGTGACTTTACAACATTTAAAATGTACCCACAGTGTGGAAATCCGTGCAAAATTGTAACTTTGAACATTTTTATCGATGAACATATTAAATGTTTCTTACACTTACTCAATAAACTGGAAGGCAGGGACACACTCATATCGCATATCTGCTTGATACAGATCCAAACATCCAGATCCCGTATCTACCATTCTGTTCAGTCCATTTCTGCAGAATGACAATATTAGTAATTCTATATTTGTCATAAATAAAATGTTTTATTTTATCTTGTACATTCCAAAACTGAATTTTTAATTCTCGTCCAACTGCCGATGCTTACACTTACACACACACAGAGTCACTTTTGTTTATATATTTATATTTGTGTATTTATTTAATAAATAAAATAAAATAATAATTTAATAATAAAACAAAAAAAAACAAAGTTCAGCCTCAAGTCAGCTGACGATGCGTCAGATTGGGATGGATCGGTTGGGAGGACCGGATATCAGTTTACCGGAACACTTAAGTTAAGGGCTTTTATTTCACTTACCTTAAGTGGTATACATTAGGTCACATTTTATCTAAGTGGAGAAAAAATATGTTTGTGTGTGTGTGTGTGTGTGTGTGAGAGAGAGAGAAACAGAGCGAAAGAGAGAGAGAGAGAGAGAGATAGAGAGAGGGCAAAAGGACAAGTGTGTGTGTGTGTGTGCGTGTGTGTGTGTGTGTGTGTGTGTGTGTGTGTGTGTGTGTGTGTGTGTGTGTGTGTGTGTGTGTCAGTACCACGGTGTACCAGGTGGGCTGCACAGCATCACATTCTGAAAGGTACTGCGAGTAATCAGAATTACTCCGAAGTACTCGGAAGTGCTCACACACCTCGGGTTTATTGCAAACCCACTGGTTACGTGTTCTTCCCTTTGATTAGTCTCGTCTCCGCCGACACATCGGGGGTCACGGCGTGTGTGTGTGCGCACGTGCAAGTGTGCGTGAGCCCCTTCAACCCTCTCCTTTTCCCCATCCACCCATCAGATGTGTTCAATTCCTATTAAAAGATGAAATAACGTGATCACTCTGGTGTTTTCACCACTCAAGGCTCGGCTTCCTTTAAAACGTCTTTATCATCCACTTTGCAAGATTACGCCGTTGATGAGTGGATTAACTGGCACGACCCGATCGATTACCTCTAAATGAATTAATATTTGCTTAAACGTCCATTTGTCCATATTTTCCGCGAAAAGGCACCGCTGATTCTCCATGTGAGGTTGAACCGCTGCTTCTTCTGAATGCGATTACCCTTCCGAGCCTCGATTTGCAGTGTTTAGCTTCTTTTTTTTTTTTTTTTTTTTATTCAGTTTAAAATCCGCCGTATCTCCTGCACGGCCGCTTAAGGAAGCGGTGAGAGGACGATAATGCGGTCTCTCTCAGGGCTTATCATTCAGAACCACGGCTGCTTCGTCTGGTGAAACAACATATGGCTATTAGAGCTGATGAATCCCGAGAGGTGGGTTTTATTAACTCCATCTCTTGTTGATAGGTGTGATGACACCAGCGTTTTCAACTGCAGCTGCCGAGGCACCGGGACGGGGGGTTTTTCGGGGGCGGGCGGGGAGGCGGGTTTCGCATCCCGGGAGCTAAACTTAGCCCCTCGGGACGCGGAGAGGGCAGAGACCCCCACCCTCCGTCCTCTCTCCTGCACGCCGGCCTGTCGAGCCTGAAGGCCACCCCGTTGTCACAAAGTAAATCAATGTTCCTCGGCGGCCTGACGTCCCCTCGCCACTTGCCCATCAAGAGAAGTCGTCCGCGCACGAATAGCGACGCGCCGCCGGCCCCCTCCCCGCCGCTCCTTTCCCGGTCTTTATTATTTTAATTAATCAGGATCGCTGCACCTGTCTGTCAGTTACACGGGTCGCCGTTCCCCGCAAAAAAGGAAAAGTAATTAAAGAGGCTGGCGAGGCATGCTGGGGGTTTGGTTTGGGGCAGGGACGGCGGCGCAGCGTTGACAAGATGAATCGGTTTGCAGACGCCAGGGCTTTCATTAAATCCGCTCCGCCCCTTCTCCCCGCACCCGCAGCCTTCTTTGTGCTCACTCAGGTAGGGAAACGGTTAATAAAACAAAGTCTGTTGTTTTCTAATTGTGTGGCTGAATTAAAGATGGCCGCAGGACGGAGAGAATACTCCCCGTGAAACAGACGGTAGATTATATTATTCTCAAAAAAAAAAAAAAAATCCGATATCCTCCGGATGACTAACGCCCGCCGGTGCCGTCGGGGTTTCTGATTAATTCTGATATTTGAGGTTGAAACATTTAATGAAATACATTTTAGGTATGTGTGTCACAACCACTAAACTAAATGGACACGGAACTGACCGATCTCAGACCGATAGCATTGCTAGCTTATCGCCTACTTTGTTAAAACACGCACGAGAACTATTTAAGCCGCAAGTTAGAAACATATCGCTCGCTTTCTAATGGCTTAATACATTTCCATTATTTTGCTTTTTGTTGCGGGCTGTGTTAAAAATAGTCCCGCTATTACCGCAAGAAAAGTATCAGACCAGAACCTTTGCTTGGTTGGAGCGGAATCACCCAGATGTGTGTAAATTAGCCGTTAAAACGGTGTATTTTTATTTGTAACAGCTTCTTTGGTGGAGGACTGGTGTGCACATGAAAATATCACAAAAGCGCGGGTGAGAAACATTCACAGTATTAATGTATCCATGCTTTTGACCGTCCGTTTTTTATGCAGTTTCTGCCGCCTGGGGGTCTTCAAATGTTCAGTTCGTTCATTTTCCGATGCTTTTCCCAAAACTCGATGTCTCCGACACACCCGGGCAGGAGATACAGGACGGAACTGACGGAACCGCCGGATTATTCGCCGGCCGGAAGACTCACTGTTGCATCGGCTTATCTCACCGGCAGACGGAGAAAACGCGGAGCTGCCGGATGCCCGGTTCAGCAAAAAAAAAAAAAAGATCCAAACACGGTAAACTGTCTGCTTAAAGAGATTTTCCTTTTTTTTTTTTTTTTTTTTAAATAAAAATCCCCACCATCAGCCTTCTCCTCCCTCACAGCCTCCCCCGTCTGGCTTTCAAACCATTACACGTGACCAAAGATTTGTCAACCGGCGCAATCGCATCCTCGGTCATATTTCCGGTAGCTTTATGGCTTCGTGTTTCAATAACCCCCTCGGCTTGTAAGCACCTTCCGGTTGACAAGGAAGGGAAAGGAGCATCTTTGTCACGCGTATTAACGCGGCCTTATGGGGGCGACTTAGTGTCAATAAAGCTGCTGCTGGCAAGGCGACGGCAGGCAGGAACGGACAATCAGAGTGTCTGCGGGGGTTGAGGGGGGGTGGAAGGGGATGTTGGGGGAGGGGAGGGGGGATCTGCGGGGATAAATAACCCCGGCAGGCGCGTTAGGAGGCTCGGCGCATCTAACCGGGGACTTCGGGTCTTCCACATCATTTTGGGTAATGATCTGCATTATGAGGCATTAGAGCACTTTACGGGGGTCCCGGAGAGAGCGGGGGGTGGAAAGCGGGGGGTGTCTCTATCTCGTGACGCCATGTAACCTGCAGAACGAGACCCCGGCTGAAGCGCTCCATTTGGATCCAAAAACCTCCTCACACACACACACAGACACACACACACACGAGTGTCATCTTCGCTGAAACAGGAGCAAAGTGCTTTAAAAAGGGAGATGGGAATACAGTGAGGGGGTGGGCTGGGGGGGGGAGTTGTGGGAGGGGGAAATGTGATTAGCATCAGAAAAAAGCAAGTAGACAAAGAGTGTTTAATGCACAAATGCAGAAAAAAAGTGATATTTTATTACAGATTGTAGGCTTTCAAAAATTACTGGAAAAGGGAGGGAAGCGTATCCGACATGGAGGCTCTGAAATGCCTGTTTAACGGGACGTAATCGCTTTAACCCTGATGTGTCCTGTCCTTTTCACGCCAGGATGTGTTTCTCTGACCCCTGATTTGATGGAGCGAAACTTCATTTTGGGGGGAAAAAAACCACTTTGTTGCTATTACCGGTGCATTTGCAAGACGGGAAAGCGAGCTGCGAAAAGACACCTTTTTTTTTTTTTAATATGATGCTGCCCCTTGTCGGTCGGCCTGACTCGAGACCCGTGTGTGTGTGTGTGTGTGTGTGTGTGTGTGTGTGTTTGTGTGTTTGTACTCATGCATGTATGACAGGAGAATCTCAGATTTCCATCATAATACATAACGCAGATAAATGAGCTTTAGTTGTTTTGTGGATTATATTGACTATAACTGAGAGGCAGTTCCTGATTTGATTTTATGATTGAAAATGTGTTTTAAATCCTCTGTATCCAACTGTTGCCACGGTAACTAATACCTCTATCATGCTAATCAGGTTATTATTATTGAGCTCTCAGGCTGCAACCTCATGATTACTTCAGTGTCGGTTAATTCATTGATCGTATCTCGATCAGTATCTAAATATCAGAAAAAGGGGCAGAACGGCACACAGACACAAAATCTTCGCTCTTGTAATAACCTTTTTTTTTTGTCACAATCGCAATAAAATCTGCAGAGTGAGTTCAAGTCAATGAAGTGCAACTCCTGGCTGGGTTAAAAAAACATATGTGCAGCCCTATATTGACATATACGGATATAAAAAAAACTTTATCCTGCGTGAACAGGCCGGGTGGAGTGAGTGAGGGTTTGTCAGCTGACTGCACCGAGCGTGGAAAACTTTGAAAGTACAGGATGTTCACTTTTTGAGAAGAAACCGCTCATCGCTCGACCCCGATGACAGAAGGGCCTGAGTGGATGTGGGTTCCTGAGTGATTTCTAAAACAGAAGGTTACAACATACTGTTACATGTTATTACTTCCACCGCAGAAACACCTTTCAAGTCATTCTTAGACGTCACCGTTTTTGAAGATGTTTTTTTTGCATGAAGAAATAAAGAAATTATCTGGTGTTTTAATCTCGATATACATTTTTTTCCATCTGTCCTGCTGCAATACTTTTAAATCTTCTCGCATTAGTTTTGGTAAAAGTTTCATTCCTGACCCCGCAGGGATTCACCGAATGCAGACAGAAGCAATAAACCAAAGTAAAGAAAGATAATTAAACACACTGAAAAATAAAAGAAAGTCTGCAAGGCCCCTAATATATTGACTTAAACAAAATAATTATGTCTGACTTTCAGAAATTTGATTGAAACAAAACATTGAAAATTGAGAACAACCCCTAAAGTATATATGTGTAGATGTGTGTGTGTGTGTGTGTGTGTGTGTGTGTGTTTGTGTGTATATATATACATGTATTTTGCATATGCTATTTATGTATTTATATATATGTATACATATGTATGTATGTATTTTTTATATATATAAATGTATAGTTGTATATATAAATATGCATATATGTAGATATATGTATAGTATATGTTACAGTATTATGTATGTCTATGTATTCATATGTATATGTATATGTAACGTATACAGTATATGTATGTTACAGTATATATATATATCTATATAAAACAGATATATATACAAATGTATAGTTGTATTTATACTGTATATATGCATTTGCAAGATATATGTATAGTATATGTTACAGTATATGTATGTATATGTATTCATATGTATATGCAACATATAGAGCATATGTATATGTTACAGTATATGTTTTTAAACTTGACATATGATACCTGCTACTGTGTCATTTTGACGTTGACTTAATGTTCAAATTTTTCTTGAAATGATTGCTTTTATAGCAAAACCTTTTTTTTTCTGCCCGATAACTTTGTTTAAAGTTCTTGTGATCATTTCTAATACAATACAATACAATGGACGTGTTTGTTGTCGGACAGATATAGAGGTTTTGTTCTGCTCGCTGTCTCGCTATTGGCCGCTGTAAAACGCCAATCAACAACTGCAACAAGTCCCTCATAAACTTTGTCAGGGAATATTTTTTAAACGACTGAGACACAAATAACGATGTGCAGTTCTAAAACAGGAAACAACCACCGCTTTCCAACTAAATCCCCAATTTGTAGCGACCACGTGAGCCGAACGGCGAAGCTAATCCCATTTCCAATGAGGCCTCTTGCCAAGGAAAACATCGACGTGTCAGGGCGCGTAATCAATTTGCAATTAGAAAATCTCCTCCAACCTCCACAAACATTGCTTCCCCTGCAAAATGGATTCACACCTTATTCCCCCCCCCCTCCCGGACGAACCCCTTTCGCACTCGGCTCCTTCTGACAAATCTCCATCTCCCCTTTCCCTTTTGTCGCGCTAATAGGTAACATTATCCCATATTAATGGCGCCGCGGGCGATACGCTGCTACTAGCCAAGCAAACGGGTGACTACAGATCAGCGGGGTGAGGCAGGCAGATCATTAACCATAATTACCTCCAGCTAATCCACTTCCAAGCGGTACAAAATAAACAGCCAGGCCCATTAGGGGAGCTGACTGTCAGCCTGCAAGTGGCCTGTGGCTCCTTTGGCAGTGATCTGAACCCACATGGGGATAAGAGAAAGGGTTGGATGGGGGGGGGTGAGTGATGGCGAGCTCCATCGCCTTCCACCTGATTGGAGAGGAGGACCCCAGAAAGGAAGGTAGCGATGTTGTGGCTGGCTACATGCTGGCAGAGCTGGTGCTTTTGTTTTGCTTCCCCTCCCCGCCTCCCTTTCATGTACCCAGATGGTGTTCATTTTGACCTGCTTTGTGTTTCCCCTCCGCACCACCACAACCTCCAACTTCCCCATTTCCATGTCCCATTCATTCGCCTGCAGGCGTTTTTTTTTTTTTTTTTTTTTTTCTCTTCCCCCCCTCCCCTCCCCAACCCCCCCTTTCTCTCGCTCTTCACCCGTATAATCGTATCATGTCACACGATTAAGCTCATTTCACTTTTGTTTGCCGATGATTTATTTGCGGCGGGTTTAGAATTCAGCCCTGAGGCGAGTAGCGTGCTTTGTGTGATCCTGCGGTGAACGTCCAATGAGGTGATCAACAGTTGCCCGCACCCTCACGCACACACGCACGTGCTCGTGCGTTAAAACAAACATTTGCTTTATTTCAGATTACGCCGAAGCAGGCGGGTAAATTCGATTCAATCGCCGCCGCCGTCGCCTGGCGACAAAGAATAGCCGAGGAGCCCCTGTGTCATGTGACCCATCAAATCGACCGCCACGGAAATGTTTGATGACTGTGTTTACACGCGTGTTGACACGCCAGTCACGACGGGGTATGCGGTGCGAGCATACATGCAAAAGTGCCCTCCGTCAGATTAAGGCCTTTATGTTATTACTTACATTTCTCAGATTAAATTGCATCGAGTTTTTGACAGTTTAAAGTAAAATAAAAGAAACAAAAGTAAAAGAAGAGGACGTACAGTATTGGTTTGTACTTTCAGTCGTTTCATTTAAAATGTAGTTCAATGCAATATTTGGACATTTGGGTTGTTTGCTTGAATAATGGTTGATGAAGAATTCATATCTGTATAATTTTGGGAATTACAGATTGTCAATATCGATCAAATTGAAGAGCGGGCTAGTTGCACGAGAAAAAGTCGATTTGTAATTGCAGTTTGATCATATGATACGGCTTAAGGTGACATGCTAACTCTCCGCGATCAGATTTTTATGATTTCTAAAGATTTTCAAAGATTTTTTTTTAAAGATTTCTTCCTTAAACTTAAAGAAAGGGCGGTACCCGATCAGTCGCTGCATTCAGAGTGTTGTTTTGTTGGTTTTATGACGATCATTATAATCACGCATGATCCCGATTTCATTTCTGTCTATGTGTGAAATTTATTTTTAGCCGTACATACACACACCCACACACACACACACACACACACACACACACACACACACACACACACACACACACACACACTCACACACATATATATACTTTCTCTCCCCAGAACCCCATGGCATCTCTTATTACATAATTGACAGAGTAGACAATAACATTGTGTCCCACCCCCACCTGTACAGCACAAGAGATTTATAATAATATAATAATATTAATAATGATAATAATAATAATAATAATAATAATAATGATAATAATAAAACTACAAATAATAATATTATATATTCTATTTGATATAATAATCTATTCTCTATAATAATAATAGTTATCATTGTTATCATTATGACCTACAATAGCATTCTGCTTATTTTAGGTAATCTCAACACTCATAAGGTGACAACTATCTATCTATCTATCTATCTATCTATCTATCTATCTATCTATCTATCTATCTATCTATCTATCTATCTATCTATCTATCTATCTATCTATCTATCTATCATTATGATCTAAATATAGTTTTTTTCTGTATTTATCTCCAGGCCGATTCCAGCTGATGGCGTTTTACCTGTTGTGTTTTTTGGTGAACACGAGCCGATTGGCTCCGAAAGGGATAAAAAGCGTCAAACTGAAACAAATCTCGCCGCCGTCATCATCTTCGTCGGCGGAGTAACTCACAGAAGGAGAAAGAGATAGAAAATTGAATTTGCACACAATTAGAGCCTCTCCCTCATAATGAAATCTGAAAGGGGACTCTTCAGGCGTTGTTCATTATTTTCTTTGAAACGCCAGGCTTTTGACACAGGAAATTCAATTCATCAGGTGCCAGGGTTAGACTTCATTTTGAATCAGCGGGAAGCGAGAACAGCCCTGCCAAAGGCTTTTCGAATCAGCGCGAGCCCGCAGCTGATGTAAAAAGAAAAGAGCGACGGAAGAGGACGGGGGGGGGGAAATGACAATTTGACGGCTTTAATTCGAACGCTAACTGGTTGTGAAGACCTGACGGAGGTGACGGGACCATCCGGGGATTTTATCGCTGGAAGCGCAAGGGAAGCGGCAAAAACCATGCAAATCTATTGCAGCGACTCAAAGTACTGCACTGTAGTGCTGCAATATTTCCGTACGCTAGTTAGCATTTCCAGTACACAGCGCATCGTGCTAAAGCTTGTGCTCTGGCTTCGAGCGCAAATGTTGTTTTTGATTATATTATCTGTGCCACTATCCTACAGAACGAATCCTCCAGTGGACTGGATTATCCATACTTTCAAATCTAGAGTGAGGACCATATATATATATATATACATATATCGTTATACATTGTTATATATAGTTCAAATCTGTTTTTCCCCATTACATATTCATGATGAATTTACAATAATGATAGTATAAAATAAAACCGAATTCAAACTGAAAGAACAAAAATTAATTCAATATACTGGAAATCAAAGAGAATATCAGTCAATCGATCAACTAATTGTTTTTTATTCTATTGCAAACCTTTATTTGTTTTCAGGTGTGTAAACTCAGGATGAACTAAATAAATCCAATACACAGCATCTCCTTTCTGTGTGCAGGATTAATGTTTATGTATATGGTCTCTTGAAAATAAAATAAAAAATGAAATTAAAAATAAAATAAAATAAAATAAAACAAAATAAGATAAGATAAAATAAGATAAAATAAAATAAAATAAAATAAAATAAAATAAAATAAAATAAAATAAAATAAAATAAAATAAAATGTCTATTAAGCAATGGATATTATGCAAAAAAAATGACCCTTAAACACTCAACATGCCGAAATCTGCGACAAATTATGGGAAATGGGAAAATCAGTTACAAATTGTAGACATTTTGATCAAACAAAAACTACAACAAAAACCACAAACCAGAACAACGAGTCGCTGAACTGCTTGTAATGATAAAGCACAATTTTACTGCCCATCAAATTGGTTTTATATCCTTTTTGCAAACGTGGTGTCAAGCCAAGGGGCTACTTTTGCCTCGAGAATGCAAGGGTTTTTATTTGAAGTGGAGAAATACTTCACTTCTATGATACGACTTTAAGCCAAGTGATGGATCTGAAAAGTTTTTATTGAGCCTTAAATATGGTTAAGTTGACAAATTTTGACATTCCTCTCAGGGTTAAGTCTGTCCAGGCCCTCGGAAAGAAGAAGCTCACAGCCCAGAAGAAAAAGTTACATAAGTGAGTTTGTTTTGATTGAGAACATTTCCGATGACGTCCGAGCCGTCCTCCGAATCGAAGGGAACATTACCGATTATTTACGGCCGCCACTTCGACAACATCTGACCGCTCGGCGGCAGCTCTGGGAGAGAAGAAGCCAGTCCCGCCAAAGCGGGCGATCAAACCCGATCGGCGATAAATCACCAGGCCGGAGGGAGGGCGGTCCGAAAAAAAGCGAACCGAGGGTTTAACATGAGACGGCGGCGATTCGGTTTCAACCGACAGGTGCTTCGGACTCGAGTTTCCGGAACGCTTCCGTTTTTTTATTCACTTTGAACGACACCTGCTCTTGTAAAACTTCTTTTCTCCTTCTTCTGCTTCTGCTGAGAAGATGAAGTGATCCCGTTTCCATCAGTAACCCCGCTAAAAGCCACCCAACCCAAGAACGACCGGGAAAACATTAACCGGCCGCTCCGCTACCCACTAATGGATCGGACCCATTTCATCAGCAATCTGACATTTAATGAAAATATATTTTATCTTCCTGTGCCGGTTATCGGAATGTCCTCCCTTTTCCGAGAAATGGCCGCCCTGGGACTCTTTTGAACCGGACTTTTTTTCCCTCCCCCCCCTTCCGACCGGCACCTGTACGCCAATCACGCTCTCGCAACCGAACCCGCGACCGTCCCGTGGTGTTTTTTTTTTTCGTTTTTTTTTTCTTCTATCCCCTTCCCTCTCTCTGCCTTCAATATGGTTGGTGGATTAATAATTCATGGGCAGATATTAGGGCCAGTTCAATAGATCTGCTGATGGAGGGCCGGCGCTCGGCGGGCGTGCCCGGAGGGATGCTGTATGTTGTTGTGTCAGCCCCCATCTGCCAGAATGCAATAAGGCAAACAATGGAGGCCTTGATTTCCACCAGCAGGCCCATAATCTTTAAATGGCTATTAGCTGAAGAGTGCAACCAGTCAATAACCGACAAAATCCTTTTAAAAGCTTCTCTCGCTCTCTCCCACCGCCTTGCTCTCTCGCTCTCTATTCCTCTTAATCTTTCTCCGCCTGCCCCTCGGTCCCATTCTTCTTTCTCGTAGCCGGTCACACTGGGACACTGCGGAGATACCGACTCTAATCGCGAAAGAAAGTTTTTTTTTTCGGTTCCAAGTCGTCGACGGGTGGAACCAGAGGAGCCGAGGCCGGCGTTGGTTTTGCAATCTTCTCGCAAATCGCCGCGCTCCATCAAAACTCGAGACGCGAGGAGGTTCGGGGCGGGGATTGACCTCGCACGACCCGGGCGAATACGCCGCGTTTTTTCTGAAATGTGTCACTTCTGTCTGAAGACAAAAAAATTTGTATGCTTTCCTTATAACATCAAAGATATTTATATATTACATTTTTTTTTTGGATTTACTCTTTCACCCCTGTTGTTTATTTGCCCGTTTTTTTTTTCCCCGCTGCTGATTCTGCACCTAAAATAAACAAGATAGATACTGTGAACGTGGGTTCTTTGTCACCGCGCCTCCCCGGGCGCTGTTTACGCTCCCCGTCTCGTCACATGGCCCGTGTTTGTTATCGTTAACGGGCATCTGCGAACCCTATTTTCTCTCGGATAATATCATTATATTTTCCGTATTTTTTTCTTTTGTGAATGGCCGCATCCTTTCAAAAAACGTCCCGCTCCCACGTCTTGAAAAAGGGCAGCTGCTTTCCCTCCGCCGTCGTATAGATGATATATTCCTCCTTCAGCCATCCATCACCAGCGATAGACCTTGAAAGGGATTGAATTACTGTTTACATGGATGGGATTAAATTGTTTTTAATATACAATGTTATGAAAGCAATAACCCCTTCCATAGCTGCAATCATACCTTAATAAATATCATATTCATTAGTGTCACGGAATATTCCCTGTTTCCAATCTCCGGTCGTCGACGGAGACGCTACCTGAGCCGCCGAGGCCGCTGTGAAAAAAAAAAAGCACGGTTCGACAGGTCGGCGGGACCGTCTTTATTTGAACTCCGACACGGGGATTTAAATAAACGCACGCCCGCGTCTTGCCGGGGATGTTAAATCTCGGAGACGGAGGGCAGAGCATCGCTGTTCGAAGCTATTATTCATGAAAATTCGGGCGAGGAGGATCCCAGCCGGGGTTGGAGATGGTAATAAACATAAACATGGTAATAAAGATAAAGCAGAGTCAACGTTACGCCTGAAAGTATCATCCAGTGAGGTTTTTTTTTTTAAATAGGGATAAATGCTGCGCAACGATGAGCCACGTGAGCAACGACTTGATCACGGGACGACATTCGGGGCAGATGGGGAATAAGTCGTGTCCCGCTCCGGGGTAAAAGCTTGACATCCGCTGGGTTTTATGGACACGCCATCTTTCCACCCTCAGGCGGCTGCTTTCAGCCTGACCCAGAGACACAAAGCAAACAGCGTATCGCGTTTCCATTGTAGTTGAAATTTATGACTCCTGCATCGCGTGTTGACTTTGAAAGACTCCCTTTGAACGGCTCTGGATTGAATCTGTCATGACAAGAAATTACATGAATACACAAATAAAAACACTTTTCGATAGAGAACACTTTTATCCTGCAAGGTGACGTTGGGATACAATTTTTTTGGTTAAATGGCCACAGGGAAACGTAGCCTGAAAATATTTGCCTTCAAACCAGATTAACCAAACGCACACAGGGTGATTTTAATTCTACCATGTACTGCGGTTTTGACACAATTTTTTTGGTAATTTTGTGAACACAGAACCTTCTCTGAGCAAATTTTACCATGATATTTCCTCGGCTCTTCAAAATACAGCTTGTTAATCCGCATACCGGTTCTATGAAGACCCTTGTAATCTCAACATAATCGCCAAGTCATAACTCGAAGCTAACACGATGTTGTCTTTTCACAAATACGGAAATTCTATCCGCTGCTGTCCATCGCCACAAACGGATGAACTTTAGCGGCGATGAAGAGTAAACGCGGTGAACTTCTGACCGGCGGATGTGACGAATCACACACGGCCGTGCTTTAGGGATCCACAGACGCACACGGAGGAAGACTCCGCGGCGAAAACAAACCGTCATTCCTTCCGCGGCGCCGAGTCGTGCCGCAGAAATATCGTCTCAAATGCAACGGCGGCCCCGGATTCGCCCCATTGTCGTGCACCGCCATGGCCTGTTTTGACAAGCTGGCGTGACCTCTGTGTTGCACAGTTGCATGATCACAACAGGTCAGGGTTGGAGGTCAAACGCTAATGGATGGTGCGGTGAGGGAAGTAGCTTGACGTCATGGTGTGTGTGTGTGTGTGTGTGTGTGTGTGTGTTTGAGTGAGCGTCAGTAATGCAGTTCTAAAGCAGTCTCTTCTGAGATGGAGGGGGGGGGGTTTCCACATCGCACTTATTTTTGATTTACAGTGTCGTATTACAAAAACAAGTCCCTGGACTTTTTTTGCAGGCCGTGTCTTGAGAGTTATCGTGAGTGAGCAGGCGCGTTTGAGACAATCAGATGTGTGTGTGTGCGTGTACGTGTGTGTGTGTGTTTGTGTTTGTGCGTTTTACCGATGAGATTAAATCTTCTGGATAAGATAAAAAATAAAAAATAAATTTCTACGATGCGATGAAACCGATCAGTTTACAGCATGCAAATGGCAACAATTCCTTCTCCCTTATTAGAAATATGCAGAAGATATAATTATGCAAATTATTTCATTACAAAAGACTCCGCTGCTGGACACAAGAGCCCCCCCCCTCCGTGTGTGTGTGTGTGTGTGTGACCCAGAGGCTTCAGGTTCCAGTGCATGATTGAAAAATCGTAGATCCAGATGGTTTGTGATGGGATGATGTGAAGCGACTGAACTCAAAATTATAAACTGATATTTTCTTGGAACCCATAAAACCCCACAAAAAGGCTCCTTGGCCGCACGTCTGCGTAATCCAGCAACACGATGCACCGATAAATCATCAAAAATGTCAACACATTTTATTATTTGGATAAGGATTAACCCCAATGAAGCGCTCAGAAGGGATTTCACTGTTTCGTTTTGTTTTTTCTTGATCATTTTGTTACATCGGACAATTGGACAACTCCACTTTTGGCTGTTTGGACCAACGTCCCTGTTTCCCACGAAACACAACCGGTGTTTCGTGAACCTAAAAACAAACCTGGACCCTTTCTCTGTATAGAGGTGAAAAGACAATAGTGAATTTGAGATAAGATATTAAGATAAGGGCCATTTTGAGAATCCCGTGATGGGAAAACCACAGAATTTCCACTCGTGGTTGAATAACCTCCTCGAACGTCAACAAGAAAGAGGATGTGAGATGCGTCTTTGAAACGGCTGACAGCTGATTGAGTTTCAGTAATATCCCGGGGAGCTACAAAAATAAAAGTTCCCGTCCCGAATTCTGGATGGCGGCCAGCCGTCTGTTACGCAGGAAGCGGCATTTCAAGTCTCGGTCGGCGCAGGAAACAAACCCCAACCTCCTCCATCTCTCTCTGTCCCGTCTCTCTTCCTGTTTCGTCTTCTTCCTCCCGGCGTTCGCTCTCCTCCGTCTCCCCCTGCCTGCCCGTCGCCCCCTTTCCCACGTCCCCCCCCAACCCACCCTCCATCTTCCTCTCCTCCCCTTGCGTCCCACAGCATCCGAGTCATCTGTCTTCATTGGACGAGACACATGTGCTGTTTTGACAAGCGCAAGCTCCCGATGTGAGTTCCAGGAAGGAAAAGCAGCGACCCCCCCGTGACACTATCGGGGGGCGGGGGGACGTCCAACCGTCAAGTATCCGGCTACGACCGACTCGGCCGACGCTTATGTACCGGTTACCGGACACCCGGTAACGTTTGGTGACAAACGTGGGGGGAAAAGTGCGTCGTTTTCATCCCCGATAATGAGTGATTCATTATGATCTTAACAGCTTCCCCTGTCAGCCCGCCGCTTGCTCCTGCTCATTAAGGTGATGATGGCCGGCAGTGAGTTAAATCAATTTGCGAAGCCAATTCACTATCAGCCATGTGTTCGCCGTGTCGTGAAATGCCCGGCCCGAAAATATTCGACGGTGAAAGCGTTACAAATATTGCGATTGAGCTGGGATTGGAGGGATGCCCAAGATGCCAGTAACTGAGCTGTAGTCTACATATGTTATATAGAAGTCCATCCAAGGTTATAATAATAAACCACACGACTCTGACTTGAATACAGATTTTGGGGACATTTGGGCTCCAGTCTTCTGACTTCATTTCGCCCCAGAAGTACAAAAAAAATTACTTTTTTTTTTTTTTTTTTTAATCATAACCAGTAAAATGCAGTTAAGGAAGCAAATCAAGCTAATTTCCTGTAGAATTACTGTGTGAAAGACAAAGCAAAATTGGCCCCATATGAGGACAACTGTTGGCAAAAGCTGCTCGACGTTTAAAAGCAGTTGTTGGTTTTAGACATCTTATTCAGTCCTGATCATAGTTGATGGGAGAAATAAGTAAAATGAAAAAAGGGGGAACACACAGATGCCTGGGGGGGGTCAAAGTTCAGATTGTGTCAAAGATTAGGGTTGGTGTTCTCACACAGCTGGTTTCATCTCTGGATTCAGAGACCGTTTCCAGCCGGTCGACGGAAAATATAAATCCGATCCGTTAAAGCGACGATATATCGCAGACCTGTGCGATAACGTTTCCGTCGGTAAGTAGGCCCTTCCCCGTATCATCAACATAGGTTTTAATAGATACAAATTACAAGCACGTGTTCAAATATCTTTTAAATATGACCATTTTAAAATCATTTATTCATTCACACTCTATAACGCTTATGTGAGGCACCCTTTCTCTTTTGTTTTTCTAGAAAAATAATGATCAAATAAACCCGTTTTCATAAAAACTCTAACTATATTTTTGACATCTTGAAGGTTTCATGGTTCCCTCTGCACTTTAGGATCCCGCCGCTGTTCAATAATAAATAAGAAAAAAACTTCAGAGCTAATGTTGCTAATGTTGCTAATGCTAAAGACCCAACCCAGCTTTATAACCCCGACACAACAAACAGCGTTTCAATCCCCGTCCTTCTGTGCCAGTCAGCAGATGGGATTAAAACTGCCACTTAGCCGCTCGGAAATTATTGTGAATTATTACCTCACCGCCCCGACCTTTCGTCACGTTAACGTCTCCTCGCGCGCGACGGCTTGATTGATAAGGTCCAATCAGTCCGATATTGCAAACGCCCGTCTGAAGCGCTGCAGGGATGTGTAATTGCCGTGGAGGTTTGTGGCGGCCGTCGTCCTGCCGTAAGGCGGGGTATTACTCTGACCTAAAGATGACACTTCAATTAAGTAGGTCTGAGAGGACGCGACACACACACACACATCCGGGAGAGCCGTCACGCGGGGTTTAATGGCATCGCTGTCCGTCAAGCTGCCTCTCCGGCCTGTCTGCCACACACACACACACACACACACACACCCGTCGGGAAATTAATGTGGAAAGCCGATAGCCAAAACTTGGGGTTGTCGGTCGTCACTGTCACGACGGCGGTCCCTTTCAAAGATTCATTCATAAAAAAAAAAAATTTAAAAAATCGCATTCTGATTTTTGAATGGCGACACGTTCGCGCTCGCATGAAAGAGTGAGGTCACGGAGCCGGGTTTTTAAATTTGCCGAGGCCGTGTCGCTGGAAATGTTCGTATTTTTATGCTTTTATTTCTCTCAAACTACTCAAAGGAATACTTTGGACTTCATTCATTTCCTTGGAACATGAATGATGCCATGGATCTTTTTAAACTTGCTCAATTTGTCTAATCCATCACAGTGAACATCAAGTCAGCAGTAATCTTTGTCAAAGTTACATTATCAGTATGAGGTAATGCAGTGCAGATGTTTCAAATAAGATTATTTTGCTCTTAAACTGCATTACCACACAATGATAATGGAATTAATGTGTGCAATTGATGTTCACTGTGATGAATCATGCAACTCGGCTTGGTTTGAAGAGCCCGCTCAAAATGTTTTCAAAGTGCTGTTTGCAGATGAATCAAAACACAAAGCACGGGGCAGCTGCGCGGAACAATAATAATAATAAAAAAAAAAAACACACATTGTGAATCATTTGCACCCAGCGGAAAGTGTGTCTACAGTACCGGCATGAAAATGATCTTTTACAACTTGAACCGACGTCATATCTGGCCTTGGGTGACGAATCAGACTCGCGGCCCGCGGGCCAATTGTGGCCCTCAGAACAATATTTTGTGGCCCCCGTCTGAGATCAAATCTTGTTGTTAGTGCATCTAAAGGTTTTATACAGTGGGTTAAAAAAAAAAACAGGGCAAGGAAAAAGTGGAAAAGTAACTTTGCAATGTATTTTTTGCTTCAAAATTTGAAAACAAAAGGATTTTTTTGATGAAAAAAACCTCAAGTGACATTGTTAAAACTATCTTTCTTTTTCTTATTTCTATAAAAACACAAAAAAGATAGAAAAATAAAAAATGAGCAAAATTAAAAAGATTGATTTAATAACCAGAAGCTAACCACCATTAGCCTTGTAAACATGATACCTCCTCTCATACATGCCACCAATCCATTTTCTAATAAATTCTATTGGCAATTTTTCCCAGAGTGACAAGATTTTTTCTTTTAACTCAACCATATTTTTAGGGTGTAATTTCATCAGTTCTTTTTTTAATATTCATTTTTAATATTAATTTGTCATATATTTTTAGAGGAACAGTTCATTACATATAGAGATTTTTACAAGTTACCTGTTTACCTCCTTTACACTAAAACAAAGAAAGGGCGCCGTTTCTGGCCGAGCGGATCTAACAATGATCTCCGTGACAACCCCGCCGATCCCTGCGTACAAAGTCGAATCTCTATATAAATCCCAGGCACACGTAAAAATCGAAAAGTTGTTCCTTTCCCTCTGTTAATAAGCAGGATGAAAAAGTGAATAAAAAATAAAAAACATTGAATATACAGTGTTTCTAAAAGAATCAAGTAAAATGAAATAGAATATTAAATAAACACTCTTGAAAAAATATGTATGTACAGACATGCAAAATTGAATTGTGCAGTAAACGGAAGACATTGACGGGAATAATAGTGCAACATTGGCAGCCATTGGAATCGTAAATGAATGAACATTAGTGCACATGATGGGGTCAGTAGGTGCAAAAACAGCAACGATATAATAATGAATTTATGCATTTATACTTTCTTGAACCCTGAACGTGGTACCGACAGCGGGTGGACACACCCTGCCGCTCAAGTATCTACTGTCACGACAGTAATACCTTGACCCACAAGTTAAATTGCTATGTGACTACACTCATATCTTAATTTGTTCAAATATCGAATTAAAATTCCCCATTGAAATTCAATGAAACGCTATTAATCGGCTTTTAATTCAGGAAAATGCAGTATTTCACTTCTTAAACTTGATTTAGTAAATGCATGTTTTCAATGGTTTTTGATGGGCTACAGCGGCAGCCACGTCAGTAGCAAACGTTCATCCCGCTCACCTGCAAATCGGATCTCGGCTCGCATCGTAAAGCGAAGAACCGACCGAGCGATGGCTCATATCTCGGAAAACGCGTGAGTAGCTGCACTCGCAAGTCAAGTTTCTCTGTACGTGACGAATAAAACCTCCCTGCTGCATATTAGCCCTCTGATTCAAGTCATGCAGAATCCTCACACCAACAGCAAGCCTGGAATCCTGGGGTGCAACAAGTTACCGAAGTTGATTCTCAAAATTGTCGAAACAAAGAAAACAAAAACAAAAAACAAAACAAAACATAGAAACACCCAGATCCTCTGGAGCACCCTTGATAGAGGAACGAGAGAAAGCATCGTGTTGCCTGTGCATCTTGTATTTGCAAGTGTATTTGCAGTCCCTATGTCCTCTATTGTAAGTCGCTTTGGATAAAAGCGTCTGCCAAATGTAATGTAATGTAATGTAATGTAATGTAATGTAAAAAAAGCGCGTGTTCGGACGCTCCTGACGCTCCGGCCTTTCCGCATGGATCGTATCGTAGACGCCAAATCATTTATGCGCCCCGGTAATGAATCACCATTTCGGCGCCGAATGCCTCCTCGTCATCGCAGGAATAGCGGTAATACATCCGTGATTTAGTACCTGTACGAGCCGCCGCCATTTTATTTGTGCCTAATGCTGTTTTTTAAGTTGTCACATAAATCAAGTCAAATCGAGATAGAGGAAGAGGTGATTCTCTCTTCCTCCCCGGGGTATTAGCTCACCATTTTCTCCCAGACAAGCCAACCCCCCCCCGCCGCCGTCGCCGCCGCCGCCGCCATCCCGGCGCTGGCTTCCCGTCTGCAGGCGGACGTACTGGGACAAGGCGCGCTCGCTGCTTCCTCTTGACGACCCTCCGAGGTGCGTTTGATGTCAGAGCGAACGGCTTGTTTTCTATTTTTTTTTTTCTCTCGCCGCGATTTCCTCCCCGATGCGCCGTCGCGTTATTGGACGCGGGTTTGAGAGAGAGAGAGGCCGCGGTGGCGGGTTGTCGGGCGCCGGCGAGCGCAGGCCTCACCGAGGGGCCGGGGAAAGAGCTCCTCTCTGCCCCCATCCATCATCGCCGGGCACTAATCGCCCAGTGATGGAGAACATACAGGATGGAAGCGGAGAGCCTTCTAGATGACGGACGCGGCGCATAATAAAAGCTTTTCCGCTGTCAGCCACCTTCGTCCCGCTGCTTTATTTATCCTGGAAACCTTTAAAGGTGAAGCGCAGGACTGTTACTGTCAAAACACTCCTGACCGGTTTTCTCTTTTATTTGATTTTTTTTCGGGAGGGTCGACGCAATCGGGAGTCTGACGATTATCTCGGGTTTGTCATTTCTGGAAAGAGATGTTTTATTTATGGATATTTTAGTATAGACCAGGGGTCGGCGACGTTTGACACCCAAAGAGCCATTTGGACCCCCGGGAAAGAAAACACTGGGAGCCGCAACTACTTTTTGACATTTAAAATAAAGGTACCAGTGTATATATTGCTTTTCATTACCTTTATACTTTGTATAAACAAGTGTGAAGTGTGTTGCTTCTGAAATTCACAAAGTATTAACGAAAAAAATTTGATTTTATTTTTGTAATGAACTCATTTTGAGCTTTGGGCTTTCAGAGCGTGTAGCGGAGAATTTCAAAATGGCTTTTTCTTACCTTTAAACTTGTATAAACAACTATATTTTGCCTACCGGAGGTTGAACGTCTCGACAAATTGATGCCGTTTTGGAGAGTGTGATGTTTATTTTGAGCATCGAAAAATATAATATAATATAATATAATATAATATAATGTAATATAATGTAATATAATATAATATAATAAAATATAGTATAATATAATATAATATAATATTTCAAGATCACGACAATCTTCCAATTTAGAACTAAAATTAAAAAAAAGGACTAACACAAATAAAATACAGTTCAGTTAAATACTTATAATTTATTTTCCAAAGCAACTGGTGGGTTGAGTCGTGGGTTGCCGACCCCTGGTATAGACGAATCCCAGTTCCCCCATATTTCAGACGCGACGGTCTGCGATATCTTTCATTTTGATACCGAAGCCTGATGAATTCCAATTCCTTGCGCAAATGTACTGAAAGAATCTTGCAGCTGAAGGAGATTACACCCCAGCTGGTTAATGTTCTTGGAGTTTCCAAAGAAACCAGACAAACACTGAAATCCTTAAAAAAAAGGGATGGGAATGGACATCTTTACAGTATTTTATTAATAGAGCCTATAGAACTGTACCGTATGAGTCCTGTGTATCGCGTTATTAGCGAATTCCTCGACGTGCTTGGGCAGCTCGGCTGAAAGCGGGGCCGATGATGGTCCCAGACAAAAAAAAAAAAAAAAGCCGGGTAATTTGTTGAAACTGCGTAAAAACTAAACATCAATGAAGCAATGACATAAAGAGTACAGTCGTTCATTTATCACAGGTTTAGACAGAATTGACCCGACGATTCATCAGGAACCCGAATTCATCGAAACGTTGTAAATCTCTCGCCCGATAACATCGGGAAAACTGAAGACGAGAGTGTCTCTCCTCAAGAGCGTGAGGGGATATCTGTCCAAATGAAGCCGTCGCGTTTTGGTCAATGTTCGTGTCACGCGGTTCAAACCCAACTCCGCAACAACACGGGTCCCATCGGTAGTCGGGCGGCAGAACCTCGTAGCCACGTCCCCTCCCACGCCGCGCTCGTGTTTTCTTATTTGTGACCGAGATGATTAATTGTCACTTAGAGGAATGCTATTGCATCACGGCTCGCTGCCGCTCCCGCAATTACACAATACTTATCTCCTCGGCTGTCAGCGCTCCACGCAGGGATGGGTCGGGGTAACCGCAGGTTCACACGGCAAGCGGCCGCGTCGCTTTCCGAGCACGGCTATTCCTCTGACGGCGCGTCGGTTCTTTTCTGTCGCGGCTCGGAAAAAACGGCGGCAGGCCTGAGCGGACCTTAACTCGACGCTTACGAGGATTCCCCGTCACAGAACCGCCGTCGTTCCTCAACGTCGCGCTGGAAAAGCTAAGCGTTGGACTTGAACGGCCAGCTTGATATCCTTTGAGTGTGCAGAAACACTCTTGCGTTACAGCGCTGGAGTGAAACATAACAAATTTCTCAAGGAGACGTATAACAATGTATTAGAGATTCATACAAGGCTTGCTAGAAGTGTGTGTGTATGGGAGTGTGTGTGTGTGTGGGGGGGGGGGGGGGGGGGGGGTTACCGCATGACCTCATTTGCTGCAGCCATTAGTTCTGAAGTAACGCACAAGCTGCTGTTCCAGGTAGGAATGTGCCTCGTTTGTCAATGTCAGATGAAAGGTTTTGCAAGTCAAGGATCCATTAAAAGCTCATCGCAAGAGTTCCCTCTTTCAGAATATTATATGACAGCTCTTCGTTTTAAGCGTCTGACAAAGTAAAGATATGATTGACTCCCGTCTCGAGAGGCAAAAGTTTTATGTCCAAGGCCGGACCGTTCCTGCCGGCATCAGCTGTTAATGTAATGACCGTTAAAGGCTCGCCAATCTCTTCCTCGGGACCAAAAGCACAATTTATTTCTATTATTAAAAGGGCTTTGATTTTGCAAAACTGCGCCGCTGTTCTGGAATCTCTTTCTGATCTTTTCCTTTTTTTTTTTTTCCTCCCAGTTTTGCTCTTTTGAAGAAACAAACTCGTGCAAAAAGGTGTGTGAGCTCAGCAGCCACACGTTGGCATCTACTATACACATCCAGTGTTTTCATTGATCAGATGAAGCAGGACGTTGATACGCATGGAAGAGAAACTGCCAAAAAGTGGACGACATGAAGATAATCGATCAAGGTTTTTTGTTTAAAAAGCAGAGTATCATCGGCATATGGCTCCACGAGTTTCTTTTTTCCGCACTGCTGATGTCGTCGGTCTTTAAAATGTTGGTTGTTGTCACGTCATGGTGATCGTTCCTGCCCGGCGGTGAGAAGGTCCATATTTATCACTGATAAGATGCCGCCAGAATTGTGACAAACTCCAGGCTTAAGTCACTCGGACAAGAGAGGGAATACCACGTTCGCCGCATTCGAAAGACAAAAAAAAAAAAAAAGGCGGCGTTCCGTCAAAGCCGAGACGACCCGAATCGGAGACAAGATGGAAACTGAGGTAATGCTAAACAAAAATGACGCTAGGTCACCTGTGATGCAATTTGTCTGATAAAAGCTACAACAACATCTTAAATCTCTTGTAATGACTGACTGGGTTTGTCCTTTATATACATTTATGGGTTTTTAATGTTCGGAGACAGCTGGAGGTTTTAAGAGCCGCCTTGGATGACTTTCGCAAAGCAAAGCGCAAAGTCTAATTTACCACCGGCCGTCGTTCTTTTGTTTTTGGCGGCCAGCGTTCGGCGGCGGCGGCGCAAACAGCTCCGACCAATTGCTTAGAGTTGCAGAAACATCGCGGAAACATTGCAGAAACAAAAAGCCTCCAGTCGAGGACGCTGACGGGGTTAAAGATAAACCAGTCCCTCGTTCACTTACTGTGTCAAAACCCAAAATGCAGGGCTCTTTGACAGGGGAACCTAAAAATGTTAAAGATGATGAATCTTCAGAAGTCTGGAGGAAAAAAAAAAAAAGAAGACGAGACGAGCTCAGTCCCCAGATAGGATCTGGACTTTATTTTTCTTACATGTCGCCGGTGGCAAATTTTCGTATTTCTTTCATAATCCTGTCAGCTATCGGGAATATTAATCCCGTATTTAAGATTTAATACGGGAGTTTAGTACGGCATAGAACTCCTATGCGGCACACGATATACGTTTCACTTTAAAATAATGAACATACTGCTGTTTGCTATCCCGCTTAAGTGACGCCGTATTTAATAAAACATGGAAGCTGTTTCACCACCGGCGTTCGCTGCTCTTTATGTCAAACGAGAAGAGCAGCTGATGTTTCTTGTCAGGTATTTTTCGTCTTTATTCCTTCGCGAAGCCTCTCTTTGTTTAATCCGGCCCGAGATAAATGGCTCCTGTCATTCTTTGGCTATTAAATAAATTGGATTTATTTCCGGCCTGTCGGCAGCTTCTCGTCGGGCATAAAAATATCAACGACGGCTTAAACGTTACGATAAAAATTCAGAATCGCTCATCCGGTCTAGAAAGGACCCGGTGTACGAAAGCCATCGCGATCCCGGAGAACCCTAAGGACGGCGTAGAAATCCCCTCTTTAACATTTCATGTTTCTCTTCTTTCCGCTCTCCTCGCTGGCGTCGGCCATTAAAGCGTTCATGCTGTTCACTTTATCATTCTTATGACTCCCCGCCCCGACACCCCCACTCCGCCGCTAATTCATCATCCTTTATAGAGACTAATAGGCTGGAGGTGACACCAGGGAAAGCCTCCGATGACTCCGGGCTGCTCTCCTCCACTCGGAGGCAAAGGCTTTCCGCTCTTCTACAAGTCACTGCAATATTCATTTGTTTCAACGGTAGCCTTTTTTTTTTTTTTTTTTGAAGGCAAAACTGCAAATCTCCTAAATGAGGAGGAGCCGAACGGCTCAAGAGCAAATGCCACTTTCCACCGATCATACTTATCTGACTGGCTAGCGTTATGGGAATTTATAGAACATCTGGTTTGGTGGTTTATGACAACAAGAAGCAGGTGAGCTTCTACTTCCAGATCGCTTGGGTCAAACTCGAGGCCCGCGGGCCGAATGTGGCTCACCGTGTCATTTTCTCTGGCCCGCGAGAACGTCTGAAAAACAGGGGTGTCAAACTCAAATGCACAGTTGGCCAACATTGATATTTATTGAAAAAAATCTTCCTCCAGATATAAAAATGAACCTTTAAATATGGACCCAAACAAGTTTTGCTTGAAAACTAAATACAGAACAAGCATAGATTAGTACTATCAAATATATAACTTAATATTGCACACATGCAAAATCCTGTTTTCTGCCTAAGTAGCAGGATGCAAGTATTAGCACAAGGTCGCTATGACTACTGTACACAGAGGAGAGGGCGTTTATGGGTCCTGTTGTGATTTTCGTGCCAAAACACCAGCAGAAAACTCTGGGATTTGTAGAATTAGCGGTACATGCACTGCAGACTATAGTCTAATAGTCAAATATAATTACATTGCGGGACAAATTTGTCCGGCGGGCCAGAGTTTGACACCTCTGTCTTAAAAGGTGTGATTGTTTTAAAAGAAATAAGTCAAACGTGTATATTGACATCATAAACTACATTTCCCACTATTCATGCCGCTCATGCTGCCCGCCATTAGATCGCTGTGTATCCAATTCAATGCCGTTTTCAACATGCGCAATTGAGAAATAGAAACGATCCCTAAATGTCCAGGAAGAGAAGATGAAGCAGATGGAAGGCCTTTTAGAGAAAGATGGGAACGCATATGTAACATTTTGTTACATTATTATTAGTGGATTCATTTTACATTACATTTGTGCTGTTACCGTTACATGTGATCTTTCGAGGGCAAACATTATGCTGAAAATGGCACCCCTGTTCTAGATCATTTCAAGTGCATTTTCTGGGCTTGAAAAGAATTGATTTATTTTCAAATAAAGGAATTAATGAAAGGCCTTACGGTTCAATAGTGTGCAGGAAGCGTCAGCGTCTGCACTGAGAAAATACCATCTTTAATACTGTGGCGGGTGACGAATGTTGCGGATTATGTTTATGCTTGTTTTCTGCGTGATTTTGGAGTTGCTGGGAATTTTGCGGGTGTGGTTTTGGTTGCAAGGAATTCTTTTTTTTTTTTTTACCTGGAAGTGGGTAGGAATAGTTAGCTGCATAGCAGGTTTGTGAGGCCAGCGACAGCTATTGCTTATTAAACAGACATTTTACCGTCGTCCGGGTGTTTTCCATGACTAAAACGCTACAACGCTAACATCAAGAGGAGACGTTTTAGACGCGGACCAAGTCCTGAAAAAGCGGGAGGAGAAATGCTGGAGTTGCCGAGTGTCTTTTTGACATTTCATCCTCATTTGTTCCAAAATAGAGAGCGTTTTCTTTTTTTTTTTTTAGATGGGGGATTGGGGGAGATGATTTCCCAGAAAAGAAGCACACGCAGGCAGCCGTGACCAGAGGATGCTTCTGTTTCTGCTCTAGTTTTCAACAGCTTTTTTTTTTCTTTCACTCTAAATTTCCAGCAGGAGCAGGATGGACTGGCAGGCAAAAAAAAAAAAAAAAAAAAATCCACAGGTTGTTAATTTGATCTGGTACTTCCTGGGGGTGGTGATTAAAACCGGGCCTTAAAGTAGTGTTTTGGAGAAACACAGACGGACTTGGTTTTGTCTGGTTGATGCAATAAAAACTAAAAGGCAGCATTGATTCATCCTTAACACCCGCTCATTCAGGGAAATGAGCTCGACGTGCGCGGCCCTCTTTAAATGAAGTCTGCACTAATGTTGCCCAAAAACAAGTTAACCCACGCTGCTAAGAGAATATTCGAGGCCTTCATCAAATCAAAACACTGCGGATCATGTGGGATATTTACCGTTTAAACCGTCATTTAAACAGCGACTGGAGAATAAAATGTCGAAAAGATGAAGCCGTTTTGGACGCCGCAGAATCCAACATCGATCATCCCGTCTCGGTAGAAATAAACCCGACAGCTACGGTTTCCCGTCGCTTTTCCGATATAATTTAAGGATCATGATCGAATGTTTCGCAAACTCGACATTTTTCACAACCGCCGAAGACAATGTGCGCCGAACGTCGGACCGTCACCTTGGATACGGAGTCAACGGAGTTCGTCAACTCCCGATAAGCCTAGATCAGGGGTCGGCAACCCGCGGCTCTTTCATCTTTACACTGCGGCTCCGAGCGGCTTGGGAAAATAAATTATAAATATTTAATTGAAATGTATTTCATTTGTGTTGATTCCTTTTTTTAACTTTTAGTTCTGAGTTGGAAGATTATTGTGATCTCGAAATATTAATTAAAATTATATTTATTATTTTTCGCCGCTCAAAATAACGTCACACTCGCGGAAGCCGGTATACCCGCCAACCGGTAAAGTCCCGATTTGCAGATGCTGTGCGCAGAAGTTCAGGAGCAGAAGTCCCATAAACCAGGTAAAATAAATATTTATGAAGATATTTGGCAAATATTTATTTTTTATTGTTTACTGACACAGTGATTTTTTTTCCCGATTTATTTTTGAAATTCAGGTCGAGGCACCGCTACACGCTCTGAAAGCCCAAAGCGCCAAATGAGTTCATTACATAAATAAAATTTGATTTTTTTCCGTAATTCTTTGTGAATTTCGGAAGCAACACACTTCACACTTGTTTATATTAATTTATATTATTTTATATTTTTTTTCGACGCTCAAAATAAACATCACATTCGTCAAAACGGCATCAATTTGTCCAGACTTTCAACCCCAGGTAGGCAAAATATAGTTGTTTATTCAAAGTATAAAGGTAATGAAAAGCAATACATACAGTGGTACCTTTATTTTAGACGTCAAAAAGTAATTGCGGCTCCCAGTGTTTTCTTTTCTGAGGAAACCGGGTCCAAATGGATCTTTGGGTGTTAAGGGTTGCCGACCCCTGAACTAGATTGACAGCCGACCCGCTCCATTTATTATTCAAAGGTTTGTCTGTGGAAATAGAGGATACTCGGCTCGTTTTATTATTTTTTTTCCTTTTTTCGTCGTGTTAATCTAAAAAACGGGCCTTATACTTTGTATATATTGTATATAGAGATATTTCTATAGAGATATTTGCACATTTGTATCTCCTCAGAGTGAAATGATCTCAGTGTATATACTGATAAGGCCTTTTTTCGTCATGTTAATCTATTTTTAACCTTTGGCTATCAGACAATGATGGACTCGGAGACACGGGGCGCCGTTCAGGCGTACAAATGTCGCTCGCCATCCCTGGGGAGCGGTGGTCGCCAGTATGGCGGAGGCTGGCACGCTGGCCGGGGACCCTGACAGAGAATTAACCCTAATGAAGGTTAATGTAGGAGGTTCTCCAGAGTTCTCCTGCAGCGCCACGTAAAGTAAAGAAGTCTAATTCCATAATTTCTCCGGAGGATCTTTACCGTGCAGCGGGTCACGCAGACTTGCAGCGCCGCCGTCATGCGATGACATAACCTCTCGTCTATGCCGTATTTGTCTGGCGCGCGCTTTCCGCTTGTTTCTGCAAAGACCGCATTCGTCACTTCGTTTCACTGCAGACCGGATAAAAGGAAAACGTGTATCATAAATATTTAAATTGATCCGAAGTACCGTGGACACAAGACAGGGTGAGCGAAGTATTGTGTTTCCAAGTGTGTTATTTACTCGATCCACAGACAGACTATTAGCTGGGCTGGCTGAGATATGGATCGCATAGCGTAAATAAATGAGAAATTATTAGGCGAATTAACAAGGTGACGATAACATCATTTGCCCGACAAGGTTTTTTTTTTTCCCGCGACGTGGGAAGACGATGTTAAATGACTCCGCTCAGAACTGCTCAGCCGTTAATAGGATTTCCAATAAAGGGTAATCGTGTTTGATTAAGCGGACAAGGCTTTCTTTGGGAGGCAAATATAGGCTGAACAAAATGTGTTCCTTTCCAAACTGCATGATCGAGGATGTTTTTTCAGACTGGAGGAGAAATAACCCCAAGTTTTTTGTGTTTGCTTTCTATTCCCAACCCATATTAAGTTTGAGGCCCCATCAGAAAAATACAGTCTTTAGTACAAACAGGACTGTGTCAGAAAATTAGAATATTGTGGTAAAGTTCTTTATCTTCTGTAATGCAATTAAAAAAACAAAAATGACTTTTTCATGATATTGTAATATTTTGAAATAGGATTTTTGAGTTTTCTTAAGTTGTAAGCCATAATCAGAAAAATTAAAATACTAAAAGCAATATTTCAGTTGTTACGTAATGAATCAAGAATTTATGACATTTTTGGTTTTGTTATTGCATTACAGAAGATAATGAACTTTATCACAATATTCTAATTTTCTGAGACAGTCCTGTATATATAAATAACCATCCAGCCATTCAATTCAACCAGGATTATTCTCAAATCAGAGGTTTTCAATTCATCTGCAGAATATATCCATATAAAGGCATGAATGACAGTTTGGATGTCGACTGTTATTGCCTTTTTCGACCGTCGGTTTGACTTTATCTCAACGGGAATTTCACTCACAATGACCGGAACATGAAAACACGGTGACAAATTGTTGTGAAGAGGGTCTGAACTGCGATCTCGAGCAGATAATCTTCAAGTCAAGCTTCCCATCTGCCGCGTCTGCGCCGATCTTTGCTCCCCAGAGAGCCTTTAAACAGATTGTCAAGAAATTAAGAGTGCAACCAAAACTCTTGATGGAAATGAGAAAGTTGAGTGATTCTGCTGGAGAGAGGTTTGTGTGAAGACATTCATGGTGCATTTGAAATGAAACCTTTTTTATCCAAATATGGTCACGCCGGTATCTGAATATAGAGATATTTGCACATTTGTATCCCTTCAGAGGGAATTAATATTTATTTGTAGATAAAAATACTTTTATTCCAGTATCTAAATACACTGCAGGGAGTGAGAAAATGAAATGTGTTCATTTGTACAGCTGTAAGAACACTGATCCATGGATAGAAGTCGCATCGCTATGCTATGCAGATCGTGTCGCACCCCAACCTGTTCGCTGTTTAACCGCGAGCAAAACTTCCATTTCATTGTGCTGTTCTCATGGACTGAGAGGGAAATGTCATGTTGTGACACCGATTTTCTACAAAGAAAAGTCAAAAGGCCCAATGTCAGCCCCTGCAGGAGGTAAAGCTTAGATTTATGTGAACAATGAAATTGTAAGAAAGATATAACTGTCAACACGGTTACCAGGAGTTGACTCTTCATCACCGTTTGATTTGTCTTTCACTCATGTTTTACCAACAAAGAGGCAAAAGTAGCTTTTTAAATGCAGTTTATATGAAATGATCATAATATACACCTTTGCACATTTTTTTTTCCGCTGCAAAATTATACAAAGTATATCTATATATATATATTTTACACTGAGATAATTAAGGAATAATATATATATATATATATATATATAGACAATGCAAATAACTGATGGTATGGGACGATGGAACTAAGTGGTAAATCAATGGAGATATAGCCATGGAGTGGGATGGGGTGGACGTTTCCCCGGGGGAGACTTCTAGAAACGCACCAGAGCCATTTTTTTAAAGTTCCAATTTAAGGTTCGTCGTTCCAGGAATCGATTATAAGAACGAGGAGTTGGTTTCGGCTTTGGCGGCCTCTCCTGCGCATCCACTTGACGGTGGCAGTCGGCCATCTTTGCAGTGCGTGTCGTCACGGGGACGGGGACGGGGACGGGGGGGACGTTTGCTGACGAAAAAAAGTAAGCGAGGAGCCAGGAGACGAAACGCTCGGTCAAAACCAAGGACACCGATTTAGCTTCGCCCAAATGTGGTGTTTTTCGCGGCTATTTTTCGAAACCCGGCGCTAGTTAATCCTGCAGCCACTGGACCGGGGCTTGATTGTGATTTGGGAGGGGGCAACTTCCGACGGCTTGGCGATCATTAGGGCCAGCGGCGCTGTTGTCGGGCACGGCAAATTAGCATGTCCCAGATGGACATTATGCATGCGCGCAGCGGCGGGCCGCGCTGTCGGGGATGAGTCTGGGCAATGTTGTAGCAACATTAAGTTGTTTCCATCATTAGGCTCGCTGTTGCTTATTTCCCTTGTGAGTCGTGTGTTGTTGTTTTGAGGGATGTGTCTATCAAGCTCAGTTGTGAGGCTCAACTGTACCGTAGAACATTTATGTGTCAATGATTATGTGTCCCACTCTTTTTGTCTGCTTTTGTCTCTTTAAATTAAAATACAAATCCCCTGAAACACATCGACGAAAATGAGAATTTGGAATTCAGACAACATAAGCATTTGACAAATGAGCAATTTCTCAGATATCACCGCAGTATCTGTAATCAGCTCAGCATCGCCGTGATAATGGTAGCCGGGTTCAAATTAGCCAACCCTTCTATTCTTCCCATTGGCTTCATTGTAATTGTGGTTGGAAGTGTGCGAGACACAACGCAGGGCTTTATCAAGAGGAGTCACTTCAGAAGTACTTTACCAAAGACAACTCCCCACGTCCCATTTCACAGTTTAGAACAGGAGCGCACTTGTACGGTAATATTTGTTGTGGTAATCACATTTCATATGGCCCCCCCACCCCCTCTGCAATATTCAAAAGACAATTACAAAATGTATCAATTCAAATTCATATCTATATATAAAAGAGGTGGAGCGGTGAGGCTACAGGGAGTGGAGATCAAGAAGTTGGAGGATTTCAGGTACTTGGGGTCAACGGTCCAGAGCAACGGAGAGACAAGTTCAAGCAGGTTGGAACCGGTGGAGAAAAGTGTCAGCGGTGCGAAGAGATAGAAGACTATCAGGAATCGTCAATATCCGATCAGGAATGAGTCAATATTTTGGAGAGAAGGTCAGAGAAGCCAGACTGAAATGCTTCGGTCGTGTACAGAGGAGGTATAGTGAATATATTGGTAGACGGATTCTGGAAGCTGCCGTGCAGGAGGTCTAGAGGAAGACCAAAGAGAAGATTTATGGAGAGAAGATATGAAGGTAGTTGATGTGAGAGAGGAGGATCCAGAGAATAGGGTTAGATGGCGAAGGTTGATTCGGTGTGGGGACACCTGAGGGGAAAAGCCGAAAGGAAAAGAAGAATAATGAAACAACAAGACTACAGATCCATTGAATTGATATAATAATAGCTATTTTGGCGTTATAGCCAATAAGAATATTATCAGCAAGGTTTTGGTGCTACGAGATGACAAGTGTCATAAAAGAAGAACTTTGGAAAAGGAAAATTTCACTCTTACTCTTTCACTCTGTGGAATCTAATTTGGGAGTTGTGTGAAGTTGTGCGGGCGCGACTATATTTACTCCGTGTAGGATTAGAAACCCCCCCACCCTCCACCGTGAGCATAAGGAGACTCTAAACGGCGGGTAAGGTCGCGGGCAGAGCCAGCAGTTGTGCCTGGAAATCCGATCGAGCGCCCCTCACCCCCAAACTTAAAATACCAGCAGAGATCAATAGCTTCAGCATGTTGTCTATTGTTCATTGGAGAGTCCTGGCAGATAGAGACCCCAACGGCCCGCAGGGGGGCTCTCTGATGAGATCTCTAATTTACAGCCCTTCGCTTTCTCCGCGCCAAGTGAGTTTTTGCCGGGACTCGATTTGAAATCTTGAAAACCGGATCATTTATATCATCGGGGTTCATCATTCTGTAATAGACGGGCCCCGGCCTATATTTCTCGGACTTAAATATTGCCAGAATCCGACAGTTTTTGGCTACGGTGATGCTGAAACATCTGAGTGAAATTAAAAGATGATTCACTTAAGCGGGGAGAAAGGAATCTTTACCCCCTTATTTTGGATGGAATCCCAAATTGTGCTCAAGCTGCTGCCGACTTCTCTTCTGGAAGGGCGTCAGTCTGGGATTTCGGGTAACGTAGTACCGGATAAAAATCATTCTTATCAAAATGCACTGGATGTCGTGTAAAGAGTCAAAGTCAGCTTCATATCCAAGGCTAAAATAAAAATTGTTTCCTGTTCCGCCATTTATGAGTCAAGATCGTAAATGTGTTAAAATGTGTCCCTATAATCAGCAGGCGAACCACACTTCCCACCAAATGACAGTTTGGATGAGAAGGATAAGCGGTAAACACGATGGACGAATGAATGAATGAATATTTCAAAATGGAGCGCTCGAACTGCAATGCAAATTTATCGGCCACTCGTTTGGCGATGTACTTATACTCCCAAATATTTAATCCCACCCATCGACCGCATGCTGGGGAATTTGCTACTTTCTCGATCAGGGGTGCTCACACTTTTGCAGCATGCGAGCTACATATAAAATAACCAAGTCAAAATGATCTAACCACAACAAAAATGCAAAATATTCTTTATATGCACAATGTATGTTGATGTACCCTGCATAAAAATGTTGCACAACACAAACTAATGATGTACATTTTTTGTCATTACCGCAATTCACTGTGTGCTGAATTGAATGATAGTCCGACCTTATGAACGATGACGTGACTCGCCCGGAACGACGGCTCGGTCGCGGTTTTCGCTTTTGAATTATGTTCTGTGAAAAGTGACCGCTGTCCGGAAAACTGGGATTTTAACCCCTTCAACTTTTCTCTTTCTCCGCTCGCTTTCGCCGGGACGTCCGCGTCGAATTTTCCGTATTTTACCCTTCTTTGGTATTGCTATGTTAGACCGGCAGATGAGGAGAACGCACTTCGAAAATGTCATCGTGATGAAAAATTCCTCCTCCCATTTCGTATGAAAGTAATAAGTTTTTATCTTCTTACTTGGCCCCGCTCCCCTGTTCATTTTGTACCCATTTTTAAGTTCAAGAGAAAAAAAACAAAGGCTAAAAATTGGCGGTAACTAGCTGACGAGCTTATTAGTTTTGCTGCATTTCGCGCCGTTGTTTGTGCACGTGCAGTGGCAGAAAAAATCAGATGTCATCCGATTGGCTGCCCTGTATATCAATCAAGTAACGGGATGGATGATAGGCTGACGTCTATTTTTTTGAACGTCATGCCATCTACCGGTATTACCTTTGCGATCGACGTATTAAGCACCCCTGCTCTAGATGATGTCGCTGGTTTTTGGTGTCAGAGAACAGGGACCAGGGAACATATTAGGGATGTAAGGATAAGACATGGTTTTAATAGGAAATATTCCTTTTTTATCAAACACAAGTCATAAAAAAAGAATCGTATATTAATGTTTAGATGAAAAAAGCACACCCCGTGAGTTTCTCCTGGGAGAGAGAGTATAAATAAATGTACATTTAATTGGTATCCTGTCACCCCTGCGTTTTCTAAACTGACATTGAAAACACGATGAGCCGTCCCCTATCTTTTTTTTTTTTTTTTTTTTTTTTTTTTTAAACAAAGAAAGATAAAATGTTTCCCTGCATAATTAAAAGCCGGTCCGCAGCCTCTGGGCGTCTCAGACATCTGCTCAAACTGCGAGAAAAGATGAAAAACAGATCTTGCATAATCGAGCGAGGCCTTCCGCCAGTTGCGGAAAGTGCACCTTACCCAGACGCCGGGCTGGAATGCATTCTGGGTAACATGCCGTCTCACCTTCACGTCTGTCAACTTAAAAAACGGCAACCGCGAGCCCAAACACTTACGGGCAGATTGATGAACTCTAACCCGAACCCTCGGCCTCCACCCTTTTTTCCCCGTGTTTGTTTTGACGTCCCGACCGCAGGTCGTGATAAATCACCCAAAGCGGTGTTATCAGTCCGGCCACCTCGCCCCGGACGGCGTGGCGGGCGCGTTTTTTTGGATACGGAGGTCAGACGGACCCCTCGGGGGGTGGGGGTCAAGTTTATAGAGACTTTTTAACAGATGGCGTGAAGAGTTCAGCCTGTCATTCTGGAAGAGGAGAGAAAGAGGACACTTTAGGGGTCTTTATTGACCCGCCTTTGCCAAAAGCAGACACTTAACGGTAAAAAAAAAAAAACCCATCTGCAAAACACTCCTTAAATACCACTTATTCACGGCTCACTTAAATATTGATGATGATCCCGGAGAAGCTGAAACCATTGATTTCCAATTATTTGCAAGGCCGGAGACTCTTGAATTTTTTTTTTTTTTTTTGGTCCATGTCTTATAGCGGAACTTGAAGGCACCTTGAAGGCCTTTACTTACGCCGTGAGAAAAGGGATCTTTGTTTTCTGCTCCCGGATTTGTGAGAATCCTTCTGTCCCTGATATTTCCTACTTAGTGACGCCCCCGGGGGAGTCCTCATAAGCTGCGCCCACGCCTAGGACAATGACGGAAGCAACAACAATGCAGCGACGGCATGTTGACAATGGCAAAGTGACAGTCGTGTCATGTCTAATATGAGCGTTGAGCTGCCGCAGGAGTACAGCGCCGGGATCCATTTCCTTTTCTTCATCTGTACGCAATTTTTAGCATTTGAGAATTTGTGACCAAGGTATCACCGTCCTTTGCGACAAATGCTCTCCCGCAATGTTGGTGTGCCTCTCCCCAAGTATTATGGCTATTTGGATGTCTTACTGCTTCCTCCTTTTTGACGATACTTCCGCATTGACTGCACCTGTTTCAAATTCTTGATCAATCACACAATAGTTCTTACTCAAACTGCAAAGGATCGGTGTCGAGAACACATACGTGAAAGTTCTCGTTGGGTATTTGAGGCCTCAAGATCTTAAATGTGACACCGAGGGCTTCTGTTGTTGTTGTTGTTGTTGTTGTTGTTGTTGTTGCTGTTGCTGTTGTTGTTGTTGTTGTTGTTGTTGGTGTTGGTGGTGGTGGTGGTTTTAATAAAACTAAAATGGCAAAATATTAGCAGGTTTAAAATAAAAATACCTCAACTGCAAAGGCTTACTCACTTCTCATGAGAAACAGATCAAGATGAAGAAGTCATGATAAAACTACTACTTCCCAATCTTGGGTTGTGATCTCAACTGTTAGCTCACATTGCTTTCCAATCAATCACCTGGGGGGGGGGGGCTATATTTGTATTCCGATGTTAATCCAATAAACAGCACATGTTTTACACGGGTTTAGCATCCCACATTCATCACCGCTTGCTTGTATCCTACCGCCGCAATTACTCTAATGCCACAAGGGTAATTAGCATTTTTAATTGCAACAGCATCCACAGGTGTATTGAAAGGAAACGGCGGGGCGAGGGGGGGGGGGGTAAAAGAACGGCAAAAAAAAAAAAAAAAAGTCGGCTGCGCTGGAGCCGGTGGCGAAGACGCATTTTCATAAAAGTAACACCCGCTTTGATTTTAAAATCAAAGCTTGATGTTTAAAAGCGACACCGCGGGAAAGAGGGGGGGGGGGGGTCAGTCTTTGAGCAAGAAAGATCCGATTCCCGAGGCAAGATAGCAGGGTGAACTGAGCCGTGACTTAACTCCCCCCGCCTCCCCCCAATAGTGTACTCTTTTTCTTGCTTTGGGAAAACATGTCTGTTGAAACAGTCAACAGAGTGCACGGACGCACGGTGGCCTAACCCTGCGTTTACTCAGGTTACCCCAGATGGACGCCTCGCCACATGACTCCCCGCGGCCCTCCGACGGCAACCGCAGTTCCCTGCCCTTGAGGCGGACAGGGGATATGTAGGGATGTGTGTGCGCGTGAATGTTTTTAAAACCAAAAAAAAAAAAAAAGGACTGTCTCAGAAAATTTGAATATTGTGATAAAGTTCCTTATCTTCTGGAATGTAATTAAAATAAACAAAAATTAATTTTTCATAATATTTTGAGATAGGATTTTTGAGTTTTCTTAAGATGTAAGCCATAATCAGCAATATTAAAATAATAAAAGTCTTGCAATATCTCAGTTGATTTGTAATGAATCCAGAATGTATGACATTTTTGTTTTTGCAATTGCATTACAGAAGATAAAGAACTTTATCACACTATTCTAATTTTCTGAGACAGTCCTGTATTCCGTCTCAAACAGTCAAACTATATTTTACCATGTTTACTGATCTGACGTACTTTTATTTTGGATTTTTCAGTATCTTTTTGAAGCTCTCCCTCGTCAAACATCGTCCCTCATCTTTTGTTCGTATTTTTTTTCTGAATCTCAATTTAAAATTCCACGCATCTCTTTCGGTTTACTTTTGTGAATATGTTGAGTTGTTATTGCTGCCGTTGATCTTGTTTTAACATTCTGAAATAATGCGCTAGTGCTACATGGCATTAGCATTGACATGTAGCACATGTCAATGGTAAATGAACCATATGGCGCTTTTACGACCTCGCCGTTTCAAAACACTTTACACCGGATCTCACATTCCCCCGTTCACGTACGCGAACATTCGATCGAACCGTCAATCGTCCGATCGGAAGGGTTTACTCACCCAAATATTTTCTCGCAACTGTCACCCATAACCGTGATGAGGATTGAGAAACTTCATAATAGTTGATAATGACCCCTCAGTTTGACCCCGGAGGTCTGCTTTGTCTAAGGTTGTGAAAACATTCGTTTCAAAGCTGAGGCACAGTGTTATTATAACCAGTCAGACAGAAACTGCAGAACCTGATCCACCATTACAAATCAAAGAATTTGTAATACCACTCATTTACATAAGCGTTGTTTCCACGGCGGCATCACGCGATACTGAGTTTGTCGGTAATTCCTTACGAGAACGTCTGCGGCGCATTGCATTTATGCCCAGATAAAAAACATCCAGAGCCGGAAATCCAGAAAAGCCCCGATCCCACGCTTGTTTTTACGTTCTAATCCCCCAGAAGATCCTGCATGTTTTGAAATCCCCGCCAGGACTGTCATTTCGAGAAAAAAAAAAAACGATTCAGAAAAAAGGCTTTTCGGGTTGTTTTTTTTTTTTTTTTTCCTCCTTTTCGCGAGCAGTGCGAGGGCTTCTGCAGGGTGAGGGCTGATGGCGGCGATGATGGTGGGGGTATGATGAGCCGTAGTGCTCATCCATCAAGACCACTTACACGCCATAGGATCTGTTCTATAGCTAAGGGGGGAAATTAAGTTATAGACCCACATCTGCTGATACCCACTGCTTCATTAGAGGATCCGCCTGCTTAGGCAGCAAATGTACGGCATCAATCCGCTGCAAGAAGTGAGGAGCGCGTTTTCAACGTGCAGTCCTTCAAAACCGGCGTCAGATCGGAATCATTTTGGATTATCGGAAGCGCAGCTTGGTCATTTTCAATCGTCTACGCGCACGATGTGTCGCCTGTGTCCCGAGCTCGGATCTGGCCGCGAACCGTGACGCCGGCGTCCTGCCGAGGACAACAATGAGGACGTCATGAGGCGGCGAGGTCGGACATTTTTTGCAGCGTGTCTCTCGAGTAACGGTTTGCTCCACGGTTCAGGGAGGAGGAGGAGGAGAAAGGGGAAAACCAGGCGGAGATTCATTTTACCAAGAGGACCCGACAACAGCGAATCCCCGACCCCATAAACACACACCTTCTTCGTCAAGGCAACGCGCAAATTAAAACCGCAGCGGATGTGATAGGCTGGTGTGCCCATTTCGCAGACGGTGCCAGAAGAAAAAAAGAGAAAAGTTCGATGAAGATACTGACTTTTATCATGTTGTGAGGATTTGTCGTGGAGGTAATGATGTGGGGAGCAGATTAAAACCTGATTTCTACGCCGCTGCTGCTGGGAAAGCGAATAAGAAATTAATTGTTTTAACTGCGGTGTTTGGATTGGGGGGGGGAAAGCGTATCCGTTTTAGTGCGTAATACATAATTTATCCATTTCAAAATGGATTGTGTTTATTTCTTTAATCCCATCTCACTTTCCTTGGGCATTTAGACAATCAGGCAATTTAAATCGCCACGTGAAAGGATTGGTTGCAAAATCCAAATCATTAGATTTTCAGTCACCGGTGGCGGCGTGGGGAGAATGTTAACAACTCCAATTTGACGGAAATTCTGCATTTCAAAATCTTGGGAGTTTAAATCACTTTAGAAAATCCCTGCCGGCAACATCTTCGGTAGCCCTTTCCTCCTTGTCTACACCATCGAAATGTATTTGAGCGAAACTGGGAGAGCCGACGCGCAAATCCGATGTTGACTTGACTCTTTGGAAAATCAGGTGTTGTCATTCGACATTAAATTCCCTTTTTTTTTTTTTTTTTTTTGAACAATCCAGCGTTTTCACCGTTTGTCTGGGGGTGGACTGACGCTAGAATTCGGACTGGAGAGGAATCCTTTTTGGCATTTTTTTAGGAAACGCCCGGCATGATCTCAAATCAACAGCTAATTTCCTGTTCCAGCTTTCACAACAAAGAGCTTGCTTTCCATTGGTCGGTATTTTCGTCTCCACTAGCACATCACCTTTAAATCTTTCTCAGATGAACCTGCAAACGTGGGTTCCTTCTCTGACCTTTGCTCTTTGCCTTCAACAAAGGCCGGCGTAAAACAATTTAAAAGTCCTAAAATAGGAATCAACATGCCATTTTATTTTATCATTCAGGTTTCGGTGTTTACTTTCCTATAACCTCTGGCATTTTGAGAAATGAAGCTAAATCTTTCTGTCACAAGTGTTTGAATGAAACGCATCCACCTGTGGGTTTTAGCTCTTTCCATGCACAACACACACACACACACACACACACACACACACACACACACACACACACACACACACACACAGTGGACTCGAAACCAAGTTGAGCGACACGTTGATATTGAAAAGGCCCAAATCACGATAACATCAAACTGTATTTATTCCATGTGATGCTGTCGACCACAGGCATCTGTTCTCAGTCGTGCGCGCCGCTCACCGTGGCAACCGGAAATATTGATTCACTTTTCTAGTTCTGTTGCCGTTAACAACCACCGGCAGGTAGGAGGGTGGAATTAAAACAAACAAATTTGAAGTTCCGAATGTCGAGGATTGAACAACGGCGGACGCTCTCATCCCAAACCTCGATCTTACCCCGACAGATCTGGAATACTGGAACTCCGGAGAAGACGTCCGTACATCGGAGTTTTCCCCGGTACTTGAGAGGAACCCCTTCCCCCCGGCACGACCCGCCCCCAATTAGGCATTTCATTTCAGTTGACAGTTGAAAGCGAAGCCACCGAGGCTTGAAATGCATGAATGATGGCACTTAGGGAGAAACTACCGTCCACACTCCATTAACCGCCATCGTTCACACGGCGAGATGTCGAGATTACGGCAAGTCATATGTCAAATGCATAATTCGACATACCTTCCTCTGGCCCCTATCCCCTCTAAGCTGGGAGATCCGCAGCCGCTGGAGATGAAGAGCGCTTGGAGATGCTGGCTGCTTGGCTGGCTCTTCCCATAAGGGCACTTCCTCCCACGGGTAGTGTTTGCACCCTTATCCGTGTCCTTCACCAAACCAGCATGGACAGAAAACAAGTGTCAGGATGGGAGAGTATCAGGCTAAGCCGACATCGGAACTAGCGGGCACTGCTGAAAACCGTATAGTACTTTTAAAAACTTTGCTAACTTTGCGACTGAATCTGAGTGCTAGCATACTGCAGGGATACAGAAACGCAGAGGCTACATTGTGACTGATAATAATTTTGTGACTGCCGTGGCCGTGTTGTGAGGATCCTTGACACCGTGCAAACATGTTCCCGTGCAGTTTTATCCTCAGACAAAGACGCGACCCACTCAGGCAGGTTCCCAAATGACTCTCCGGCTGGTCGTCGCGATCGACTCCGATTAATCGGTAGAAAAGCGGCTGCCAGTTCTGAGCTCAAATAAATGCTCTCCCAATTTAGCGTCATCGTAAACAGTGTGACGTCAACCTCACATTCCCTATTAACACATGATTTTTATTCAAGATAACCGCATTTGCTGTGTTCAGTCAATGCCATCCAATCCCTTTAAGCTACTAAGCTAATGTTTGAATATTATGCTGACGGTAATAACAAAAATCAACCAGTCCAAGGACATCCCGCTCCTCGCCGGTCATTACGACAGCATCGCAGGCTTGTCAAGATGGAAAAAGTCTGATGCAAAAGCGTTGTTAACTTGTTTTAAACTGCTGCTGCCTTGGTCGCATTTGTCCGCGAATATATTGTAACATACTATAAGGATGACAGCGATTGCAATAAGACCAATACGATTGGGCTGGTTGTGTATTTTAGCACACATAGTCAATGCTAACAATGCTAACATAACCAATTCACACTTTTTTGAGATGAGAACAACTTTATTAATCCCGAAGGAAATGAGGAAGGAAATGCTAAAAAATTTTTAGCATGAGCTAGTTTATGTGTTGATGTGTTATAGTTTAGGTTTAAGCGATTGTTGATACACATGCATCTCAGTTTTACATGTTTTTACACACCATGGGAGTGAATAGAACAAAAAAAGGCGACATCACGTGATCCTTTAAGCCTGCACATAACGCGTTAGCTCGCTGGATAGCGAAAGGGGAGAAACTCGAAGATGCGAGGGCCAGAAAGCCAAGTTACATCACCAAACATCGCAACACTTCTCGAACTCTCGGTATGTCGAGTGACCCTAAGTGGCGGATGTATTTTTTTAATGCTTTTTAAATAGAGTGCCTGAATAGATACGTTGTATACTGTAAATGAAGTTGTGTTTTCGCTAAAAACAAGCCGCACTAGATGTCGGACACATGTAAATACAACAATCCATTAAATGTCCGCAAAGTAATTCAACTCCAAAGCCAGCTCGGTAATACGATATACTGAATGAAGCAACCGTCAAAACAATATAAAATAAATAAAAGTAACTAGGAGAGCACATGTGGGATAGGAGCATTTTGTATGGATGTACTTGGGGAAAAACATGGTATTCCTCACAACACAGCTGTAACTGTAGCGGCGAAAAGGTAAAAGCCGCGGCAACGGTCGCCTCCCTCATCACCGAATATCAAAGGTTCCATCAGCGCCACCATCTTTACCGTTAATGGCCATTAACCCGATCCTTCCTCGGCCCCCATCGAGGTGACGGTAGCGCAACTCGAGCGGGGGATCAGAGGGGAAGCTGACAAATGAATGAACCTGCGCCGCTTCTATTGAAAGCGGAGACATGGTGGTATGTATGTTTCTGTAAAACACATTCTCATCTTCGTGCCAGGATGATTATGGACCTGCATAAACGGTTCGAATCTCACAGATCACCTGTTCCTCGAGGGATGGTGGCTCGGGGCCTCCTCAACACGCTGTGAAAGAGACATCCTGTGAAATCTCAGATCTATATCGCGGTTCTTGAAAGAGTAACAAAACTGCGAGGGGTGGCATCATTTCCCCGCCGGTTCCGGGCGAGGTTTAATGGCCGCTTGTCTGGTCGGCGATCCGTCAGTTTGAGCCTCGAGAGCTTTTTAATTGACGCTCGGCCCTTGCGGGTACACCCGCCGTTTGATGGGCTTAGGAGCCTGAAAAGGTGTTTTTAATGTAATTGATTTGTTGGTAATCGCTCTCCTTTTTATATGTTGCCTTTTCACCGAGGAACCTCGGGGAAGACAATTTCCGCGTCGCCTGCAGAGAGACAGACGTTGAAATTTTGCTTATTCTATGTCTAATTATTCCTAAAAGGATCATTGGCGCCGAGACTGCCACGTAATTCGGTTTCTTCATTAGTAAAGTTTCGGGGTAAATACCGCTGCTGTACCGCTATAACGGGGCAATATTTATCGGAGAAATTACACCCGGTTGGGTGTCGTGCTCGGTCGGCCTTGTCGGGGTCGATCGCGCAACGGCAGCGCTTTAGTGTCGGGATGAATCGCGGGTCGGGAGAGCGAAGGCATTTTACTAATTGAAACCAAATGAAATAATCACAAGTGGAAGGGGAACTGTGGAATTTAATGGTCCAATCTAAACAGCCTCCAGCAGAGCAACGGGTGGACACAGTTAATTGAACACCACCCTCTTATTTCACATTTTGATATTTTAACTATTTAGATGAAACGTCTGCTCGCCGTGTGACATTGATATCATTTGTTTTTCGAGTATGTACAGGACTGTACTCAGAAAATTCGAATATTGTGATAAAGTTCTTTATCTTCTGTAATGCAATTAAAAAACAAAAATTACTTTTTCACGATATTCTAATATCTTGAGATATGATTTTTGAGTTTTTCTTAACATGTAAGCCATAATCAGGGATATTAAAATAATAAAAGGCTTGCAATATCTCAATTGATTTGTAATGAATCCAGAATTTATGACATTTTTGTTTTTGCAATTGCATTACAGAAGATAAAGAACTTTATCACAATATCATAATTTTCTGAGACAGTCCTGTGTACTATCTCAAACAGTCAGACTATATTTTCCCATGTTTACTGATCTGACGTACTTTTATTTTGGATTTTTCAGGGAAGGATAGTCCGTAGAGCGACACTGGATTGCAGACTAAATACGGTAATGGAGGGAAACCACACAAAAACACAGCATAGCAAAATAGGAAATGCTTAAAATGATGTCAGAAACTAAAAATAAAATAAAATAAAATAAAATATAATAAAATAAAATAAAATAAAATAAAATAAAATAAAATAAAATAAAATAAAATACAATGAATAGGTCCAGGACATAAGAGTATAAAGAATAATAAGCACTAAATCAGATCAGATCATAAAATGAATAAAGTTTAATCATACAGAGGACGTTTGGGTTTGGTAATACAGGTTGGTGATAATCATCAGATTTGAGATTTCTGAACACAAGGCGATGCACTTACACCAAATTGCGATTTATCACTTTTCTTCCATCCTCACTTCATTCATCGAAACTTTTTTTTGCTCATTTTACACACCTGACTTGTAGAAAAATGGCATTGTCCGATATTTATTTTATTAAAGGTGAGCGGCCGTTAGATTACAATGCCCTGTATTGATTTTCTTGACCCCAGTTGTCAATTAAAGATACAAACTGGCCTCGGAAGTCCTGGCGAAGGGGCAAAAAAACTGAAATATCTTCCACTTTACAGAACAGAAGCTCAAGACAAACTCAAAAAACGTTGGACATAAAGAAGTCCAACCCCCCAGATGTGAAGATAAATAATAGCTAAAAAAATTAGAAAATAAATACACGAAAAACATCTCGCTCAGGTCACGCGATCAGGTTTCTCTCCACGGTCTGCAAATAGAGGCAGCGAGAAGCTCGAAAATGATCATTTCCACGTCCGTCCAATCAAACCTGAGCAAATCTGCACACGAGGGTTGAAAACTGACAAAAATCAAGCAGCTGTTCAGAGAGAAAGCGTTACTTTTCAGTGGCAAATGTTTTAAGTATCAGTAGTTTCCAGCACCAACCTAATTGCTTAAAAACATTGTGCAAGGACGCAAACCACCACTCCCTCCCCCTCTCAGAGGCTGTCAGCGGGTCGGCCCACGCCGACGTGGAGTGCAGATGACAGGTGGAAGAGCTGAGTGGCTGCGCAGGAATGAAAATGGCGCGGGCAGGACAGCATGGCGACAAAACGTTTCAAGAGACCCGAACGGCTGAGAGGAGGCGGGAGACGCTTTCCAGACGGACCCTTCGGCCGAAAAGTCCTCGCCGTGTGTCGATCACCGGGAGGGGGTTGAATGTTGGGTCGCGGTCTTCGAGGTTGTGATCCCCAGGCCCTTTGCTTTGGCAAAACAATGGCAGACGGGGATGTGTCAGAAAGAGCAGGGGCGCCGTGCGTGCACGGGCACGTCCGCCGCGCTTCTGACGAAGCTGTCAATGTTTGGTTTTTTTTGAACATTTATTAGTCAGGTTCCTTAACAGAGTCATACTCATTCTTACAAAACCTCATAACAAGATACACATTATACAATATTCTTTATAGGTCACTTATTTCCTCAATAGCAAGCGAAAAATAAAATAAAACTAAAAAAAAAAAAAAAAAACACAAAAAAACATCTAACTCAGTCAAATAGAGATAATATCTTCAACTCTCCAAATATTTTTTAATGGGTGCCCATTTGTCAAGATATAGGTCTGTCTGAAGTCGTAAGTTTGCTGTTATGCGTTCCATGCAGTTTACATCCTTAAGCCTCTGATGCCACTGGTCCAGGGTAGGTGGGTGGGGTTTGAGCCAGTTTACTGTGATCATTTTATGTGCAATTAATAGAAGAACTCTAAGCGAAAACACCTGGTTTTTCCTTAAATCGCTTGTTGATGCTGTACCCATAATAAATTGCTGCGGATCAATTGGTCTGTTTAATTTTAAAATCTCACTTATTTGTTTTTTTTTACCTCTTCCCAGAATTTCATCAGTTTAGGGCAGTCCCAAAAAATGTGGGAAAAGTCCCCCGTTATGCCACAGCCCCTCCAACACAGGGGAGAACAGTTATTATCATAAGAAGCTATTATCAAGGGAGTTTTAAAATACCTTATTCTTAAATACCTTATTCTGTCAATGGTTTTTGTCTCAAGGAGAAAAAAGAAGGTCTCGCGCCCGCCTGTTCCGGTGTTTGTTTTACGGAGCGCGTGGGCTGATACGACAAGTTTGCGGCCTTAAGAAGCATCCGCTTAGAGACGACCCTTGCGGCCGACCTGGGTTGTTGTTGTTGTTGCGGAGGTTGAGGTCAACGCCGCACCTGCTTCTTTATTCACCCCGGAGCGCTTAATCTCTGACATAAATTAACTTGTGTGCGTCTTTATAAAAGCGCCGTATCTGGTTTCTGGAGAACTAAGACCCATCGGGACTAATGCCTCTACCTCCTGCCAGAGGGCCGCGCCAACGCCGAGAGTGGCAGCCGCTCTCGTTCGTCCCTAATCCGGAATATTTCAATCCTGACACTTTTATGGGGTGGACAGTTAAAGCTGGGGGTCGGACCGGCGCTGCCTCGGAAACAAAACAGTCACCTTAGTTACAGTAGCCGGGGGTTTGGCCTCGCTGCTGAGGCGCAGATGTGGAGGATTGCATTTCGGATGAAATGCGAACATTACTGACAAGCCCCCCCCCTCGGCACGGAGCAATGCACCGCGCTCGCAAGCCGGCTTTTGTGTTATAATGTGACAACTAATGTAATTTCATCACGGGACTTTCGCCTCGAAAAAATATACCTTTAACCGCAGAGACGCGCGGAGACAGCTGAAATCCTGAAATAGCAGAAAACGGTGACCTCGTCACTCACGTCGAGTCACCGCAAGTGGATTGACCCCGCAGTGTAACTCGAGACCGACTTTTTGTTTTGGAATTTATAAACTTTCATCTCTTGCAGTCAAAACCTTTCATCGCAAACGGCTGGACGTCTTGATCCGCCATCAGTTATCTGCCGGGGGGAGGTGGGGGTCGACACCAAACAAAAAGCCTGCACTTAAAGAAACCGAGGGCAGCTGGAACGCCAGGAAATATTTCAATTTTTGGAAGTTTGTTTTATGGGACGATGAAGGACGGGAATGTTAGTTTTATCTAAAATGAGGAAGAGTACCACAATCTGAAATGATGTCTGCAAGGCCCGCAGGTTTGTTTTGACTGATGGTGAATACATTTTAGGTTAGAAAAAGGAAACTGCCACAAAATCGAGAAGAAAACAACTTAAAATCATTGCCATATTAAGGAAAAACCGATAATTCCCGCCAGCACTGCTTGAAAATCCACAAGAAATTATCTGAGAAAACTTCCTCAAGACCTTAAGACACTTTATAGCCTTGACTTGTTACTTAGACACTTAATAATTCTATTGGTATCTCTAATTCTCCCCACCTTTTTTACACTGTTTATACAATTTCCTACTATAATCTATTATTGTAATGTTTTACTTGAAACCCTGGCACAACAATTTCCTTCGGGATAAATAAAGTTGTTCTTATTCTTATTCGTAAAATCTAATATCTTCAATGTCTTGGAAAACAAAACATAAATCAGAAAAATTACATCATAAATTAGCTTTTTTTTAATCCAACACATAGTGACATAAACTGCAAAAAAGAGAAGATCTGCATTCCTTTTGTTAGGAATTATAAAACTATCTATCAGTGACGTGCGGTGAGGTTCATGGCTGGTGAGGCACTGACGTCATCATTGTCAGATTTACAAACATATGAACCCTCAGAGTGGCTTATTCACCATTTTATTGGCAGCAGTTGACGTGTTTGGTTAAAATATCGTATCAGCATTTTTTAAATATACAAACTATAGCATAGAAGAAAGCACATGTAAAAAAAAAAAAAACGTTATTATCTCTTACCTTTACTCATAAATGAAGTCCATGCTTCGCTCCTGCTGAAGCATCGCTAACTTGCTTGCAGAAGTCTTCCGTTTCTTTCTTCAGTTTTAAAAGTCTCTAAATGGAAATCACTGCCAGTGAAGACAGTCGTCCAAGATCGGTCCTGTTCCGACTTTTTGTTTTGAGTTTTTTCGGTGCTGAGAATGAGCGCTCCGCCGATGCTGTCGTAGCCGGAACGTTGACCTCGGGCCGGAGCAACTTTGTCGCCGTAGAAACAATTTGAATAAGATCCTTCCGGGCCAAAAAAGTTGAGAAGCTGCCCAGGAGATTTACTCTCATAACTCACCGTTTGTGAGCTATACAGCCCGATGAGATCGGGAAAAATAACCGGATGGCTGCACTTGACTTGCTAGCTGCTTACTATAGCTTGTTATTGCTAATGCTATTATTCTGTAGCCGAGTAGTGTTACTGCGTGCCTCACTTAATGTCTCTTCGCAGTCATTTTATGATTACGAGAAACATGTTACAGTTGTTGAGGAAACACATAACACACATCAGCTAAACTATGGAAAATTAGTTCATATATTTAAATTTTTTGTTTTTAATAGTGACATCCACAGAGACAGCAATTAGCTCTCGGCGCATGGCATACCGACACAGTTAGCATAGTCATGGTGTAATACATAGTGGGCTCAGCTGGTCTCTTCTTCATGTATAAACGGTAAATGCGATTTTTTTTCAGCAATTTTAAAAACAAAAAACAAAAATGAAGTTTAGTGGAAAATAACTTTATAGTACAAATCACTGAATAAATATAACCATTTTATTTATTTTTTCATTTTACTTTTTTTTTCTCCATGATGACAGGTGAGGCCCGGCCTCCCCTGCCTCTACTGACTGCACGTCACTGCCATCTATCTATCTATCTATCTATCTATCTATCTATCTATCTATCTATCTATCTATCTATCTATCTCATTTCACCTGTATATACAGTACGCACCTATAGAAATGTGCATGTGTATACTATATGCATATATATACGGACACGTAAATATATATATGTGTGTGTTTGTGTGTGTGTGTGTATACCTGTTTACCAATATACATATACATAACATTTAATTTGACCTATTTTATCTGAACACTTGTTTGCGGCTGCTGTGAGTCAGGCCGCTGTTAGCGGGCGGCTAACAATCCTCCTCCTGTGAAACAGCAATCATTTCTTCATTAGCCTTTTATTTGTTTCTAACTGTTCCACTTCAGGGGTACCTCGTACCATTTAGTCGGGTAACTCTTAATTACAAAAGGGAGATCCTGCGCCCTCCTCGCTGAAATGAATGTCCCCCACCTCAGCCGTCTTCCTCCTCCTCCTCCTCCTCCTCTCGGGCTCCCAGAGGGCGATGGCGGCGCAGAGCCGGACTGTATCTGATTGCATTTCCCCGGATTGATGAAGTTATCGGAACACTGACCACGGCGACCGGGAGCTTGTGTCGTGCGCGCCTGCGAGCTCCTTAAGCCGTGTCTATCACCCTGGAGGTGAGGAGGATTAAGAGGAGAAATTCTTTTATTTCCTATTTGTTCGGTTTTGAGATTTTTTTTTTTTTTTTTACTCCCGCCGCTGCTTTCGGACCAGGAGCCCGAGGGCCCGGCGGCTCAGCCACTATAAATTACATTGCAATGCTGTTTTCTCTGCTCTCCAGATGGCCGTTCAGGAGGCACGGCTACCTTCAGGATCTTTTCATTTTTCCCGCTGTTATTAAACAGAATGATAGAATCGCCTTCCCCTTGTTGATTCTGGGATGTCGGGGATGCCTTGACGGCAGAGGAGATATACGCTTTCGCTCTTTGCAATTCACCGCGGATTCGGCGTGGGGTTCAAAGAGCACGCCGAGGAGAAATAGCCTCTCCTGAACCTCAGGCCGATTCCGAGTCTGGTTTCACAACGTTAAGAAGGATGAAGGTCGTGCCTCGGAGCCCCGATGACACTCGGGGCTCGATGTCTCTGTCACATTCATCACTTCAATACCACAGTTCACAAAAACCCTGCAACTCTAGGTTTTGGAGACGATTGAACTATTAAAGTATAATAATATAATATATACATAAAAGATATAATATATCTTATCTATATAAAATATCTATATATCATATCTATATAAAAAATGTAATATCTGTATTGTATACATATATAGATATTATACTTTTCATATTTTATATTTATTTTTTATATATATATTACATTTTTATAGTTTTCATAATATATTATATATAGTATATACAAAAGTATGAAAACTATAAAAATGACGTCTTGTAAGTCGCTTTGGATAAAAGCGTCTGCGAAATGACTGTAATGTAATGTAATGCGAAAAGATGCTATTCTGCAACCAACTTCCATGTATATGTAAATATGAAATATGTTTATGTAACTGTCAGTGTGTGTTTGTGCCTGTGTTTGTGTGTGTTATTGTGTGTAGAAAGGGAAAGAGAAATATGTCAGTCCGTTTTCACATCTGACAGTCAATATTTGTGCTGTTGAGTTGCAAATTTCACATGCAGGGTCAAATCAAGTAAATTTGAACGCATTTTTATCCTCCTTCTTTGCATTTGCACCGTCTCATTTCATCTCATCTATTCACGGCTTCATGACCTCACAAATTTGCAGATCGTGACCAATTCGATGAAGATAGAAAAGGTGGTATTTTTCACTTTAGGTGCTTTCATTGATTTTTTTTTTTCCTGCCAAACCTCATTAGCCCCCGATAAATGTGTTAATTCGAAGAGAGTCATTTATCTGATACCGCAAAACGAAGTCTGATGGTGATCAAAAACTGATTGATCAATGGATCTATTTTCCTTTTATACAGTTCATGCATCGCCGTATCGATTGCCTTTCGCAAAGTGTGCCTGACCGGCACGTGATCAATAAACTCTAAAAGCGACATGAATATTTTTGCACACGTCACAATTGGAACTCTTTGATAAAGTCACGCCCTCGCGCAGCACCTGACACACTACATGGGACCCAAGCCCTATCGGCATCCCTCCGAAATGCGGCGTGGGTTCGGCGAAAAGGCCTTCAATCCCTTCCACAATTGATTACGTGCATTGCACTCGGTGTGCATTAATTCAGTTGGGAAGCATTAAAAAGAAGAAGAATGCTCAGCCTTGCAAATGGCGAACTATGACTGTCAACTGCATGATGTATGGTATCTTATTATATTCCCCTCATTATGATTAATAACATAGGAAGGGATCCTCCATTCTTGTCAAGATGGGAAATGTAATTAGCTGCCTCGGCTGGCCCTGCAGCCAGGCCTCCTCTTGGCTGCTTCCCCTTCCCCGAGATAAAACAGCGGGTTTACAGCAGGAGACACAGCATCTCTTGCATGTAAAATCTGGAGCCGGTTGAAATCAGCCCCAACCCCCTCCGAGCTCTGAGGTTCACATCCACCATCTTGTTAATCTTTTATTTTTTATCGTCAAACGCAGTACGGTTCTGTATTACCGAGTGTCTGTGAAAGTTCGCCTTCGTGGCGAGGTAATACCGTGAGAAAACCACTAAATATCACTTTTCCTTACATTTCAGGTGAATTTACATTCATTATACTTCCAAGATATTTACCATCGGCGCAGTCTTCGGAGAAGGCGCCGAGGAATGTGGGAATTTGTGGCGTTGCACAGAGCACTGTACTGGGGCCTAAAATTTTCTTGGAAACAAAGGAATTTTGTGAATGATGGGTCTGCGGTGTAGATGTAGGTGACCAAAGGGTTTGCCATTCTCTGCAGCTCACAAGAGAGCAAAAAAGTAGTATTCCATCTAAGAAATCATAACATTTGAAATGACCCTGGCAAGGACGACCGAGCATCTGTGACATTGTCATGGTCCTTAAAAAAACGATATTCAAGGCTAACGCACGGAATCAGAGACGGTACCATAAAATAAATGTTGCTTTTTATCCGGACCGCGATGCCAAACGAGGTGGAAGAGAAAGCTGCATTTCTAGCCACGAGCACTTGTTTTCCGCACTGCTAATACCGCCTATAGCAGGGGTGTCAGACTGTTTTCCGGCGAGGGCATAATGGCATAATATCAGCATAATGGTTGCCGTCATAGGGCCACATGAATAACTGGAACTAAATGTAATGTCAGATCAATGCAACAACTCCTTCATGTTAAATAACGCATTCAGATCCAAAATGTTACATATGCATTTGCATAGGTGTAAAAAAAACATCGCTCTGTTAACAAAGCTAGCTTTTGCTGCTGTGGTGATTTTGGATGCAGCTTTGGTGAACACATTCTGCTGCCGTCGTAGTTTGGATTTTAATTCTTGGATAATTTGTTGTTTTTCTGGAAGGCTAACTTTAGCTTACTTAGCTCCGTGTTTGGACATAGATTGGACTCTTTGACAACTGACGCTGCCTCATAACACAGAAAAAAAATACTGTTATTTCTCCTTCAAGCACAAATGCATTAGTTTTCCTGTCTTTCTTGAAACAGCCTTCCATCTGCATCAACTTTTCTCTTCCTGGAAATTTAGGGATCCTTTGCATTTCTCAATTCCACTTGTTGAAACGCTGCGATCTAATGTCGGGATGCCGTCATTTTGCAGGTAACATGATCGGCATGAATCATGGGAAATGTAGTTTATGGTTTGACTTATCTATTTTAAGACAATCAGACTTCTGAAGATGTTCTCGCGGGCCACATAAAATGACGTGCCGGGCCACATTTGGCCCGCGGGCCTTGAGTTTGTCACGTGGCCTACAGGGTCATAAGAAGGCGGGAGCCAATCGTAGCCGACATCGGTCAAATGGCGGGGATTAACCTCTGCCGGTCACCTGTCAATCATAGTGCCACAAATAGCCTCACAACGGCATGGACAGGGAACATTCATACTGTGAGTCGAGGGCGCTAAGAGCTGCCAGCTGTAACAATAATGTTACAAGTAAAGAAATCAAACACGTGCTATCCTACGCTTATTCACAAGTTGGCGCGCGTGTCTCATTTTGCAGACCGTGGCGTCACGTGAGTCGCGTGGCGTTTTCTACGTCATCAGCCTATGAGTGTTGAGCGAACCCTCTGCCCGCGTCAAATTTAATCACCGTAGAAGCAAAAAAATCACCATTTTAAGATGGTGAACTTTATAAACTCCTAAACGGGTCGTCCTGAAGGGCCGTGGGTTCCCCCGCGCTTGTGAATAATGGCGGGCGGTGACTCGAGCCATTCTCATGCACCTGCAATCAGCACCTGTGAGATGGATCGCAGCTAAATGTCAATTAATGCCAGCGTATCCTTACGGAGGCCCATCTGTCTTCCAGCAGGACTCGTGCCGCCGGCGGCCTGATTGCATTAATGGCTGCGGAGAGAAGTAGGAGACCCTGATGGAAGATGACGTTTTGGTCTTCATCTTTATTATATGGCCATTTTTTGGCTAATAGATTTCATGTCATCATAACATGATGCAATAATCTGCAACATCTGTGGCTAAAAAAAAAAAAAAAAAAAATCAAACCGTTTTTTTGATCGGTGATGTTCGCGAGGAATGACATTGTGAAGCAGGTGATGCGAATTTTTCCTGGCCAATCAGAGGAGAGACTGGCTAGAAAATACAAAACATCATATAAGCTTACCGAGGTGAAAAGGCGCATACTAATCTATTCTCATGAATTATTGAGGGCAAAAATAAAAGCAAAAGTGTGGAAGATGCAGGGGAGACCAGGGTTGTTGAGTGACACTGAGGAAAAGACCAAGACCAATGATGTTTAGGTTCTCTTTGGGAGCGAATAAGAATAAGAACAACTTTATTTATCCTTAAGGAAATTGTTGTGCCAGAATTTCAAGTAAAACATAACAATAATAGATAATAGTAGGAAGGAGGGAGAATAAGAAATACAAATAAAAATATAAAGTGTCAAAGTCAAGGCTATAAAGTGTTTTAAGGTCTTAAAAAGTACAAAGATTTGAATATTAGGACAGCGAACGTTGGATATTCTGGAGATAAAGTCAAAAAGAGATGGCTTCGGACATCTAATTTCGGACACCAAATTCGCACATATACTTAAGGGCCTTCTAGGCATTTTAGACTATTTCTTTATGATGAATTCTGCGTTTCGTTGGGTTCACCCTTTGGTTTTTTCCATTTCGATTTTTTCTGCCGGACTCTCGATCAGCATGCTTGTTCAGGCTCGAGCCCAGGTGCCTCTCCGAGATCTCGGGGCTTAAAACCCGCATCGCCACCTGCTGGCCTGGCATTTACGTTCACTAAAATTACACGCCGGATTAAAACCAAAATAAAACGTGACACTGACTGGGTGTCTGTGTGAAACACGATGTCACATGCGTCCTCACCGGCCGGGGTTTGAGTCCCGCTCTGCACAAGAAACACTGCATGTGTGTTTATTTTTAAAAAAAAGAAGGAAAGGAGCAGCAGCAGCAGCAGCAGAACGGCAACAACCGAAGATTGCAGCCTGTCATCCATCACCCGGCGCGCTCCTAGGACGCCGCATGGAAAACACAAACAAGCAATCAATTGTTGTGCACGCAGCTTGGGGGCCTGCTAATAGAGCACATTTATCTGACGCCGCAGCAGTAGCCCCGGCAATACTTTAATTTGAGAGACATTATATTTGAGTTAATGCCTACCAGGTTGCCGTTCAGCCGAGGCGACTTGGCATGCTTGTGAAACGACGGCGAGCCATACTGGGACTGGGACGCCGGCGTAAAAAAAGAAGGGATACCCGTTCCTCATAGTGGCTAGCCAAATGAATTTATGTGGGAATGTTTTGTTTTGTTTTGTTTTTTCATGGAGGAATATTGCAATTGCCACGGAGTAATTAGAGCTGCAATCCAGGCCCGTCTGACTTGGCAAGGGGGGGCCTGTCGCCGCCGCCGCCGCCGCCGGTTTGTCCTTCAACCGCCCCTGTGACTCCACGGAGAGAAAGAGAGAGAGAGGTGGAGACGAGGAGAGCCAGAGAGAAACCAGGCTCTCTAATAACAACGCGCCCTCAGGCCTAATGTGCCATCTCTCTCTCTCTCTCTCTCTTTTTCTCCCTCCCTCTCCATCACAGTGCCAATAGAGTTCATTTACCACAAGCCTGTTTTAGCCTCATTTCGCCAAAGAACTTTAAGCTAATTACTCAATCTCCCTCCTTCTTCACCAACGGCCTGTTTATTTCCAGTCTCTCCCGCTGACCTTCGACCCCTCCCGTCCATTACGGCGGGCAATAACGGATATCGAGCAAAACAAAGCGCCGTTTTAATGCCGGTAATTAATGTCCGTCCCTCACTTTTAGGTAAGATAATGAGCCGCATTTGTTGCGCCTGCAAAAATCATCAAAACTGTCAAATCTCTGCTCTTTTCATCGCAACTGCTAACATCTTTAATCCCCGGCTACTTGTTAAAGATCCTCAGGTCCGGCAGGATCATTGCTAACATGATAACGTTTGCACTAGGTACTACTTAAGTCATCATTTATAAAGCATTATTCCTATGTTGATAACATTAGCGCGTAACTCACGGTTATAAATGTTTTTCTATTTCGTAATAAGCTCGTCTGTAATGAGCCAAACGAGAACGTTAATAGATGCTTTGCCGGGCAGTAATAGCTTCAAGGAAGTCACATAAGTCCTTCATGAACAATTAGTAAATGCTTTCTAACTGCCTGAATTAATCATGAATCGCCACGTTGATAAGTGCTTATAAAACATTTATTAACACACTCGCTATTACCACATGTCCGAAGGATTATATGTAATAAATGTTCACCCGGTTGGTTAATCGTTAAATCGCAGTTTGTAACCGATCTGATGAAAATTGCTCAGTGATTGGTTTGAAATTAATAAGGTGATTAAAAATGGTCAGCTGTCAAATTAAAATATCTAATGAGCTCATTGAAATCACACACCCATATTAATACTGGAATAGTGAACAATACATGTGATGAATGTGTCATTACTCAAGCAAAAGTAGCAAAAAGCTATTAGAGAATATTCTACATTCAACTTCCAGATCCTTCTCCCTTCCTTAGGGATGCTCAATTTTACCTCACAAACAAATTTGGTTCTTAAGCATCACTGTGCAATGTTTTTAGATGAATTATAAATTACGAAAAATAATGAAAAAAAAAAAGACATTCTGATTTTTGTGTTTTCTTATTTTGCCGAACATTACATTACATTACATTGCATCTGGAAGACGCTTTTATCCAAAGCGACTTACAATAGAGGACATAGGGACTGCAAATACACTTGCAAATACACGAATACAAATACATGAACATGTATGGGGGTTATAAAAATAAAATAAAATAAAATAAAATGAAATAAAATAAAATAAAATCATGAAATCAACAAGGAGTGTTTAAAGCACCCAGTACTGATATGATAAATCAAGAAGTGACTTGAATTAAAAGTAGTCACTGGTCATTCAGATACATTGGCTGTGACTATGATATCATAAAATATTAAAAACTAAAAATAATAAAAAGGGAAACTAATGAAAAATGGTCAGTGAAATGAGGCAAACTTGATGAACAAAAATATTTTTCATGGCGGAGCCTGATCTCGGGCCCTGCGGAGGCGTGACGTGACGTGACGTGACGTTGGCCTCGTTGGCGCGTACATGCTCGCCAACTCATCATGTGACGTCACGATGAATCCTTCTCAAAATGATATTAGAATAATGATGATGAAAACAATAGTAATACTATTTTAAGTACTTCTTTAAATACTGAAAATACAGATACAAAGTGTAAATGTAAATACTTGATTTTATAGGGCTTACTACTTTTTATTTTATATACATTTATACTTATATAAAATACAACATTTAAATAAGTGTATATATGTATATTTATATTATTTATATTTTTTTATTATTTATATTTTTTATATTATTTAAAATGTATATTATAATTTATATATCCTCGCACTATCGCCGTCCTCCACGGGACCAAAACAGGAAGTGACGTAACGCGTGTTTACGCGGACTCATGGTCACGGACGCCCGTGGGTGTTTGTCCTACGGACTGGTGGCTATTGAGATCGAAGTGCGTGTCTGCAGAATTTATTGATTTGGAAAGGGATACGAATGATTTTCAATCTTTTACACCAATGCAGAATCACTTTTAGTTTTTCGTGTCGAGGCTGGAATCCCACACCCACTCCCACGACTTCATCACGTCCAACTCCTCTGTGTCCGCGCCCTCGATGAAAATGGTAGTAGATAAAATAGATGGTCTTTATCAAAGTAAATCTGATTCACCTTAACAGCTGACGGGGATGGGTGGCGGTTCAGGGGGAGGAAGAGGAGCCGTTTCCTGTAATTCACTTTAAGGTTCACCAACTTACTCAATAAAAAGCCCCGGCCAGGAATCTAACTGATGTCTAATCGATAGGATTATCTGAGGGGGGAGAGAGAGAAGAAATGAATCGGTCGTTTTCCATTAAAAAGTCTAAGGAGGAATAAAGTTGCGAGATATCGCGTGGAAAAAATGAAGTGAGTGGGTTTTATGTTACGATGTAGTTTTCTGTCGATTTTCCTCCAAGCACTGGCTCCTCTGAGGTAGCCTGTCTATACTACTACTACTACTGCTACTAACAACAACAACAATAAAAATAATTATTGTCATTACTATCATTATTATTATATCCACGACCCTGAGCCCAAGATAAGCGGCAGATGAGGAATAATAATAATAATAATAATAATAATAATGATAATAATAATAATAATAATAATAATAATAATAATAATAATAAAAATAATAATAATAATCACAACCCTGAGTGCAGGATAAGCAGCAGAAGATGAATGGATGGATAGATGGATGGATGGATGGATGGATGGATGGATGGATGGATGGATGGATGGATGGATGGATGATAATAATAATAATAATAATAATGATAATAATAATAATCACAACCTTTAGTGCGGGATAATCGGCAGAAGATTGATATTAATAATAATTATTATTATTATTATTATTATTATTATTGTTATAATCACAACCTTGAGTGCAGGATAAGTGTCAGAAGATTGATGATAATAATGATAATGATAATGATAATAATAATAATAACAACAATAATAATGATAATAAAAATGATGATAATAATGATAATCCTGAGTACAGGATAAGTGGCAGAAGATAGAAAATGATAGTAATAACTAATAATGATAATAATTATTATAATAATGACAATAATGATAACCCTGAGTACAGGATAAAGGGCAGAAGATAGAAAATAATAATTATTACGTTAATAATAATAATAATAATTACAATAACACCAATAATAATAATAATAATAATAATAATAATAATACCCACGACCCTGAGTGCAGGATAAGCGGCAGAAGATGGATGGATAATAATAATAATAATAATAATAACAATGATAATAATAATCCCTTTGTGCCAAACCTGCATTTCAGCTGTCTCTCCTTGTTTTTTTTCACACATTCTTTCACCTCCTCTCCTCCTCCTCCTCCTCCTCTCCACTCCGTCCAGCCTCTGGTCGTCTGATCCGACCAGGAGGCGCCACATTCTCCCCTGAGGGGCGCCGGGGAGTCAAGGACTGAAGCCCCCAGGACGCGGAATAATGTAACTCTACTCCAAAAGACAGAGAAAAAGCGAGGGGGCAAGAAAGAGGAAAGTGTTTCCCGGTGCATCCGGATGCTCCGTGGATTTTTGCAGAAAAGCATCACCTTCTGTGGACTCGGTTTTCCCTTGTCCGCCCGGATGCGGTGGTGTTTGTCTCCACGCAGGTGGGGAATCACCTTGGGTTGGTATGTGAGTGTGTGTGTGTGTGTGTGTGTGTGTATGTGTGTGTGGTGTCTCTCACGCGTCCTTGCGTGTCGAATTTACATGAAGAATTTTCCCACGCGTGCAGCTCCGGCACTATGACCGGCAATGGCGTGAAAAAATTAAATCAAAATAACAAGTGGTTTTGTTTTAAAACAACAGGATTAGTTTCAGAGAAACACGCGTCTTGCAGTAACGCGCATGCGCAACCATGTCGAAGGCCCCACTTCACGAGTGGACATTCATTTGAAATGCCAATCAATCTGATCAATCCCTTCAAACTATATTTTGAATATATGTATTCATATATACACACACAACTATACATACACATCTGTAGTTTGTTTTTATTTAAGATAATTTCATGCAACAAGTGTTAATAACCACTGAAAATTAAGTTTGGCCATTTAGCAAATTTATAAATAATTGAATATTTAAAGTGTTAAAGGTGTAAGCACTATTTAATTAACAACATAACAGGGAAAAGAAAGGGAATGTGTAAAAAGAGAGAGAAAACATCCTCTTTATTTATTCTTGAAAAGAAAAACGGGGAAAAAGCGGTCTCTTCCATGAAACTGATTGTTTTGAACATTTCTTTGGATAGTTGTCAGAGCCGAAGGCCGCAGAGAGTGCAGCCTCTCCTGCCTGACAGCCTCTCTCCTGAAATTTAACCGGCATATAGGAGATGGGAAGAGAAGGAGGAGGAAGAGGAGGAGGAGGAGGGTGACAGGCCACAACTACCAGCACTCTCCTCCTCTCGTCTGGGATCGTTTCGGCTGTCAATTCCAATGCGCCCGTTATCGGACAACGTAAAGTAGAAGCATCCATTATCAGACTCTTTCTCACCCGACTCTTCCCTTCCTCTTTTATTTTTCCTCTTTTTATTTTTTTATTTCCCCCCCCCCCCCAAAAAAAAGAAATAGCAACTAAATTGAATAAAAATAATAATCGGTAGAAATAAATAAATAAATAGATAGATAGATAGATAGATAGATAGATAGATAGATAGATAGATAGATAGATAGATAGATAGATAGATGGATAGATAACAAAAAAAAATCGATAATCAATGCTGCTGATAATGATGATGTGTGCTGGCTTGTGTTTAGAAACAAGGTTGTCAAACGCAATCGGACGAGCGTCATTACGTGATTGTAAAAATTCGATCATTTATATTATTGTTGGATTTTCAAAAACACGCAGATCGAGAGACTCGGCAGGAAGTGAACATTTCGCCACCAGCTTGTTTGTTTTTTTTCTACTTTTACTTTCTTTTTCCAGAACATCAGTGAAACCCCCACCAAACACACACACACACACATACATATATATAAATATACCAGGCACACTGCTTTGCTGCTGAATTTACCGACCATCCTTTCAGACGTCGTGCAGACGGATCTGAGGATACAAGGTGGGACCAAAACCGTCCCCCCTCTTTCCACGAAGGTCACTAATACACGGGTGGGTGGGGGACTGTGACAAATTCCTTTTGTCTCCGCTTTGCTGGTACTTTATTACCCAGACGAGCCGCTTTGCCTGGAGACACCGATTCATCACGCGCAGCCGGTAACCACGGATATAGCCTTCGGGCAAACACACACACACACACACACACACACACACACGCACACACCTCTGTGTATGTGTGTGTGTGTGTGTGTGTGTGTGTGTGAAGCGGGTACCGCTTAATTGACAACTGGGTTTTTATTGCATTAGAAGAATTCCTGATTACACTTCTGCAGCTTTTAAAGGAAAATCAGCAGAACCCCTATTGGCATATTCTATAACAATTATTGCAAACCATAATCATCCGTTTTCTTTTTCATTATTTCATTTTTTTTCAAAAATAAGGCTGTTCTAAATGGGTCTGTGCAGGCGCATCAGTCAGACGCGGCTCTAATGATCCTCATAGGAGAGAGGAAGGAGAGGAAAAAGCAGGAAGCCCTGATGGTTACAGATGAGGACACTTGAAGTTAAAGAATAAAAGTGCTAATTCAGGAGGAAACCTCACCTCCGGGTTTTTAATCACAATTTAGAAAAAAGAAGAGAGTTTTCAGAAAAAGAACAAACAAAGAAATGTCCCCACTCTCTCTCTCTCTCTCTCTCTCTCTCTCTCTCCATGCTACTCCATTCCCACCTACCCACTCCTCCCTGTATTAAATATAATAAATATCAATGATTGCGGAGTTAATTAAAAAGCGGGGGGTTAAAAGGTGACGGTGGAGTTTTAAGACTCCCAGTTTGCGCATAAGAGATCGGATGACTTTTTAAAAGTCGTTTGAATTCCCAGGTCCCGCAACTGACCCGAGGGAACCTCCGCTGAGGAGGATCTGATCAAATTCACACAAAGCTTCACGGTGGGCTTTCTTTATTTTTATTTTTTTAAATAATAATCGTGCATTTTTAGCGGTAGCAGAAATATATCTGTTAATTGATTTATTTATTTATTGCTGATTTTCTGGAGTCAGGCCATGACATGATGTAAGAATAATGAAGCAAAATGTGTTTTATCGATGTTTAATCAGTGAACGGGGTTTAAAAGATTTTAGGGGAATAAAAAACTGAACATTACTGCTCAAAACAACTTCCTAAACTTCCTAAACACCCAAACTCTCTAAAGAACCAAAATAAATAAATAAATGAAATAAATAGAAATAAAAACAAAATATCTCAAAATACGAAAAGGTCAATATGTCTGTAGAAAAAAAAATAGCACACAAATATCGACATCTGAAATTTGTTTTTGTTTCTTTTTTTAACTTGTGAGGGAATTAAAGGGTAGTCCTGGTGTCAAAGGTGCACCTCAGTGTCCATAAAATGAAAATATTCTGGAATATATACTGTAGTTCATATAAATACATGTACATTTACATATATATTCATACATATATGCATACACATGTATGTATATATATGTATACGTGTATATATGTATCGATAAAAGCACACATCATCCATTTTTTTTGCCCTAATTTGACAAACTAATCTGTAATCTGACTCCAGTAGTATTCCAGAATAAAATGGTTTACTGTTAAAATTAAAGTTGAAATGGCGAATTAATCGACTGTCACTTCATTCAGCAATGCAAATGACTCACAACTTGTATTTACTCGGTAGCTGGATATAACGGAGGCCGAATCAAAGAGAAATCACCCCAAAAAGTAGTTTGTAAGTAAAAGTCCACTGAATTATGACAACTTTAAATTTAAATTCAAATTATTCCAATATTCCTAAATAATTGCAAATGTTTTACGTTTAAACTAAATCAGATGATGCAAAAATATCTGCGTTAGTTGAAACAAAGTGAACCCCCCCATGAACACACACACACACGCACACACACACTTTACTGTGTGTCACTGAGCTCTCCCATTCATTTGATCCTCGAGCGCCAATGTAAACAGAACAGCCAGCAAATAGCAGCCACACGAACACACGCACACACACACACACACACACACTCACACAAACACGCACACACACACACGCATACGTAACCCCAGTTATGTTGATATGGCAATTGATTTTGATGCTTCCCTCCCCCCCCTCTCTCTCCACCTCGCAGGCGAAAATTAGAATAGCCACGGAAAAATAAATTAAATATTCAATCCCTGCATCGTGTGTGTGAACGTGTGTGTTTCTCCTCTCCTATCACGGTGATTATCATGAGTCATTTTTATCTTCTTGTGTAAATCGAGCCCGGGGTAAGTCTAATGCGCAACTTCCGGTAGGGTCTATCGAGCTATCCATTCAGTTAAAACTTTTTTTTTATGAAATTAGAAATAACCAGAGCATGAGTTATTATTAGCCGAAAGGTGGATGAAATTCTACGAAAAATGACACCGAATGTGAAATGATGGAAATTTCGAAGTCAGAAATGACTGGGAGTTTCGGGACCAAAAAAAAAAAAAAATTCAAATTGATATTCAACTTAGAAAGGTTGAAAACGGCTCGTGATTCATATCTATCGATCCATTTATCTATCATCTATCTGTGTGTTATTTCTGTGAAATAATACATGAGTTGGACATTTACAATCGGGCCTGAACGAGCCGTCACTATCAATGGAGTCATGGCTGCTTGGCGCGCAACAGATCGCTCCTTCAACGTCTCATTCACATAAATCCGGTCCAGTATTTGTTGCATCCCAGTCGCAAACTATGACGAAGAGTTAAAATAAGGAAAAGGGGGTGAGGCCTGTTTGAAGGCCGGAGACGACGTGTAACCGTGGAAAAAGATGAGAAAGAAAATGAGATTTGATCCTAATAAAACCCGGGCGAAAAAAACACGGACGCAACTGCTTCACTCACTGACTAGATGCCCAGGAATAGTTGATTTTAAATCGTGAAACTGTGGGAGAAAAAAAAAAAAAAATCAAATGAACCGACGAATATTCATTTTCACGGTTATTCTTTATAAATCGTTCAATCCGCCGGTGCCATTAAAAGGCGACTTACCACCCACCCCCTCCCCCTCCCTCTCCCGTTAAACACCGGTACGCCGGTGGGAAATAAATGAAGCCGCTGCTTCTTTAAGAGGAGCGCATAGAAGGAGAGAGAGAGAGAGAGAGAGCGCGGATGAGGAGGAGGAAGAGTATGGAGGGGTGGGGCAGCAGGGAGGGGGGTTGAGGAGGAGGGATTGGGGTGGGTGGGTTGGAGGAGGAGGGGGGGGTCGGCTGGCCGGATGATCGAATGGCAGCTTTTACGCAGAGGGTCGGTCTCACCTGCTGAAACGCGCTGCAGCCTCCAAAGCGGCGGAGCCTCCGAGCTCTCGGTCCGGCAGCACCTCCACGGGGCCATGGCTCCCTCCCGCACCCCTCTGCGGGTTTTCTCGCCTCTATTTTGACGCTTAGAGACAGCGTGCTTTTATTTTTGTCTTGGGTTGAACGCATGCGAAAGAGTCTTCTGCTTTTGTATGTGTGTGTGTGTGTGATCGTTCACTCCACCGGAGTGGGGTGAACAAAGCGCATCAAGATCCTCCGGAGAGCCAACCGCCTCTCCTGATGACAAGAAGTTTGTAGAAAACAACGACCATCGCGGATTTTTCTTGCGCGCAAACGCGTCTGGATAAAGCAAAAACGCCTCCTGCTTGTTCCACGCGTGGGGCGGGGGGGGGGATCACGCCGTGAAACATGGAATACGCCGTTTCTTAGCAAGACGGATAGGCGTTTATTTGATTTTTTTCTGCTTTTGATAAGGGAACGTTAGAACCCCCCGACCCTCCCACTGCCGGACAAATACGACGACAATAAGAGCAATTATGGCGCGGGTTTTTTGGACGCGCCACGCCGCGGGTTTTCCTGGAAGCGGGCCCACGCCGATGTGTGAAAATTAACCCGTGAAGAAGAGACTGGGAAGAGAGAGAAAGAGAGAGTGAGGGAGAAAGAGAGGGAGCGAGGAGGAAAGAGAGAGAGAGAGAGAGAGAGAGAGAGAGAGAGAGAGGCAGAGAGCGGCCGGAAGCGGCTGCGGCGCCGGTCACCCGTTCGACGCGCGTCCGTCCGCCGGGAGGCCGCGGCAGGATGGAGCACACCGGGATCGAAGAGGTGAGCCAGACACACGCGCAGCCGCACGAACCGATCAGCTTCGGGATCGATCAGATCCTGAACAGCTCGGATCAGTCCAGCGGCTGCTTGCTGCCCAACCGGACCGGCGAGCCGGACTACGCGCTGGCCTCCGCCAACGTCTACGGCGGCGGTTATAACGGCGTCTACAACCCGGCCTGCTCTATGGCGGCGGCGGCGGCGGCGGCGGCGGGTTTGGCCGGTTCCTACAACGTCAACATGAACATGAACGTCAGCATGAACATGAACATGAACGTTAACGTCAACTCGGGCGGCGCTGGAGGAGGAGGAGGAGGAGGAGGAGGAGGCGGTGGAGGAAGTGGAGGAGGAGGCGGAGGAGGAGGCGTCGGCGGCGGGGTGATCCGGGTACCGGCTCATAGACCCCTGCCGCCGCCGCCGCCGCCGCCCCCGGTGCCCAACGCCGCCGCCGCGCCACATCAGCACCCTCCGGGCATCGGGCCCGGGATCCCCGCTGTGCCCGGGATGGGGATGGGGAACGCGGCCAACTTCACCTTTCCGTGGATGGAGAGCAGCAGGAGGTTCGCCAAGGACAGGCTGACGGGTAAGTGTTTCCGGTCACAACAAAAAAACTACAAAAAAATAAAAGCGCGAGCCCCCCGGAACACCTGTGCGTTTCCGGTCACAGAAACGAGCGAAAACAAAAACAAAAAAACGGAAAATAAAAGCGCGCAACCCTTGGAATACATGTGCGTTTCCGGTCATAGAAACGAACAATAACAAAAGCAAAAAAAAAATAAAAATAAATAAATAAAAGTGCGCACTTACGGAACACCTGTGCGTTTCCGGTCATTTAAAAAAACGCAGGAAATAAAAGCGCGCGCCCCCCACGGAACACCTGTGCGTATCTGATCTTAGAAACGAACAAAAACAAAAACAGAAAATAAAATTGCACACCCCTTGGAACACCTGTGTGTTTCCTGTCATAGAAACAAACAAAAACATAAAATAAAAGTGCCCACCCCTGGAACATCTGCACGTTTCCCGTCATACAAAAAAAAAAAGAAAATAAAGGCGCGCGCCCCCCGGAACACCTGCGTGTTTCCGGTCATTAAAAAACGAACAACAACAACAACAAAAAAACAAAAAACAAAAACAGAAATTAAAAGCGCACACTGCCGGAACACCTGTGCATTTCAGGCCATAAAAAAAACAACGGAAAATAAGAATGCGCGTTCCTATGCGCTTCATTCAAAACGATCAGAATCAGCAAATCACAAATTCAAATGACATATCATTAAGTTTGGGCCAAAAACGGATCAAATTGTCACAAGTCACCGTCACGGTGCGTAGGTTTTATTGCGCGGCCTGATGGAAGAGGGCAGAGATATACATGGACGCGCAGATGAATCACGCATCGGACCATCACTCTCCATTTACGGCAGGATGAAGGGCTGATGTTGTTTCCTCCTGCAGGATGAATGGTTCGACTTCTCTCCACCACCCGATTGACAAATCCGGAAGTCACGTGATCTCCGATAAAGCTCTATTAATTTCAAGATATGTTGATCGCAATCAAATCGATAACCAATGACCATTTACTTTTATTATATTTTCAATATTAACGTCACGCACTTGCATTGAAATCCCGCTGTTGAAATCATTGGGAGCTCCTCTCCCTCTCCTGCCGAAATAACCCTAAATATAGATTTGTGGTCATATTTTTGTGAGCCACGCGATCATAATCCTCAATTTATCAATTTGACTTTTGTCGAATAGCAGTTTAACGGCATAAATTCATGTCGTTATTAAATTGAATGGGTGGACGTTTGTCGAGTGGGGGGGAATTCTGTTCTAATCCAAGGTGGAAGCATCAGTCCTTCATTACAGGGCTAGTTATTTCTCTCTCTCTCTCTCTCACACACACACACACACACACACTCTCACTCTCTCTCTCTCGCTCTCTCTCTCTCTCTCTCTCTCTCTCTCTCTCTCTCTCACACACACACACACACACACACTCTCTCTCTCTCTCTCTCTCACACACACACACACACACACACACACACACACACACACACATATATATATATATATATATATATATAAATATGTGTGTGTATATTTCCCAAATGTATCCAAATTATTGGGATAAAAAAACTTGAAAATCAGATGAATGTTAATGGCATTAAAACTATTTATTATTTATTTCAATATTTCAGTTGATTGATAAACCTATTTTATCATGTAAGTGACTAATAGACGAATAGACTTTGAATGACCGTTTTTTTGGGAGGGTGCTGATATGTATTCTACTCTAATTATTTTTCTTGTGTGTAAAGAACTTTGAAGGAAAACACTTCATTTTGAATATGTAGTATTGTTTAATTCTCCGGAGTATGTGATTTTAATAATAACGAATATGGCGAAAATTATTAACATACTACTACCACTAACAACACTACAACAATAACAATAACAATAACAATAACAACCACCATTACCACCATCATCATTCATCATCCTCACAATAATAATAATGATAATAATAGGATTATAGTCAACTAGAAAGTTAAGTTATTGTTACGATATACAAATATAGATTGTAATCGAATCATGATATTATTGGCTGTTGAATTTAGTGAAGGGGGAGGTTGGCGGTCACATGATATCATCGTTATGAAATGAAAATAAAGATGGTCATGGATTGGGACCCCCCGACACACATACACACACACACACACACACACACACACACACACACACACACACACCCTCGAACCCCGCATTAAATATTGACCATTCCGTTTTTTCCTCATGTTGAATTATTCAATACCGGGGGTCTGTGCGTTGTTGGCGGAGGGATACAGTGCAAAGAGCCTTATCCGTTCCGCTCATAGTCGCCGTGGGGCTCCGTGTAAATCACACACACATACACACACACACACACACACACACACACACACACACACACACACACACACACACACACACACACACACACACAGTTTACTATAAAAGACACATAATCAAATGGACTATCATCTATCCCTGATGGGCAGCCCTGTTTCTTGTTCTTCCGCTTCTTGTTCCTCTTTTTATTCTTCTACGAACAAAAAAAGTAGCTTTTAACACTAAATATCGTTAATGCCCCCGACATTGAACCCCGGTTTTTCTCGGATGACATTAATTGAAGCTTCTCGACGTCGCTATCCTCACACGCAATAAAACAGATTTAAAAAATAAATCTTGTAAACAGACACTCCCAAATAAATGCTCGTAAATTCCAGCACTGTGGGATTAATGTGCGAGCTGTGAAGTGTATAATTATAATTTAACGCCCACGCATCTGAAAATAATCTATCCCGTGTATTCTGGGATTACCCCACGGCTTCATGAACGCGAAGGGCTCGTATAGTTATATTTGAAATACCCCTGAACACACACACACACACACACACACACACACACACACACACACACACACACACACACACATATCTTCGTGGATCGTTTCGCCCCGTCGTGCCAAAAACACTAAAACGGCTGAAAACAAAGATGGGCGATGAAGAAGCGCGTCTGTAAAAATTAAAATTATCATCAAAACCAGTTCCCCCTGATTGATAATCTCACTTTATAGCAGCGGAGAGAATAAATACATTTGTTTATTTGTTTGGCTTTTTTTTCAATTTTATTTCCGCATCTCCTCGCTGAAGTGATGACAGAAGAAAGTGTCCCTGCCTTCTCTTTCCTCCCCTTCTTTTTTTTTTTTATTCCAGATAGTGTAATAAATAGCAATATATGTTCTTCTTATATTTCAATATCCCCCTTTAGAATCCTTGGCGGGTGTATTTATTAGATTGCTACAAAGGTAATATCCGCAGTGGGGAAGGCAGGTCCTGTCACCGGGAAGTGTTATTAACTATAAGTGGTTTTTATTATGGGAAACAGATTCTCCACGGCGGCCTTTTATTTTTCTGATATGCTTATGTTAAATCGCATTACCCGCCCGCTCCTCCTGTATTCTCTGCCATTTTCTTGTTTTATTATTATTTCACCGCGGATATAGAAGGCTTCCCTCGCCCTCTTTCCCTCTGCCATCTGTTTATTATTATATATGTATGTATATATGTATATGTATATATATATATCTATGTGTGTGTGTGTGTTTGTGTGTGTGTGTGTGTGTGTGTGTGTGTGTGTGTGCCCTTGCAAATCAGTTACTGAAGGACAAATAATCACAACAACAATAATAGTTGTGATGATAATAATGGCCCAGATTATAAACACAAAATAGTAAAATATGATAATAATGGCCCAGATTATACACACAAAATAGTAAAATATAATTGCAATAGACAAGTTATTGATTATTTAGTATGGTAATCTTTTTCTAATGGAATGGACTCTTGTTTTTAAGAAAGAGAGGCGATTAGTTCCTGGTCATGTTGGATAAGTATCAGCCACAGTTCGGATTTTATTAAAATGAGAGTTCATTTCTTGTGTCTGTGGATGTGCGCGATCCAATTCACGCAAAACGGTGATTTCCCGAGAAAAAAAAATCACCTATTCAAGAACTTCACATTTCTTATCTTGAACTCAGAACGAGAAAAAAAAAAAAGCTGCGGACAGTGAACACACCCGAGTGCCATATTAATACAAGGGATTATTAAAGGGTTATTTCCACCCGTGTTTTCCCTCAGGGTGATCGCGGATCTGCAGGGATAGGCTGTTGCTGCACCCCCCCCCTCCCTTCCCAACACACACACACACACACACACACACACACACACACACACACACTCTGACTGCATGGGTTAAGTGTATTTTTCCTCCAAGCCCCCCCCCTCACCGCACTGCGCCTGCTCCGTTACTTAGCCCGCAATGAGCTTCTTCATGCCGCATTACCGAGCCCGTAGGGCCGCTCTGGTCCCAGAACGCGGGGCCCTGAACGCCGCACGATTCTGCTGTAGTGCGAACGGAAAAGCATCTTATCGAGAAAAGTCAGAAAAGACCCTTTCAAAGAGTAGGTTTGATTAAAAATAAAATTTGAGGTCGGCTTGAAGTGGATTGTTGGGGGTGGTGGTAGGGCGCGCCAGAGTGTGTGTGTGTGTGTGTGTGTGTGTGTGTACATCTATAGGAATATTATTGAAACATTATGGGAATATCGTCACCATAAAGCCGTGATTAAATACCACGGTTCCTCCCTCCGAGTCCCAGTAGAAACACAACAGGGGTACAATTACCATTTTCACCGTTACGGAGAACCGGAGGGCCGCGCTCTGCGAAACCTGATAGGGTTACCATGGGAACGATCGTAGAGAAGATTAGAAATAATAATTAGAGGGATTTAAAAACAAAAGAGTCGATTTAGCTGCAGTTTAATGGACGGTGAGGTGGGTTTTTCTTCATTATTTGAGTCCGGCGCTTCCGACGTGACCTACTTCTGCAGCTCCCCCCGCCCGTCTCGACTCTTTTTATTCACGTATTAATTGTTTTACACTAAAACAAACGTTTTTTTTTTTTTTGTGTTTCCTTTTAAATAAATGCCTCTTTGCGCATCATGCGGCTACAGTAGCCGCAGTAGCAGCAGTACGCACTCCTCCCTAGGACCCCCTCCTTCTGTGGAGTGGGAGTGGGAGTGGGGGTCCATTGTGCGTGTTTTCTATATTCATCGTGGCTCCATGTGAGCTTTGGTGACACGACAACGAAAACAAATAAACAGCCTGTACGACACCGGGGGGGGTTGAGGGAGGTGAGAGGAGAGACATAGCCGGATTTTTGTCTCTCTATCCGCATTAGGCCAGAAATGAGAATGTGGCCGGGGAGTAGATCCATGGCCAAAAAAGATCCTGTTACGCGCATTGATCTCCTGTTTACCCGCTGCTGACAAAACAGACAGGATTTACAGATATTTTATAATGCATGTGTGTGTGTGTGTGTGTGTGTGTGTGTGTGTGTGTGTGTGTGTAAGTCTTACTAATACCCGGATGGAAGACGGTTGCAGGTTTAAAAAAAAAAGCACGGTGTTGTTTTTGCAGCGGGGAAAACATGTGATCAATGTAAATTATCTGTAGTTTAATTTGTAACGTACACGGTTTTAACGCACGAATGTGCAAATACTTACCTTATGTTTGGAAGGAAGATGTTGTTACGGTGAAATATCGCATTGCTAAAATAAAAGTGACATTTCTTAGATGAAACTGAGACATTAACCTAGTAATACTATGAAAGAAGGCCATTCATTGAACCTCCCTTTATTATAATTATAATCTAATTTTTAAAAATCAAGTCCAGTTGTGGATTGATAATTCATTACAGGGGGAGATTTAGAGGTTGTAAATGTTGTTGTTGTTTGATTGTATGGCATTGTTGTACCAGGATTAACCCCAAGGATGTGTGTATTTGTCAAGGGATTGGTAATACACACACACACACACACACACACACACACACACACACACACACACACACACACACACACACACACACACACACACACACACACACACACACATTTAAACACACTGACATGATCATGTGAAACACGATATTGACTCAGATAGATTTTACAGTCAAGATATAAATATAGACAGAGGATACTGCTGTGTGTAATACATAAGGTAGTTGGGAAAAAAGTTTTAATTTGTTTCGCAGACAGGTTTTGACGACCGATCAATTCAGTTGCAAAACTGCCACCAGTTTACAAAAATTGGACTTTTTGAATGTAAACAATTTCGTGAGTCAGACTGAAAAGGAACAATCATGTGAAATCCAGGGCGTTTTCTCTAAGTTTATCAGCGCCATTGCTCAAATGATCGTACTTCTATTTGTTGTGAGTTGTTGAATGAAAGATATTTTATTTTAAAAAAAAAACATATACATGAAATGTAGAATCTTTACAATTCTTGTTCAAGTAATTTGTGATGAAACTGCTGCCGTCTAATGAAACAACTGTGATTGCAATTTCAGTTTTTATTTTGCCTGTTTGAAAAAGTTGTGGTTGATTTCTATGTTTGTGCTCCTGGTTTTTGTAGACTTGATAACATTTTTGGAAAATATCAAACTGCTGAGTGTGAACATCAGAAGGCCCTTAAAGATAAACGCATGAGAAAAATGGCAATACAGTTAAGATTTTATGCGGAATTTTTGCGAATGCATTGAAAGAGATCTCATCCGAATGGTTAAAGTTAATTTTACCATGTGTATTTCTATCAAAATAGCAAAAAGCGACATTTTCGAAACGGTTGATTTCTTCCGTTTTCTTCGTCTGATTCAACGCCTGTCTCTCGTTCATTGTAATTCTAATTATAAAGTCTAACTAAAAAAACAAAACGCCCGGTGAGTTTACATCTGGGATTGAAGCAGAAATCCCCCGAAATTGTCCTCGGAGATGAAGTTTTCGAGGTTTCACAGCACAGAACTGGTTATTAATTCATACTTTCCTTCCCATTTTGTCAATGAACAACCCTAATGGCTTCATTCTGACCGACTGGCTTGTATCAGCTTGATTTATCTCCCTTTACCGAGCAGCCCTGTCACTTATTTTCCTAAATGGCAGATATCTCATTTTGAAACCTTTTTTTTTTTTTCTCCCCCTCCTTCTCCTTCTTCTCCCTCTTCCCCTCCCTCTTTCTCCTCCAAACGCTAAGTTAAGAGACTAGCAGTAAATCCCATTAAAGCAGATTCTGTTCATCATTCAGGCCTCCTTCATGTGATTAGTTGCTTTGCGTCGGTGCCCGACTGGCTGCTGCTGCTGCTGCTACTGCTGCTCCAGATGTGGGACCTCACTGTGTCTCCCTTTCCTTTAGGGGAGCAGGCAGAGGAGAGCCGAGCAGGAGAGGCTACAGGGGGGGTGGGGGCCGCCGGGTCCCTCTGCCCTCTCCCCAAGGGAGACATCGGCAGGGTCCCCGTCTGGAGCACAATGGAGACTTTAACTAAATGCTATTACCCCGAGCTCGCTCACCTGCGAGACGGCAATGGCCTTCTTGCAGATTATTCTTTCCCAAAGGGGGCTTACCCAGGTGAGTCGCCCCCGCCCCCCCTTTTCCCCGTCGCACAATTCAGTTGCCCGGCATGAATGCGTGGTGAAAATGAGAGCTGGGTTTTTGTTACATCGCTATAAATGTGTTTCAAATGTCTTTGCTTTGAAAACCGGCTTTTAAAAATTGTCCGGATTTGGATTAATGCGGAAAACCCAGCGTGCCGTTCTGTTTTTTCGTTGTTGTTTTTTTTTTTTTTTTTTTTTTTTTTTTTCCTCATCCTCCAAATCTGGCAGGAGACTTGTACTTGTAATTACATTTATCTTCTTCAATTGGCAGCTTCTGGGCCTTCTCTCAGACTCCCAAAACACACAGGCTTTCCCAGAGTTAAGACAAAATTGACAATAATTTTATCTAACCAAAGGACTGGAAAGCAAAATTGCGTTGAGGGTATACACACAGTGAAACCTCAGGGGAAATAAGTTTATACCTCAGAAGAAAAAAGATTGTTCCAGGTTGGAAATGGAAATAACTGCTCCGGCTGACATTAATCTTAGATACCCAAGTCAACGAGCGAGGGTTGGCTAATGCTAATGCTAACGCTAATGCTAATGCTAATGGGACCTTCTTAAATCTTTGCTTGTTGTTTTTTCCCCCAAAATGAAATCCCGACAAATTCAACCGACCGATCTGTTTCTCTGACGTCCGATCGCAGCCGCCCTCTCGCCCTTCTCCGTGACGCGTCGCATTGGCCACCCGTACCAGAACCGGACGCCGCCCAAGAGGAAAAAGCCTCGCACCTCCTTCAGCCGGGTGCAGATCTGCGAGCTGGAGAAGCGCTTCCACCGGCAGAAGTACCTGGCGTCAGCTGAACGCGCCACCCTGGCCAAGGCCCTGAAGATGACGGACGCCCAGGTCAAAACTTGGTTCCAGAACAGACGGACAAAATGGCGGTAAGAGACGATTACCCCCCCTACACACACACACACACACACACACACACAAACTTCTTGTCATGTTTTCCATCCACAAGCCATATTTCCTCCGGAGTGATCTACTTAAACGGAACAAATGTGGCCACGGTGAATGTTTCAGGAGCTATTATTTTATTTTTTTTTTTATGATGGGATGTGCACTCAGGAGACGCTCCCTCCGATTCCTCCCCCACCGCTAATCCGACGGCAACGAAAGTGCCTCTCTTTTGCCGCCCGCTGCCAAATCTTCACTGATGTTTCTCGTCATACACAAGCAGAAGACACCTTTTCTTTTCTTTTCTTTTTTTTCTTTTTTTTTTTGCTTAGCTTAGCTGCCGGCCCACTTGACCAAGCACAATTACTCCACACCCCTAAAAGGCCTTTTAGAAAGTTGCTGTCTGAAGCAATACCAAAAGACTGATGGGATGGGGGCGGAAAGTAGTCGATAGACGGGGGAAAAAAAAAAGAAAAAGAAAAAAAAAAATCATTGCCTCCCTATGATTGGTGTTTACGGCTGTACTGAAAGCGAATGAGTCAGAAATGTAATTTGGAACCCCTGGTTTGAGTTAACGGAACAGCACAAAACACACAACAATGTGTAAATGAACTTCCAGGGTCTTGGACTCAATAACTAATCACATTAAGTCACATATGTATACCGTATATATATATACACTGCTCAAAAAAATAAAGGGAACACTTAAAAAACACATCCTAGATCTAAATGAATGAAATATTCTTATGAAATACTTTGCTCTTGACACAGTTGAATGTGCTGACAACAAAATCACACAAAAATGATCAATGGAAATCAATTGTATCAACCCATGGAGGTCTGGATTAGGAATCACACTCAAAATTAAAGTGTAAAAACACACTCCAGGCTGATCCAACTTTGATGTAAAGTCCTTAAAACAAGTCAAAATGAATCTGTGTTGCTTCCAGAGTGGACACTATGATTTCACAGAAGTGTGATTGACTTGGAGTTACATTGTGTTGTTCAAGTGTTCCCTTTATTTTTTTCAGCAGTATATATATATATATATATATATATATATATATACATATATATGTATATATGTATATATAAATTTGTGTGTGTGTGTGTAAGTAATAATTATTGTTATTATTATTGATGATCTATTGTATTTGACTGAAGCAGGAGACTGACAGGTGTAGTTTCGGGGGCACAAAAGCCTGAATGGAAATTCGGAAAGGACAGAGAGCAAATAGTTGTTTTGATCCCGGGCTTTGCAGCAGTCACTTGCTGTGATTATGATCATGACTGATGATCTAATTTTATTATCGTAATAGACGATCTAATTCTTCAGAGTACAACGTGTAACGCTGATATGAGGACTTGCGTTTATTTCATTGAAATAAAAGTCAGAGGCCTGTGGGAGAGGTTCAACACTGCAGTACCTTGTTACAATTTCTGTTACAATTTTTTTTACAAATACCCGGATGTTCAAAGCGCACTCGTCAACGACAACAAAAATAAAAATAAGATAAAATGCTGATGCAATAAAAAACAAAATGTAGAAATAAAATAATAATCAATGTGCAATGAAAAACAATTTTACTTAACGTAAACAGGACAAGAGCGAGTGGTGTGTCACTGGCTAATCAGGGAATTCGCTCAACTGGCTTCACTGATTTCCTTGTTTTGCGGAGATTTATGCCATTAACCCCCACAGTGTGCACCTGATAGGATGAGTGTGAGGGATGTCTCTGCACGACGACTGCGCTGCTAACAAGACGGTGATCAAATCAGCAGGCACCCAATCCGATTATGATAATGCTGTTAACAATAATGTGTGGCTAATGGGTGCAGGTCGGCGTGCATGAAAGAGTATTTTAGAGGTGTATCTCTGCCGGTCCCTACCTGCTGTAATTGTTTTTTTTCCGGGCTACGGAGCATGTGCGTTTGATAACGTCTGCATGATTTTGGGAGAATCCACCGCGCGCTCGTCTTACTGATGCCCGATTCAAAAAAACTGATTCAAAAGCCGTGGAAGAGCTCCTGATGATGAAATCTTCACCTAGTTTCGCCCCTTCTCCGAACCCTATTTTAGTGATAAAGACACCTCGGTCTTTATCACTAACAATGTCCTGGGTTTGCTTCATGTGGACTTTAAACGTGCATCTTTTTAAACAAATAAACAGATGTGGGTGCCGCGTTTAGCGCCTTCTGGTCGATCGTGCATGGGCTCACCTCCTGCTGCGTGATAGGCTAGGTGAGATCTTGCCTGAGGCAAGGACACAGTTTCCCTAACTGCTCTTATCGCTCCTTTTTGAATAATTTTGGCGTTGTGTTCTCCTGGCGGCCTCTCGCTGAATCGCCAAAGGAGGCTCAGTCCAAAAACAAGAAGATCCAGTTCTTTTGCACCGAATCAAGCAAAAAAAAAAAAAAAAAGCAGATGTGTTCGATACTCCGATTGTCGTGGGATCGTATGAGGACAAACTGTCCAGTTTGGTTTACTGGAATAATTTTACATTGTAAACCCAAACTTCCACAAGAAATCCCACAAAGTGAGCGGTAAGCGTAGTGTTTGAAATAAGTCCCGGTGACTTAAATAGGTTGAGTTTGTGTTTTACTTCATTCTCCAGGATTGGAGAGATGATTTTGTATTAATTCCTGAGAAGAGTTGATTTATTTAAACAAGTGAGAGCGTTATCTTGCCTGGTGAACCGCCATGTCTTTCACTTGTTATCTCTGGCGTGTGGATGCCTGAGACAAGAGCCAATCCTACGTTCCAGTAGGCCAGGACTTGCTTATCGCCCATGGATGGAGCGCCACTTCCGAAAAAAGGACGTTTTTCCAAAGTGAAATAAATTTGTTTCGAACGACGGGGATGTGAAGAGTGAATGCGAGTCTCGAAGCTGCTGCGCAAATCAAACAAAAGAAGACATCAGGCTGGGCGAGATTACGGCCCCGGTCGATAAAGATTGCAATAATAAGCGACGAAAGAGCAGCCGCCGTGAAAGAAATATGAAACCCGCTTTTGTAAAGACATGACAGCGAGTACTTTTAGGTTTATTTGCCTGATCACTTCCACCCGAACCCATCTGGCCCCGCAGTCGGGCGGCTGCAGACGTCACTGACCTCGCTCCTGGCCCCAAACGGCATATATTTAAAGGATGTTACGACTGGATCTGCATGCTGTTATTCTATTTCTCACCAAAGCCCCGGAAAAAATTAAAATTCTAATAATAATGACAATTAGCGGTACAAAAATACAATCTTCAAACGCAGGGATTTATTTACATCCTATTAATCAAATCAAATCAAATCTTTGTCCTTAATACCTTAAAACACTTGATAGCCCTAACCTTGGCAATTTATATTTTATTGTATTTCTTATCCTCCCTCCTTCCAACTGTTATCTATTATTGTTATGTTTTTGCTTGAAACTCTGGCACAACAATTTCCTTCAGGATAAATAAAGTTGTTCTTATCTTATCTTATCTTATCTTATCTTATCTTATCTTATTAGACATTGTGTAAAGTGACATTTTATCCCATGACCCCAGATGCCTCATCCAAATTTTTAATGTGCCATAAAGTATATTTTTGTATATTTTGAATGCCCAAAACTGCCAGAAGAAAAGAAAGGTAAATTAATTCAGACTGGTTGCCTGCGATTTGTGACACAACGGTTCTTATTTCTTAGATTATTTATATCGTAGTGTCTGTGATATGAAGCTACAAACTGACAGACGATCTGCACACACACACACACACACACACACACAAAAACATGACCGGCGTTTGCAGTGGGGTTTGAGAGGGGTAAGCCTCTGTAAAATAGCGCACGTGGGTCAACATACAAGTATGAAAAGTAGAAAAAAACATATGCTGACACGGCACTAATTTTGAGCTATTTGGAATAAAAAGACAAGTTACTCACACCAATATGCGAACTGTGAAGCATTGAGAAATGACGCTTAAAGTAAATGAGTTTTGTAAAAAAAAAAAAAATACAGCAACCTTCCTTTTCGGTGACTTTCACTATTTATATATTCTGCTGCTACATGCTACCTTTGCTAATCCATCTATGAAAAGTAAATGGAGCCTGACTCCTGATTCCCCGCCTTCTCCTTCTCGATCTCCCCAGGAGACAGACGGCGGAGGAACGCGAGGCCGAACGGCAGCAGGCCAATCGGCTCATGCTGCAGCTCCAGCAGGAGGCTTTCCAGAAGACCCTGAGCCAACCTCTGCAGCCGGACCCGCTATGCCTACACAACTCCTCCCTCTACGCCCTGCAGAACCTGCAGCCCTGGGCAGAAGACAATAAGGTGACCTCCGTCACCTCCATGGCATCTGTCGTATGAGTGTGTGTGTGTGTGTGTGTGTGTGTGTAGGGGGCGGGCTGGGAATGAAAGGTGTTTATCAGTGTCATCAGTGAGAACGGAGAAAGAAAAAAATAAAAAAGGGAGGAATCTTCTCCGGTCAATTTCTGAGGGGTCTGACGTTTCAAAAACGCAGCACCGTCGGTGGGATCGTCGTACGCGATACCGGATTTAGGAAAAACCCAAAGAAAAAAAAAAAAAAAAAAAAGAAAAATGAAATCAATTGAACAGACTCTGTGTTTACTCCCTGAGACTCTGGCAGCACAAGAGCCCTGCTGATCTTACAGATCTGTGCCGTTGTGAGCGACTGTTTGAAATATCTGCTTTGAGTCATTTTACTGCCTTACACGACGTTTCCGCTTTCCCTTCAGCTGTCGGTCTAAAAGTGAGGACGGCGCTTTATCCTTAAGTGCCAGGAAACAAATGGACACCTCTGTACATGCCCAACTATCAAGACTGTCCCCCCCCCTTGCCCTCCACTCCCCCGACCCCAGAACTATCAAGAGGCAGCAGAGACTTTTTCTGCCCCATATCTGCAAAATAAGCCTCACGTCCCAGCCTCCCCGGCCCTCCCCGTGACTTTGTACAATGTAGTAAAAATGCATGTTTCAAGCCTTTTTCTGTATGTGCTGGGAAGTACCGTTGACATCCGCCGTGGCCATGGAGACGGAATTGCAGTATTCATGTGGTGTCACTCCTGAATCACGGATCCCTGGTAATGGGCCATCTAAAAAAAAAAAAGGGGGTGTTTTATATTAAATAATATTGTGACTTTTTTTTAAAAATGATGAAAGCGCTCTGTTTTTCTTTGACTCTCTTTTGTGTCTTCGCTGCAACGTGTTTTTCGACATAATGAAAACCCACACAATTATACTTTATGGTTTTACCGGGAAGGGGTTACGGGGGGGGTTAGTTGCAATTATGTTTCAAAGTGGCTAGAGATATTGCTGGATTGTGTCAGACAGACAGCTCAAATACTTTTTTTGTTTTATCCATAAAAAAACGATGACTACAGCTCCCGCGAGTGAAGGCAAGGCAAAGGAGCGCGCTCAGCAGAATCCGTCCCAGGGTAAATAAAGCGTCTTGGTGCCAGGCCAAATTAGAGCGCGGCACCTTAGGAAACACAAGTGGTTCATCTGCTAACTGAACATTTTTCATTTTAAGCAAAAATTCAGCTTGAATTTTTCCTTCTCTTTCTTCCCTCTTTGATTTTTAGGTAAAATCTCAAAACTTTTCAAAGCTTCCCCTCTCTCCCTCCCTTTTACCAACGGAAACATCGCAGTGCATCTTCTATTTCCGCGAGATATTTGAGATCTAGATATTTAAGAAATCAAGCGTCATCAACTGAGATGAAGTGGTCTTTGAAAAAACGCAGAAGTCCTCATTTGGGGGAAAATGGATTTATTTCACTTTATGATGGCAAAACTAAATTATCAGTGTTTACATTCATTTGCCCCGAGTTCCCAGGTTCTTCATAACTAGTCACATGGCAGCCTGTTAATATTGCCTATTTTGTTTAAAAGCCCAATAAATATAAAAAAAACCTGAAGTTTAAACAACAACATTTTTTCTTGTCCGCTGTTGTATTAGGGATGACTGTATTATTATTTTTTCTGTCTTTTGCTTTTTCTGCAATTGGAGAGCGGCGGGCAGCCCCTGCCACATCAGGACAACCGGACGAAAGTGAACGAATAGTGTTAAATCAAATTTATGTTCGTGCAATTGCCGCAGTACAAATGAAGGATTGTTGCAATAATTTTTACGTAGGTTTTTACTTTTTTGTCAAAGGGGACATTTGATAATGTTCAAATGGCATTTTCCTGATGGAGCGTTTCAGAATGGCGTTACTCCACTGCATGTAAACATGTCAATACCCACAACACCCCTCTATTTAATTCAGATGCTTGTTTTATTGCAACTAAAATGTGCAAAAAAAAAAAGTAATTTGCTGTGACCCAAATTTTGTGAATACAAAATTTTACTTCATCATCAAAACCTTGTATTCTATTCACACTCAAAAATCTTAGATATATTTTATTTGCAATAAAACGTTTTGGTCATGTAGCTCATAGTTTTGCTCAAAAATGATTTTTTTTGTCCCACCAATTGCTCAGATTAATAGGAAATTGAAGTCTGCAGCAAATGACAAAGAAAGGAATAGATTATGGAGATGACAGGAATTAGAGAGGAGAAGGGCTGAAAAAAACAAACTGGACTACGCAAATAGAGGAAAGAACAAATAGCTGCGCGAACGATAGTGTCGCTTTGTCCACATTTGTGGACAAGAGTTTGATGCGTTCGGTCGGCTTCGGTTGATTTGACCAAGCATGCGCTTTGCGATCCCTCATTAGCCGTTAGCGTGTTTTCGTTTCGACGTCCGAGGTTCCGGCCGTGTTGTGCGTTTCCTCGGCTCAACAGGGGATTCATTGACTACAAGGTAAAATTGTGGCATTTATGTGAAGAGATACAAACAGGTGAGCAACTAAACATAAATGGGGTTGGGTGAAGTCTGTGAAGCATAAATCTGAAAAAAGTTCAGATCAGAAATGCTAAATAAAAGCCAGCAAAGCATAACTTATCTGGACAGGTTGCTTAAAAAAGTCAGCACAAATTAATATCATAACCAGAAAACTGAAAGGAATTCCCAGAAATAACACAAATAACAAATAATCCTCTGCTGTGTCTGGAAGTGTCCATCATTCAGAAATCTCACATTTGGATTTTTTTTTTTTTTTAAATCCCTGTTTTCTGTTTTGAATCGTTTTACGTTTCATGTCAGTTGCAGTGTATTTCCGACGGTCTCGTCGCCTTAACACCCTATCTATCCAGATCCGTCTGTTTTTTTTTTTTTTATACCTAGCCTAAGATTCTATCCAGGGTTGCGTCACATAGTTGTTTTGTTTTCTGGGATGTTCCCACAACGTTTTTGATATTCAGCTCCGTCGTTGTGAAGAAACGTATTTTTCACTCGAGTCAAAAAAAAAAAAAAAAAATGGTTATCTAGAAGCACAATAAACTCATCATTCAGGTTCCTTGCCGGTAAATGAGCTCTCGACATCACGAGCGTCACAGGACTCCACCCTCCTACTTTAGCAGAGAATCTTCTGATTTTATTAGATCTCGAAGGCCTTTTGTTAATCTTGGCGACCGCGGGCATTCCTCGCAAGCCAATCTGGATTTTAAAGAAGAAAAAAAAAAAAAAAAGCCTCCAGAGCAAACAAGCTGCACCCTTTTTTCAGTGTATCGTCAGCATCTGTCTGCCGTGGGACACGATGCCGATGATCTGGTTTGGAGCAGCTGTCTGCAAGTGCATCCACCCCCGATGGCCTCGTGTTGCCTCCAAAAGCATGTGCGCCATGTTGAGTTGGTATTTAGGGCGTCTTGCCTGGTTGGGATCCTGTCAGTGGCAGGCAGTTTTCCAGGTGATGCACACTCGGCCCCCATTTCCTCCACTTTCGGCCGCTTTCATCTCTCCCTGATGCCTCGACGACGTGACTTGGCCCGTTTTAGAAAAATTCCTCCCTTTACCGCTTTCAAAGACGTGCATTGTGTTTTACTACAGGTGCTTAAAGATTTCACCCCTCTCTTGTTGTGGCTCTATCCCCTCCTTTTCTTCAACCCCCGTCTGCCCGGGACCAAAGAGCACTGTCCTTGTTTAATGTGGAGACCGGGAGGCTCGGGGTATCACGCTTCCTATCAAGGGCTGTATCAGAAGAAGGACCACCAAAGAAAAAAAAAAAAAGGCTGTTTTGCTTCGCTTCGTCTGCCCCCATCAGTTTCCATTCTTAAAAAACAGTTGACATGAAGTCACAATCAGGCAGCTATTTGAGACTCTACAGTTCAGCAGGCGTCGAGGAGGTCAGGCTGCTCCGACTCGCAGTACCGTCTTTCTCACAGGGGTTCGGGTCCGGTGTCTACGATTCCATCTAAAACCGATTTCCCATCAAAGTGCGTTTTTTTTTTTTTTTTTTTTTGCAGGCGTTTTTTACACACTTAGCCTGAGGCCGGATGCTCAATCGGGCGACTCGTTGCAACCCGGTTCCGAACACGATAAATTTGACCTTTAAACACGAGCAGCTAAATCAGAGCTTCTTCACCTTCTACTTTAATTAGTCTCTCGAAAATACAATAAAGCAAAAATAAATGTTTCTAAATGCAGATCAAAGAACTCTTTTAGGCTGAAAGCAAACATTAAGACCAGAGTCGAATTATAACCGAAGGTGTAAACAAAAGTCACATGAGAATGTGAGAACTGAACTGACCAGCTTCACAAAGATCAACAAACCAACGACCGAAACAAGACCAGAGTACAGAGGCTTCGGGAAAAAAATAAAAATAAATAGATAACCGCAATCTGTCAGAGAGAAAGCTAAAATATCAGCTTTGTAAAATCGGGTGAACTGGGTGCACAATTGGTCTTATTTTATAATGGCTATTTTAAAGACGGGTGAACTTTTTTTGTTTTCCCTCTCAGGTTTGTTCCATCACAAATGATTCATTCCTTAATTTAAGAACCACTGTTCAACTGTTTCAGCTAACCATCAAACTGCTGTTTTCACACTACCCCCAAAAAAACAAAGGAGAAAACGGCATCATAACATCGTCATCCAACACATCCAGATAAATCACTTTAGTTTAGTAGTTTTCACGCATGTTTTGGTGCGCCTGCCTTGTCCACAGATTGTCTAAATAAAGATTAGATACAGTCTCCAGTGCAGTTTGCTCGATCTATCGTGTTTATTTCACGATGGCTGGGTTCCCGCTCTCATCAGGAACCGACCGTCACCTCGGCTCTGCATTTAATGACGTCGGTGACGCCTTTTCTCTCTTTTAAATACCGAAGGTGATATTTTCATACCAAATGCAGTAGAGATTAGTTTGCAGCTGCTGCAGCCACTGTTTCGGGGATTATTATTTTTCTTTTGTACAGCATCCGCTGTTTGACGCTGCTAAAGTTCATTATGTCATCGACGGTGTGTCGACATGTGAAGCCGTGTTGATGAAAGGCTTTTACGGTCCATGACTTTGGAAAAAAAAGCCTGTTAGCAAAAGTTTTTTGCGCACTTTACTACTTCAGCGGCAAAGACGTTTGCAGAGGAATTCTGAATTACACAGTGTTGTGTTATGACCTGCGCCTCTGTATTGATGCAATAACTACGGTGCCCCCTCCGTCGTGTGGTCAAGTGTTCCCGCTATAACACTGCACACAGGTTCTTACTTGAGGGGCGAAACCAAACATTCAACAGTCTTCACTTTGCGTCAGTGGAGAAATTCAAGGCGGCTTTGGTCCACTGGACATGAAAAGGCTGATACATGTATCTGGAATCATTTCAACAGTGACGAAACGCTGGATTCAGGCTGTTATTTTTTTAGTGTTTGGTTGTGGTCAAAAATTAAAGCGGTGATACCGGTTGAAAATAAAGAATAACATAATTTTGATAGCGGGCCGCTTCGACGACGACAAAAAAGGAGCTCGACAGTGCCTATATCTTTCATCGTGTGTTTTTTAATTGTATCCTTCATCAATGGGGTGAATCATCCGACGACGACGTTCTGTTTGCGCCACGAAATGAATCCTGTGTAACAACATGTAAGAACTTTTGTTCTCACTGCAGAGTTCTGAATTTTGACATTGACCCTTTTGGACATCTTAAGTTGTACGTGAATCAAGAGTTCGGCATGTGATGTCTTTCGGATTGAAGTCAAACGGCTGGCTGCTCCGGCTCTACCGAGCGGTTCGATAAGTGATCCTTGACGCTCCAAATGCTTTACAACCCGCTGTGGGACCAAGGCGAGGCTTTCCAAATCCCAAGTCAAGGCAGGCAAGTGTCTGTCTGAAACTGCTGTTTCTGAAACAGTTGTAGGGCAACAGGTGTGTTTGTTTATTTAAAACTGTGGACTGTGAACCAGCAGCAGCTCCAACTTTCACATTAGGACTTTTTTTCTGTAACATTTTGGGATAATGGGTATTAAGTCTAGTTTTTCCTCATAAAGAAGAATTTTATTTTATTCGTGTCAAATCCAATCGGAAATCTTCATATTCGTGAAATCACATGACTTTGGTCAATAACTCGGAAGTTTGTTGCTAAAATAACTTTCAAATGTTAAGCTGACTTGTGAACTGGTCTTCAAAGTTGCAACCCGATAAATAGTCAAAATGTATTGTAACTTCCTTCAGACAAATATGGTAAATCCCGATGATTTTATTTATTATTTTATCAATTTTATTTTATTAAATTATGCGGTTGAATGCAAATACTTCCTTTAACTATAACAAATAGCTCAAAACTCCCTGCTAACTTGAAAGAGCGCAAATTTGCGAGATTTTGCAGTACATGTAACCAGTATTTACGTAAATAGCAGGCGACTGACATCCTTTGACAGCAATTAAATAGACTGTCTAGACAGAATGTGATATTATAAATGGTGTTGAAGCTGATCACTCATGTTTCTGACATTCAGTTGGATCTGATCAATCGCTCCCAGCTCAAGTCAAGGGAAGAATGCTCAGTTTTTCCCCAGCAAACTTGACAGCGGGCCATCAGAGACTCAGCCTGCTGAGAAGACACGCTCTGACGACTCTGCGCTCTGCAACATACGTACGCAAACTCACGTAAGCAAACAGACGTGTTTCGCGATGGTACATGCAGAGACAAAAGCTCTGCATGCTCAAACATGGCACCAGCAGATTTCCAGAGCTCTCACACAGACAATTGTGCACAAATAAATACAGATATCATCCAAATAAAATGGGGTTAAAAGCAGAACATCTGGTAATAATGTAAATATGGCATATATATATGCAAAATGTTCAATGATGACTTTAGCATATATCGTTTTGTCTTAACAAATATAGAAAGGTTTTTTTTTCTTTTTTCTTTTGCTTTGTTTTGCACACATACCCACACCTGCAAACATTGAAACCACTCTGCAAAGCGTATGTGTTGAGTAAGCTGAAGGGCATTGGTGTGCCTCTGCAAGTATTCCCTCCGCCATGCATCAATAAAGTCATACTTTTTGGGTCATAATACTCAATTGCACTTGAGGCATTCACCGTGTTTGCCTTGCTGCATCCACGCAAAGACAAGAAACCTCGGGCCTGACGGTCATCGCCACCCGGAGATGTTCACAGAGTGCTACGGGGGTTGGCAGACATGAACGGTCACAGTTTGAATGCCTGCTCATCTCAGTTATGATCGGCCTCAAAATTAAGACAATACATGACAAAGGAGATGACAGGAGTGAGGTTGAATCTGCTGTTCATTTACTCCAAAGCAAGCATAGCCACTCATATCGACGAAATAATTCGACATGAAATTTTAACGCTTTCTAGTCAGCCCACTTCTCTTTTAATACCTGAGATTGTAATGGCTCTTCATTTTATTATCCACAATTTTAAGAACCACCAAAGACACATCAACAGCGGTAAGTGCCTCATGGGCCAGACTTTTAATATCACTGACCAAAGGCCTCTTTTATTTAGTCCAAACAACCCTTTAGGTGATGGACATGAGTAAGAGTACTCCAGTATTAATATAAAAGCCACACTTTGTTTGTATTTGAAGAATCCATAAAGCTGTACGGTTTTTGACAGCTGTTAGTGATCATAAATTTCATACATAAGCAAAATTATTCTGGTATTAGTCTTCTCTAAAATTTGCTCAGGGACAAAAGGTTGATTATTATTTTTTTTTATTTTCTTCTAGCTGATTTATAGTTATTTATTTATCTTAGTGATAAACGTGCATTTCGGGCTCACTTCAACCAATCTATATCCCAACAGCTACACCTAGTGGTGATGTTGTCAAATTGGCAGTTTCTGAAGACCAGCCCAGTCTAATTCTATTGGCCCAACCGAGTGCCGCTTCCGCTTACACTCTGCGTCGCCATTGGCTCAATAACGCGTCCGTCACACTGACATACGGAAGTGTCGCCGCCCACAACAAAGATGGAGGACGATATATCAGATTTGAGTAGACCTCAAATGTACTTGTTCGGTGAGCCAATTTCTTCCGATAAACCTCAATCTCCTTGGTCGCATAACGAGTTTTCCACCGTATTGTTGCACAAACTTGGAAATTTGTCATTTAGAGCTTGAGGGAGCTAGCAGAATTAGCTTGTGAACCCAGCCTGCCCCCACGCGCGCCAAATAAGCTCTATTGTTAGCTAGTGGAGGGAAAATAACGTCGAGATGTACATTCTCAGGCCAACTCTAAAAGAGCAAAGCGCTTGTACCGATTATTTAATCCCACGCTTAAAAAATGTATTAATTGACGTCTAAAGCGAGAATTATTAACCGCCCGTGTCGCCAACTGTCGCCCTCTCTCTAGGTTGCACCCTCAAATCGGACAAGCGTGAGTTCAAAGTTGACGTCGACGACGATGAGACGGAGCAGCAGCTGTCCCTGAAAGCGGTAAGGAAATAAACCATCATCCCCACAAACTCCGTAAAACAACCCGGCGTGGCGTGAATCACGGCCCCATTATCTTTTAAATTGCTACTCCCGGGAATCGATTGCACGGCACCGCCATACGGGCGTCAAGAAACGAGACAAGACCCCGTAATTATTGTGATGACATGCATCTGTGTGTTTACAAAGGAATAGTCGAAATAATGTTAGTTTTGGGAACTTGTATTTGTAGTCACCTGATAAAACAGCGAGACTGTTTCATGCACTCCCCTGGAAATCAGCAATTTGTAAAGCCCTGTGCAAAACTGCAGCTTTTATAGCGTCTGTTGCTCAGGATTGCTCATGGTATTGACTTTATTCCACCATTTATTACATTTATAGAAGGGCTGTTTATCTGGAAAAATATCAACCATCCAGAAACAGTTTGCAATGACAGTGTTTTGAGAACAGTAGAAACAACAGGCTTCATTGCTGAGCAGTCCATCTCTTCAAACTTGCAAGATAAAATCCTCAAATCATTAAGTATTTTACATGTTACAATGGAAGTCTTCACAATAAAAACAGTCATTTTTATTTGACATTTTTATTTCACCATTATCTGCTTAAAATGTAATTAAAGATTAAAAAACTTGCAAGCAGTTGTAAATAAACATTCAATACTGGTAATGCAATTTGCACCTGAGACAAATTTGCCTGTTGCAAACCTGAAATCCCCCAAAGAAAATCATACAAAGCAGACATGTAATTTTATAAATGAATATACAGAAGAGAGGATGATCACAGTCTTTCCGGCCCTGTTAACCCAAACAAAATAAAGCAAAAAAATAATAATAATTAGTCACATAAATGCTCACAAGATTAAAGATTTGCTCCCAGGTTTTATGTAGGATTTTTTTCATAAAAAACGGAAAATTAGTTTTAAACACCTACCACATTTTTGAAGGATATGGGGTTACGCAGACCCCATATGGATCTACTTCAGCTTGGAAATGCCAGTAGACAGTGCCTGTTTGACATGCCACCTGTCCCTTCAGGCCTGTCTGGGAGCTGAGGCTGAAGATAAATTCCACATGGTGGAAGTGGAAGGCCTCACCTATGATGGAAAGACCACCAAAGTACCACTGGTCGTCCTGAAGCCGTCTGTTTTGCCGTCTGTGAGTCAAGTCATTGTTTTTCATACATCTATATATGCAGTACACACAGGGCATTCTTGTAGTCTTTTGTGTAAGTTTATAGTATGTTGCTGCTTGTTGCTTTCTTTTCAGGTCTCCTGAGAATATACATTCTTGAAAAAATAACTTTCATAATCATGTACTGCAGATGTTTGTAAGCTTGCTGATTTATAATGCTATTATTGAAATTCCACATTCAAGGTGAATTGATTTTATTTTTTTCCATATTCACATCGCTTAAATTAATGAAAAAGAAACACGAGAAACTGATTGTTACACTCAATGAACTCACCGGATTATCTTTATTATCTTTTACCATCCAGATGAATTTGGGTGGCTTTGAGATCACGCCTCCAGTTACCTTTCGTCTTCAGTCAGGCTCTGGACCCGTACACATCAGTGGGCAACATTTTGTCAGTGAGTGTGAAATGAACACCTGTTCACATCTTTTGTGCACCAACATTATGGAACAGTTAACTTCTTGACACAAGGCAGATCTGCCTTGTGGATGTCTCCAAGGCAGAGATAAAGGCACACCTGTTTGCTGCTGCATATGAGTTCTGAGTGGTGAGGTTGAGTTTTTTTTTTTCTTTTTACATTTGTTATTATTTTATTTATTTTTTATTTTTTATTTTGCAGCAAGGTGGTGCAATAGTTAGCGCTTCCAACCCACAGTAAGTAGGGTCCTGGTTTAGTCCGACCACAGGCCCTCCTGTGTTGATTTTGCATGCTGTCCTCGCTCTGTGTGTGTTCGATAGACTCCGTAATCAGTGATAATAATAATAATATATATATATATTTATCAAAATAATAACATACAGCATAAATCACCTGAATCAACAGCCACTGTAAACATTTTTACGTGCTTTGATCACTCCAGTGCCTATAATGCTGATTACAAACGTATCTCATTATGATTAGCATCTTTGACAGGTTATTATTATTAAATATCAATAAAAGTAGAGCCAGCAATTCTAATTTCTGGCCATCTTCTACTGATTATCGGGGATGGGGTTGCTGGAGCGGCAGCCTTAGCGGAGACCCAGACATCCCTCTCCCTGGCCACTTTGTCCAGCTCTTCCAGGGGAATCCTGAGGTGTTTCTAGGTGATGTTCCTGAGTTGTATTTTCGTCTGTGCCCGGCCAGGCCCTAGATTGTAGGCCCGGTCACCAGGTGCTCTTAATCGAGCTCTGTCCCTGGGTCTGACTCCAGAGGGGTGGGCCTGGTGACCCATGTCCAGGCAAGGGGAGCAAAGTCTTTTTTTTTTTTCTTTTAACCTCGGACCTGCTTGCCTTGGGCAACCTTACCAGGACCGTAAAGCCCCTCCAACACAATTAGGGGTGGTGGCCGGAGGAGGGCAATTCTAATTACAGTGCAGTTGTAATTCCATTGGATCACTGCGTAAGCTTCTTAAAGACACCCTCCTTGGCAAATTAATTCCTCACTTATTGAGAGATTTTCACTTTTGTTTGGATACTTCAAAATACCTTATTTTCTTTTTAAGCCTGGTTTGACCCCCGTCCTTTGCTTTCCTCCTTTGTGCTGAAACCAGTGTTTGATTTGTAGGTGTGAAAGATTCGGAGGATGAAGAGGAGGAGAACAACTCGTCGCCCGTGAAGCGGCCTGCAGGCCTAATGCCGGGGAAGAAGCGGGCAATGGTAGCTACTTTCATTTCGGTCTTGGACTTTATTCAGCCACAGAGGCACTTTCAGTTTGGCCCATGAAAATAACATGTCAGTGGTTCCTCAAGGCTGCTGCTCCTGACATTTTCCTGAACACTCTTAAGTCAGCCGTTGGCACGGCTATAGCTATCGGCCTGCTGCTCACCTGCAAGAAGAGGGCAACAGGAAATATCTCTGAATTAACAGCATACCATTTCCTTAGATCTTAATGTGTTAAGTATTAAGAAGAAAAAGTTTTCAGCCTATCCTTAGTGGAGCATAGTTGATCGATATGATCAACATGTATTCAAAAAAAGTTTTGGTTCACTAAATGTTATGTCTTTGTAGAAAAAGCTAAAGATGGATTCAGATGAAGATGAGGAAGACAGTGATGAGGATGAAGATGAGTATGTTTATTTTTTGTTTGGTTTTTATTTTGCGCTGTTGTGAACATAATTGTCATCATGATTTTGAGATAATTTGTCACAGTGCCTTAAAATTGGGATTAATCGTGGCATGTCCCCGCCCTCTTTTTTCTGTAGTGATGATGAAGACAATGAAAGTGACGAAATGGACGTGAAACCTCAGAAAAATGTTGGAAAAGAGTTCAAAAAAGTAAGCTACATAAACATTTGCACATGCAGTCTTACACAATAAGATAAAAATGTATACAGTGATTAAAAACTACTATTGTTAGATGAGGATTTTATTAGTAAGAAATGAAGCAGGTAATAGTTTTCAAAATGTGAGTTTTGGGGGGTATAAACAAATCAGTATCCTCTATTATTAAAGATTGTTGAAAACCTATATGAATTATATTTCCCCAGGTGTAATCAGTGTCCATGGATACATAGCTATGGTTATGTCTTTATTCAAAACTGCCTATCATACACACACACACACACACACATATATGTGTATATATATGTAGTGTAACTGAAAAAATGTGCTGTAGATTTTTTTTTTTTTACATCAGAAATTGAAATTTTAATAGATTACTGTCACGTTATAATAAGATAACTGTTGTTTTCGGCAAATGTGTTTTGATCATTGGTTGATCAGGTAACAAGACAGAAGTTAGTACCACTAGTGGGATTTGCTTCCACCTTGTCCAGTCTGCCTGTTGTCCACCAGGTGTCAGGGTAGCCAGAATATTCTCCATGAGTTCTCTCTTTTTTTTTTCTTGTCACTGCGGCCATGAGAGACAGAGAGAAGTTTATGCTCAGTGCAGTCGACTTACTCCCCTCTTGTTCTTCCTCATCATTGTGAGCCCCTTGTAGACTGTATCCTGTTCTAACGTTTCATTTCAGCAGGCCCTTCCCATTCCTGCACTCCTTGACCGTCCTCCTTTTTTTTTCGACCAGGGGAAAACATGGAACTTTTTCATCCTGTTCGCTCTTGTACCCACCTGTTTTCAGAGAGTAAAACACAGGGTCTGTGTGGCGTAATGATTGGATTTCTCCTCTGTAATCTGCTTGAATTCTCACTGTCTCACCGGCGAGGCGGCTCTATTTCATGCCTGTACAAATATACACGCATGTATGTCATACATACTTGTAAACGTTACACATTCATATTTGCTACCATTAGCAATACGCTTGGTGCGTGTGTGTGCGCATGTGCACATGCACACACATGCACACACCAGTTATGGGAAACATCTTCCCTCCTTTTTTTTTTTTCTAACCCTGCATATCTTTGTCCCTCTGTCATCCCACTGTTAATATGATTGCCCTTTATCGTCTCTCGTGCCATTTCAGCTTTGCACCTGGCCCTTGCCTTTGAACACTCGCTTTGCGTGTTTGCTGCAATCACTTTCAAGTGTCTCAGTGCATGTGTATCTGTCTATTTTTTTTTTTTTTTTCCTATGCTAGTGTCTGTTTGTGATTTCTGGTTCCTAAAAAAAAAAAAATACAGGCAATCCAAGTGCAAACGGTGCCAAGCAGAAAGATCAAAGTATGGCAGATGCACACATACTTGCGATGTGAGCGCCGATCCTTGCCTCGGGTCAGATGACAACCCTGCGTTTTTTTGTCACCTGTTGTTTTATTCTGTTGTCTTCTCCTGCAAGTCCTCCATCTCCTGTGCCCCATTACGTATCCTCTGCACAGCCATAATCCCATCCTTCACTCAAAATCATTTCTGAGTCATTTTAAATGATGTAGCTTTTTTTTTTTTTTTTAAAGTACTGAGAGCATGACTGGCAACTTTAATTGATTAACTCATTCGCACTGACATTTTATCTTTTGGCTTTTGATCGAGCGCTTTCGTGTTTCACTGCAATACTGATTGTCACTCTATAGCATATAGTAGATTTTGTTTTTTTCAGGTAAACTTCTAGCAAGCCATCAACCAGATTGTCATAGTACATTTGATAAAGTGTTTGTTTTGCTCAGGTGTATATTAAACAAAGCACTGATGATGTGGGGATAATAAGAATTCACGGATTTTGCACCAGTTACATTCGTTACGGCTCTCAAGTAATGGCTTCAGCCCCTAAAATGCCTCAAGGCACAAATTTTTCATCCTGGAACATTTAATAGGGACTTCATGTTGACGCTGCTACACCTTTGGAATGGAAGAGCAGCTTTCATTGTATTTTTCAAACTCAGCCGTGAGCGATTCTGATCATTTCTTCATAAACTGTGACAAAATCTGAACTGGGAAAAAAAAATATGAAGGAAGGGGAAACACTTTGTGTTTAGTCTGCGATTTTGGCATTATGGGATATATAGCTTGTATTCCCTATAGGTCATTAATTGGAATTTTGTGTGCCGCCATGGATGAAGCAGCAGTTCTGCCATAAACCAGTCGCGACACTAGCTTGTCTGGTAAATTGATCCCATTTTGGAACCAGCGGGTCCCTGCTGCAGGTTCTCAGGTTCTGAGGATTCAGGAAGCTCAAGGATTTTGCCCTCGCAGTGAGCTAAGTTTAACACAACTAATAATTTATTACAAGGATGAAAACAGCGACCGTGTTTTATCTTGTCTGTTGCCAAAGTTGCGCCGGCTAATAAAGCTGTCATGTTGGATCATTTAGAGGTATAGCTCCTGGAAATTACATGTGTAATTGCCGTGTAGCAGTTACGTCAACCCAGGCAATTACAGGTATAACTCATTCCAAGGCGAATATTGTGGTGTTGAGGAAAGGCTTGATGCAGGTTTCAACCGCGCAGGTGATTCAAAGCAATGGAAGCCCAATGGGGAAGGAACCCCAATATGGTTGAGGACAATTATGGGTTATTTTGGTGTCAATTATTTTAATAATGGGATTTTAGTTTTACACCTTTTTAAGAATGTCCTGTAAGTTTGAATAGCCATGTTGGTCAGAGATGAAATCGTTTTTGAGTGTTGTTTTGTAGTCCACCTGCAAACAGTGAAACCTGAGGTGTACTTTAAAATACATCTAAAAATAGAATTTAGTGCGTATGGACACGTGCGGGAGAGAAAGAAAAGGATGTGATCCCAGATTATTGAAGGAGTCCGAATTCAATTACAAGCACATCTACACATGCTTTTCATATGGCAGTGAATTTGTTTGCTTTCTCTGCAGGAGATACCAGTTTTTAGTGACACAATACACCGAAAGCACCAGGATGATTTTAGTGATTGTCTTAATGTGCCATGTAAACTTGCCCAAAGGTCACATATTGAACAAAATGAATAATGGTTATAACTTTAACCCAGACACCTGGCACATGACTGATGCAAACATTTGAATTACTTTTACAAGCTTACTTGTTCTCCAAGATGATTTATTGATGTGGAATCAAGTCTTGGTCGATTCTGATTCTTCCTCAGGGACCAGAGTCCTCGGGGAAGAAGCAAGACAAAACCCCGGGGAAACAGAACGGGCCTGCAGGAAAATCATCAGGATCAGGAGTCAAACAAGGGAAGGTAGGTGGCACAACAGCACACTGTATTCAGGATGTTAATCTTGAGATTCAATACAGGTATCAATTCATCAGTATTGGTAAAAATACATATTTTCTATTTCTAGCTACCTCTCCTGTAGCTACCCTATTGCTATTGACAAAACCTCAATATTTCCTTAAATGGCCCGTATGTTGTTGTTTTTAGTGTCTCTGGTAAAATAGCAGGAGTGGTGATGTCAGCCACTAAAGTACAGAGAGGTGACATATCTCTGAGTCATTATTTATAGGTGTTATAAAGCCAATGTCAGTATCTCTGTTATTAATCAAAGAGGCCCTATCATATTTTAGCACAAAATATTATTTGCCCTGTGTCTTTCAAATGTTTTTGGGTCTTCTCGTTAATGAGGCCAAAGAAAGACCATGCCCGACTGGATCCATAATAGAATGAGAATGTTACAACCACCAGCCGCAGGCCCCGGCATTTAGTCTGTGTTTCTTAAGTTTTTCACCAAGTGTTCATTTTACCGTAAACTGTTATTGTAAGGTCCCATTACATGAAGGGAACACCTGTGTGTGTGTGTGTGTGTGTGTGTGTGTGTGTGTGTGTGTGTGTGTGTGTGTGTGTGTGTGTGTGTGTGTGTGTGTGTGTGTGTGTGTGTGTTATGTAAAAAAAAAAAAAAAAAAAAATCAATCTTGGAAGGCACCTGGCACTTCATATTAGGTTTTTAAATGTTTTTATTTTTTTTATTAAACATGTCAGAGTTGTCACGGGGGTAACGAATCAAAGACCAGTAGTCGAAAAAGCATTTTATAATCTTAAGTATTAAAAAAGAAAGAAACTGGTGCATTTTTACAGACAACTCTGAGGAGGCAGACACATGTTGAAGACACATGGTTGGCTCTTGGATCACGAACAGGAAGAGTCTTTTGCTTTTAAGAATTATTTAAAGTCATTAAATAGATTATGCAAATTAAGGCCTTCAAAAGCATTAAATTCAATATCTGGAGGCATTAAAAATGTAAATACATTAGATTGTTATTGGCCATCAGTTGATTATGCTATATAAACAACAATTTTGATTGGAATTATGTGACGATCGGTGATGATGGAGAAGCCGAAGCCTTTAATCGGCCATTGAGTTGGAGAAAGAAGTATACAGGAATAATCATACACAAAGTTAAATCCATGTGCTTCTGTAGTTCCATTGTCACTCAGAAGGTCATATGTACACATCTGCTACTGTGCAAAATCTATTCCAGATGTAAATGATTGACATTATTATGAATAAAGGTATCTGCAGTTGGACATTGTCATTGAATTTGGTTAAAGTGGCATTAAAAAGCATTAAATTAGATGAGCTGATACCCGCAGAAACCCTGTTAGAAAACAATTAATTAAAAAAAGGGATCTTTCAGTGGCAAAACCAAGCACTCGGAGGCGCATTCTGTGATATGCCTCTGCAGGATTAGAGGTTTCTGACTCACTACTGGAACAAGTCCAACCAAAATTTGTCTCCATAAATCATTCAGATCCCAAAAGATGGAATAAAATAGGCCCTCGAGTTGTGATGGTTAAGAAATTAATATAATTAGGGGAGAGCAGTGCAGTTAAATTGTGTTAATTGTTACACACTAGAATGTACTTAACACTAGATTTAAAATAAATAAATAAAAAGGAGAGAAAATCCCTAAAAAAACGTTGTTCTTTTTTTTGCGTATAATTGCAACTATTGCCGCATGCCTTCAAAGACCAAGTGTAAGCGTTTACATTTATTGGGCTTTGAAATCAATTAAAAACAAATGAAAGAAAGATGTAGCGTCCCCTCATTCCTCTCGGGAACGTGATAAAAGCCCGTCGCAATTAGCTGAGCCTAATAGTACATTTCTTCGACGGAATGTCTTGGACAGCCGCCTCTCAAAGGCCCAAATCTTGAACTCTGCCACTCTTTAAGCAAACACACCTGACCTCTAAGAGGGTTTCCTGGGGCGAGGTTTGAACTGCTGACCCCTTGACCCGACCCTGTCGTCTTGTGTTGCAGCCACCTTTGATGCCCCCACCTGAGTCCCCCCCTTGGAACCGGCCGACGTATCATAGATACATGTTGATGGGACTCTGTACACATTTCCCAGAGCGCATTTATCTTATGAAATGTCCGTGGGGGGGAGAAAATGGGCTTAGATAAGACGTCGTGCGTCGGTTTGTTTGATTAAAACATGGCCAGGGCTAAAGGCACCGCTGCTCCCCTCAATTAAATTGTCACGTTAGACCTCCGGGAAGAAAAATGTGATTTTTGACTTGGTCAACCCGAAACCCGGTGTCGATAAACACCCCCGGGGAGAAACCGATTTTTCCCAAAGGGACTCACTTTTATCTACTTTAGCTACTCACAGCCATGTATTCAGGGACTATTTCAAAGCGGGCTCTTGAAATCCACAGTGAGATAAGCACAGGGACCGCCGGAGCCGTCCGGTCAGGTTGACGTTCCGGCCGGTGGAGCTCGACCTGCCCCCCCCCAACCCCCGATCCCCTCTCACTTCGACACAACAAGTGTTCCCTCTCGACAACCTCTTCACACCCCTCACTTCCTGGACACACCTTCTCCCAATTGCTCTCATTACCAGTGTTTGATGTCTGGTGCAGCTTGCGCTTCCAGATGCCCTCAAGGAGTGAGGAAGCGGGCGTGGATGTTTTTTTTCTTTCCTAAATGCAGGTGACTGGTCATTAGATTGGCTCGTCAGATCTGTTGCCAGTACTGCAGTTCTCACCTCTCGCGGCCCAGTATGTGGCTGCACCTCCTTGCGTAACAGGCTTGACACGAGGACGGGCTAACAGGGGCTGCGCGGATCTGAAGCGAATTTATCTTGCAGCTGGTGTCTTTTGATTGATGAGTTAAGAGAAGTCGATGCCTTGAAGGAGACGTCAGAGTCGTAAACTCGCTAACCACCTCACCCGGGCTTATCCCAAAAGGGTGTGAGTCATTGCTTAAGCGACTGATTGACATGTGTTATAGCAGGTGCCTATCTGGATAGCATTAACTATAAAGGTATTTACCTCTGGGTATGACTCCCTGGACTGGAACTGTCGTGTGTGTGTGTGTGGAAAAATGCCCAGAAGACAGACCCCGACCAGATTTAATGCATAAGCACTCGAACGCCCAACCTTTCCCTTCAATAATAAGACACTCGCCATCCCAGGGCAGACCTGATGAGCAAAGTTGACGCACACCATGTGTTTGGTAGGCACTTAGAATGAGAGATTGCATCAAATGATAGTGTGCTTGTGATTAAGTTCCATGTCTCGTGGCATCTGTAATCAGCGTCTGGCCCAGATGAAAAAGCTTTGGCGTTTTGTGTTTATCAGCTGTTTCAGGTCCACAGCTGTCCTTTGGAAGTAGAGGGCTGCCTGTAAATAATAAATACATAGTGGATTTGTCTGGCCAGGAGCCAGCAGCTTATGTGTTTTTTTTTTTTTTTTTTTTTTTTTTTTTTCGTCAGCGGGGTGTGTGCGCGCCAGGGTTTTCTTCATTTTATACCTTTTGATGTACACTATAAAATACAAGTCTCTTGGGGACAGGGACAGATGATTGCATTTAATTTTTTTTTTTTCCCCTCAAAATAGAGTTCATTTAGAAACGTGTTCCACGTGTTTTTAACCATTTCCTGGTTTTTCAAAGCCACGCATTCCAGTTTTTTTTTTTTTTTTCATTTATTTACTTTTTGCAAGTAATTTTGGACTAACCCATGACATTCACTCAAAAGACTCTCCCAGGTCATAAGAATGTAGTCACGAGGACTCAATCCGATATTAAAGATTCCTTGAAGGTGCCATCAGTAGCTCTGATTAGATCCCATTTTCGAATATCCCCTCAGCTTGGCCAGCTGTCCATTTGGTCAAATAAGTCAAATAAATCAAGGGTTTACCCCCCCTGAGTTGAGGAAACCGATCCTAACAGAACAGTACAACACTTTCTCAGCCAGGTGGTTGTTTCAACTGCTACTCTACCCCATTTTTGAAAAAATATTGTCCTCGCAGTAAAGGATTTGTAAAATAGCGGTGCTCGTATTCCTAATATGAGAATTGCTAAAGGTTTTTTGTCATTGGCTCTTTCAGACAAGTAGGTTAGAAATCTTTCGGCTAGTTGCCATTTTCATGCAATTTGTAACTATTCTACAATGTGGGTTTAAAACAAACGATTCAAATTGTCCGGTTTTTCTGTTTGATTCTGAGGACATTTGGAAATTCAAGATTCTGAAGGATCCCCATAGTGAAAGGGAAAAAAAAAATACACACCCCTCTGTTTTTTTCCTTCTCATTGTTCACACATGCAGCCCTTCACAGCCGTCCAGACATATTCCCTGTCATGATATCAAGTCTTGAGGTGGGAAATTGGCTGTGCAGATTTCTCACAAAATCAAATTCTGGCTGCCATTCACTCATGATCTCTCGGAGGCAAAACGCAGAAACTTTGCCGGGAAAGGCTACCCTCATGAATGAGCCTTCGCAAAATGCAGATTCCGGCCCAGTCGCCAAGGGATGCGACCCCGGAAGCCGACGGCTTTTAAAACGCATGTTTTCTTGAACGGTGTTCAAACTCACGACTGCCCCTTTAAGGAATTCTGCGAAGTCAAGAAATGCAAGGAAGAAAACATTGCTTATCGGAAAAGCTTTGCCAGTCCCGTCTCCTCATCCCCAGAGGTTTCTTTAGGACAGTCACAGCGGGGTAAGCTATCGGTCAAGGTCATGCCGACTTTGAGCCCTCGCTCGCCATGTAATTTCCCCATCACTTATTTGGCAGCTACAATGCAGCGTGTTTAATTGGCAGCGGAGGTGGTTCAGTCAGAGAAATCACTGTGATTGGCTGATCAGCTTGAGTGAATCTGTGCATGATTAGAGAAAATGAGGTGAGCGAAAGAGTTTCATCATGAGGGCATGCACCAAATGTTCTCAGTTTTCAACTTTGTGTCATCCGATCACTCCTGGCAACAGGGCCATTTGAAACAAAACTTGAGCTAATTACGTGCATAAACACATTTTTTTGTGTGAGTCTATGTGTCACAGATTTTCTGAAATGTTATGTTTATTTGGAAAAACTTGGCGTTATTGGATTAAATATCCATATGTTTACATACACATTCAGGACAGATATCTGAGCACTGGATAAAACCACGGTCTTGCTTCATTTTGTTGACATATTAAGAGTCAAGAATTTTTACTGTGGGGATTTTGGATACCTATTTAATCACTCCATAAATCAGAAAATACTGTCAATAGCCATAAAATCTCTTTTGGCCTTATTTTGTCAAAATAAAATGTTGAATAAATTAGGTTATGAATGATGTCTTGACAAAGCCCTCTGTATAAACCTCCAGAACATTGATGGGAATAAAACAAGGAAGATGATTATCTGTCAGCCCCGAAGTGATGATTATTCTCGGACCAATGTGAGAAAACCCTCTTGAAGAGAAAACGTAGAAAGCGAATGTCACAATTTCACAAATACAAAGAATATAGGTCAAAATTATGTAGTCCCCGTCTGTTTTTTTTTTTTTTTTTTAAAGGATGAAGTTGTTTAGTAATTGAGCCCAACCCTTGCTTGTAAAACAATGCACGTGTCTACTCCTACAGTTTCTTTTCAACTAAACTGTTAAAATACAGAACAAGCCAAAATAGTAAACCACTAACAACAATCATTAACGCTGTGTTACTTTTGTTATCTTATTTTTTTGCTCGTCTGTGTCCAGCAGCAGGGCATTCTAATCCACGCTTAAATAGCGCAGTATATCAAGGCTCAGGTGTCACTGGCAAAGTCAAAAGTCATTGTTGTTAGAGTTATGAGGGAGGTCTTTTTTTTTGTCTTTTCCTTTTATTCTGCTGATTAAAAGGTCCAATTGTAGCTTGGTTTTTGTGTTGTTTTTTTTTTTTTTTTTTCATCATCAGACTTGCAGCTCTCTTAGGCGGCAGGAAATAACCCAAACACAGGTGGTCCTCACTTAACGACAGGGTTAAGTTCCAAGGGGTCTGTCGTTAAGCGAAACACCGTTTCTGCCGTACAGTATTTACATACATATTGTCCATTTGTACCGTGCTATTTTACTTCTTTTTTCCCTTTAATGTTTATATTTTCATGAATATAGGCCAATTCTAAGCACAGGTAAGCATGTACAATACATACTCACTCACAACTCTGCTGCCAGTGCATTCAGCACGTATTTTAATATTATTCCAAAGCCCGTCGTAACTCAGAGTCGTCGTTAGGCGAAGTGAGGACCGTCTGTAAAACGATAGAAATCACATTGATTTGTTAAAAGCGACCTCAAACAACCCTCTCTTACTAATCAGTAAGTGAATGATGATAGACTCTGCACTAAGGGAGCTGGTCCTCTCAGGGTCCAGTCTGACTTACTCTGACACTTGCTTTCGGTCAGCCCAGATAGCTTAAGCCTAGGTAATGTCAGGTCTGCGGTGCATGTCTGAAAGAAAGGGCCTCCTTTTTGAGAATGAGAGCATTTCTGAGCGACAGACCCAGAGCAGCCCTGTAACCATAGGAACTCACTTTCAGTCTGCAGGCAGACACAGTGCTCCTCTGTGTTGCCTGCCTACATACCGTCCCTGTCCTCATTTCACGCCACTGTTTTATCAGTTTACTACCTGCCCTCCCGACAAATAAGACGCACGCTTGCGAGCGTGAGATTTATGTACAGTTCGGCTTAAACTAAATACTCACCCCGGCTGTCGACTTCTTCGGTTGAGAGCACGTCGATATTTCGCTGTTTACATCAGTGACATCAGTTTACATCAGTAAGCCCTGTGTTAACCGGTAAACACAATCTCACGGCCTTTATCTCACTGATTTGGGTTGAACTCCCCACTGCAGCTGCTGCTGCCGGGAGGTTGGAGTCTGTTGGCTCGATGTCCCGCTCCGCTTTGTGTTTTCTTGATGTAACGTTAAAAAAATTGCAGTATCCCACCAAAGAACTTCATTCTGAATACCGGCTATGACCACCGTGTGTGTGTGTGTGTGTGTCATCACAGAGGTCAAGGAAGAATAATGTTCACGACAGAAAGCGTACAGTTTCACAATAGACAAGTTCACCTTTATCGCTATGAAGGTGAAAATATTTCAGCCAAATGAATCCCACATTTGCGGCATATGTGGTCAGCAGCTGATGCAAGCGAACAAAAACTAGTACTGGACTGGACGGCACTTTTGTATTTGTAGCATGTAGGTCCTCTATTAGTCCCCTTGTGCTTCTTTCAAACTTGTCTCTGGCTATCTATGAAACCCTGCAATTTCTTTGGATTCCACACTGGCTTTGCATGCAGGGACAAGCTCTGTGGTTTTCTGTAACATCCAGTCACAGCATATGGTGTGTGTGTGTGTGTGTGTATGGGTGTGAGTGTGTCTTGTCACACACCTCCTAACAGGACCCCCAGGGCCTCTGCTGCCCAGGTCTGGACACACCTGTTGGCCCGCAAATGCAACACTTATCTTGCCTTCTTCCCCTTTCTAGATGTCATGTCGTGTTGGCTTCGTTGGTATGTCATCATCCGTCTGGCTTTAAATATAAATGACTGAAAAATCAAAAGAATTCATTAAAGTGATGGATCTCCGCGCAACTTTATAAGGACATTGAGCTCTTTGCCCCCTTCTCCTGAGTTCTGCTGCCATCAATGGAAAAACATGTCTATTGCTCATTGGAGAGTCAGGGCTTGCCCTCTCCTGCTTGCAAACAATAAAATGATAATTTGTACCTGATGTATTAAAAAAAAAGAAAAGACAGTGTAATTAGGGTAGAATTTGTTGTCCTTTCTGATTCTTTTATCTCCTTCCAGCTGGTTACTCATGCCAAGTCTGTAAACACGGGCCCAGACTAAATGGGTCACGATAGGGCTGAGGCCCAGACTGGCCCGTCTGTCTGAGAGTCAATCCATCACCCTTCAATTAGAACCAGCGAGACGATAGCAGAGAAATCATGTATCGGTTACCTTTTGCACCCTCGTCTTGATTAATGATGTTTAACTTGGAATCGACCCCCACCGCCACCTCCACCTCCACCTCCACCTCGATTTTACCCCAAAAGTACAAGTCATAAGGCAAACAGCGACTGAACTTGACTCAGAGAAGACGTATTGTGACATAACGGGTTATCTTAAATCTCCCCCTGTATTTGACGTACCGATCAATGTTTCTTATCTACCTAATTTATCTTTTTTTCAAGACACCTGCTCTGGGAAAAGACAAACCCCAGGCCGGGACGTCTAAATCTCACTCTGTGGCCGAGATAAGGAGCAAGTTGTCGACGACGGCCAAAGAGGTTTGGGTTGTCTTCCCCTTTTTGCAAATTGCCGCTCTTAATTGAGCGTCTGACGCGCGGTTAAGCTGATGATTTAATGTACCCTCCCGCATCAGGGGAAACCACTGCCGAAGACGCTGCAGAAGTTTGAGAATTTTGTGAAGAATTGCTTCAGGGTTTCGGACGATAAAGTAAGTCACCTCGAGTCTTTAGGTTTATACTCCTTGGCTTTATTGATTGCACATGGTTTCGTAGCCCAGAGGCACCTGACGTTTGTCCAGAGTTTTTAAAGTTTACGCTTTCGCGCAATATGTTATCAATCTCTGCCCCTGTAATCTTTGGACTTAGTGTTATCGTGTTGCCTGGTTTCGAGAAATCTGTCACTGCGGCTTAGCAACGGCGCGCACATTTACTTCAACCCTCGGTTTAGCTTTAAGAGCCCTTGGCCACAGTAGAGACGCAGGAATGCGTTATTGTTCCTCATACTGTCCACATACCTTACGCTGTCCAGTATGCCTCGACATCTTGCCAGGACAGCGTGTTCTCTTTTGAATTATACTCATTTTTTGTCAGCGGGCTCTTTTTCGAGATGGAATGGGAGTACACCTGCCAAGGCGGACTCTTCCCCGGTGATTTACTGAAGTGTGTGTCTTTTGTAGCCTTAATGAAGGGACTGGTGGGATGTGGACGGTACCAGTCTCACATTCGCATTCAAGGCCTTTGACCACCCCAAGAGGTTTCTCTAAATGCAGAACTTAAATCTTTGTTAACGCCGCTTGTCATTTTGGAAGCAAAACAACGGCCCCTGCACATTGTTCGGAGTGCACGAATTAATCACCCGCGGGGGCTTTAGATTATCACCCTCAACCGCTGTTAATGTAATGCCTTTTCTCCCTGCATCTGTTAAAACTCGAGAGTATTCATTTGCGCTCGCCGTACAGTGCAAAGACGTTAACTGTGCGTATGTGGGAGCAGGTGAAAGCTCTTTAGAGCGCAGCAAGGGCTTGGTGGACAAGAAAAAGAATGGGGGTGGAGTTGGGTTGGGGAGAGCTTGTTGATCCCAGTGTGTAGAAACATCTGTGGAACTGCTTTGGTTTCATCAGCCAAGGCTGAGATTCGTCAGACCTGAAGCACCTAGTCATATACTCTGGTATGTACTACTGCCTCCACCCAACCCCTCGTCGTTCCCGCACGGCCCCATCTAAACTCAGCGTTCCTACAGGCGAGACACACAAAAGCATGTTGTAGTAAAAGTGAGTCATGTGTCTTATGCTATGTAGCACTTCATTTGGATGATTTATAATTTCTCTCTCTTCTCTCTCTCTCTCTCCGCCTCCTGTTTTGTCTTTGTCACTTTGTTTCCATCCCTTTCTCTGCTTTGTACCTTCCTCAGGTGATCAAGGACCTCTGGAGTTTTGTACAAACACTGACTGTTGAGAAGAAGTAACAAAACTTGGACTGAAAAGAAAAAGAGAAGAAAAATTCCATGCTCCGCATCCTGCAAGTGATTTAAAGGCACAGTCGGCAAGATTTCCTACGCAGCCTTATCATTACAGTATCGCTAACTATGACCTGTAGTGAACCGGAGAGATGTTTTCGCGCCTCGTGTTACTTCGCTCCGGTCCAGATCATTAGATGAGTTTGAGTTTGTAAACTCAAGTGTTTTCCCCTTGGTCTGTATTCACAGAGAGGAAAGTGTGAGTGTCGCTCCAGAAAAACACCAACTACTTTTTCATATCCTTAACTGTTTTTGATTTTTTTTTTTTTTTCTCTTCTCGAACATGCAAGCTGTGACGTTCACGTTGCACATTGGTCAGATTGAGTTCAGATTATATTCAGACCGCAAACAAACTGTAACGGATTGGGCTTGTTTGGTCTGCACCCAAGCGCGGTGGCTGGTTTTCCAAAGGAACCACACCAAGGGAGAAAATGCACCAGTTGGATTCATCAGGACTAAACGAGGCAAGTGTGAAAACGCCCTTAGATACGAGGCACATCATGAAACTGTTATCCACTCACAAACCCACTCATTCAAATTTAGCGGAATTCATAAGGACACAGCTGGCTTACCCGTCACATGCCAATCTCCCCTATCTTTATAAAAACAAATAAAGTGGTTCATCGGTATCTGTAGACCTTCGTGAGCAAACGAAACAGCTGCTGTAGAGTCCAAACAGACCAACACTCGCTCCCACTCAGGGCTCTGCTTTTGTTTTGTTTTTTTTTTTCTTATTTCAATCCTACTACCTGTTTTTACCGCTCCCAAAACCTCAAGGTGTTTCCTCCGACAATCATTTAACAATGTGCAAGTGGGGTCTGCAGACAAAGACGCACCAAACGGATGTCAGGAGTCCTGTGCAGGTGAAATTGGTCCTCACGTGGGCCAAAACACTCGAACACTTTGTACAGACTTTAGTCAAGGTTTGCCTGGCACATGCGTAATTTCTGTCTCCGTGACAGGAAACAATTCTCCTTATGAGCTGGAAAACTAAATTACCCTGGACAGTGAATACAAACAAACCTTACTTTTTCACAACCCTCTCACTATTTCCTTATATCTACTTCTCATTGAAAACGCGCTCATTTCGAAACGAGTGTTGTGCATGAAAACTCCAAAAGAGGTTTTTTTCGCCCCATCTGAACACATCAACTGTCCGGACCGTAGAGCCCGCTACGTTTGAGAACGTCCGCAGTCACAGATCCCGCTCGTCTTTGTAGATGGAGAGATTGGCATGTCCACGTCTCGCTTTCACGGGCTGCGTCAAAACTGCAGGCCTGAACTTTGCTCACCGTCTCAGCGGAGCTGGTTGAGCGCTGATGTCGGGCATTTCCGCATCAACGATGCCGTTTGTCCATGTCAATGTTGCCACAGGAGACATTGCAGAATGTGCCTTTATCTCTAAACTGAGATAAAACCCGAGTCCCATTTCTCTTTTCGAATCGAGTAATACGTCCAAGAATGGTGGTGAGAGCTCGTACGGGCTGGAGGTGGACCATTCCCTGTCTTTTGATTGTGATATTTTTTTTCTGTGAATTTTAGTCTGGCTTTGCAAGGTCTTTTTTTTTTTTTAAGCTTATGAAACTTAAATAGATTGTACCATTTGTTGTAATTGTTTTTTACTTACGCATACTATATATATCAAGCAAACATTGGTATTCTCTCTCTCTTTTTGTTTTTTTACAACCTTGCACCACGGTTTACTTTTTCTTTTCCTGCAGCGGAGGTCAAGCAGCTGCTTTTTAAGTTGCTCATCATGAAACAATAGTGATGCAGTGTTCAGGATTGCCACTGGACAGCAAGAGGTGTTGCATGAGGTCTCCATCTTCTGTCTTTTCCACGGTCCAAACCAATGCAGTACATTGACCGAAGACTCTAAATTTAAATTTGCCGGACGTGTTCACGAGAGGGTGAATGTCGGATGTCTCGATTACGTGAAAGCCAGCAGCAGCTCAAGTTCCATATCTTAAAATGTTTTCTTTGAAACAAACTTTTTTTTTTTTTTTTTTTCCAATGACCTGTCGCTGCTCTGAAATACTGAAGCGTCTTACTTTGTCTCTCTTTTAATTAGAAATGCACAGATTTGTCAGCCGTTGCAACTGTAGCGGATGTTACTTGCCGTATGACTGCTGTCAGAAATGCTTTCAATCAGAAAGAATAAATAGACGGCACGGCTGAGGGTAAAAGTTCATTCGCGAAACCTCCATGTCTGAATCTGTGCTGTGTTCAAGGATCTCGTATGAGGCACTGAAAAACCTCTCAGTACGTTTTGTCTGTATTTTGCAATGTGACAGAGAGATGGCGAGTGAAAAGCAAATTGTTTTTATTATCGTTACGTCCAAACCTTGAAATCGTGGAATCCCTTGGTTCGCTTTTAAGTCAATTTTCACTTGATATCAAATCTGTTAACGCCCGCTGTAACGTGAGAAGCCATCGATGATGGAAAAACTACTTCTTTAAGGCACTTGGAAAAAAAAAATAAAAATTATAAATTCAAAAGCAAGAAGAAAAGGTTAACTAGCTGCGATGCGTTTACAAGTTGGCATCGACACCTTTTCTAGTGCATTAATACACTTAACCAAGAATACAGGCCTATGATTAAGCCAGATTACTTTGTTGTTGTTTTTTTGTTTTTTAACAACGTAATCACAAGGAGTATATCAGAGAATTACATTAGAGTAACTTGACGTCACCTTTACGGAAACCTAATAAAGTACTCAACCCCGTAATTGTTTGCACTCTTGTGTATCTGATGACAATAAGCATGCACTCGCTCCGCGCTACGTGTTTATGGCCCTCTGTAATGGGTTTTACGAGCCAAATGTTGGCAGTTGAATGCCATCTTTTAACCATTCAGACGGCCCTAATCGACCGTCCCCTCATCCGCAGACCGTAATCCCGTAGACGTAAACTTAACTCCAGCCGGAGAAGTTTACACCCCCCTGCTAATTTACCTGAATCCGGTTATTCGGTGTGACTAGAAACCAGTTACTGGAACGTAGGATTCGTCTTTCCGCCCACGTATGTGTACGATGCAGCTCTCGTATATGAAAAGTACACATGCTTTGTTCCTTTCTAACAGACTTGTAGAGTTTTACTTTTTTCTCTTGTAAAAACTCCCGTTGCTTATCTTTACAGTGATGGCAGCTGATCATTAATGTTTTGAAGTGTTAGCTTGATCCGCCCCTCCCCTTAGATGGGTTTTGCGCAGTTCTGTTATCACCGTTAACTTTGTTCTATTAACGTTAAAATTGTCTCGTGTTTTAGTCTCCATCTTCAATTGTTTGAACTGCTGCCTCTTTATTTTTTTTGTTTTTGTTTATCTTACTGGTTAATTGTCATATTAAGGCAATTTGACTGTACTGAGTCATTTTTCAAAGACCTGATTGTTTCAATAAAAGATGTGATTGTCTTTTTTTTTTTTTCTTAAAAAAAAATGCATGTTATGTGGCTCATTATTGAATTCATGTTTGTGATTTTAACTCCCAAAGCACTAAACCGGTCTCAGAAGCTAAGATTTCCTTGTATTTTATCCTGTGTGAAACCCATAAGCGACCATGTTCTGCCTAGTTTTATTCACAATTTTAACCCTCGAGTGTAAATTTACAGCCAAAACTACATGTCAAAAGTCTTTTTTTTGCTTTTCATGATTATTCTTAAAACAGCTTGGAACATTTAACTGAGTAAAGTTCATCTCAACCGGTTTCTGGCTGAAAAATTCAGACGATTCACTACAGGGTGCAGGTTTGGGGGGAAAAAAAAACAAAAATGTACCTCTGCATTAGGATTTAAGGATACAAAATGTGTGTCAACTGACTAATAAGGAAACGTGTTAGTAGCATAGAAGAGACACAAGTAGCTGAGTAAGGACCTAATACATACAAATAAACGTTGCAAACTAATGGGCAAAACGAAAGTGTGACTTGAAAAGTAAAAAAAAAAAAAAAGTAAAGTGCAGGCAAAGAATATTCTGATGTCTAGTACTTCACGGAAGAGGAGTTCGATGACTATTAGTATGGTTTTGTTCATCTTAAAGATTTGCCCAACCTGAATTTAGCTCTTATCCGGCTCCCGCTGAGCTGGATGTGTGAAATCAACCCGATGTTTTAAGAGCAGACAGGTGATAAAGATTTCGTACCGTGTTAGTGGCAACAATTCGACATAGATTAGACCGTTGTAGTTTAAGACCTGCTTTTGCCGCAAGGTTACTCATAGCATGATCTTGAAAGGTGTTTGAGAAAAATGTTCAAAATATTGAGTTACTATTGACAGTCATCACAAATATGGTGTAATCATGGTAATATTTATCAACCAAGAAACAAGTATGTCTTTTTTTTTTTTTTTTTTTTTTAAATCCTCAGTTGAAGGAAGCCTCTAATTGATGCCCTGGTCTAGGCTGATACAGATGTATTTCAACGTAAATAAAAAAAATCCAAAATTAAAGTCAGGTGTCTTTTGTAGAGAAAACGTGTATTTTCATTTCATGCACATTAAGCTTTTCAAATCAGCATTCGGCTTGAACCTTGTTTATGATCTCATCTCGAGATTTTGGTCATTTCTTCCCCTCGCCTATCCCTTCCAGCTGCATCCTCTTCTCTCACACCAACTAACTTCGTGTCCTCTGTCACTCCATCTGAAAAACTCCTGCGTAGTCTTCCTCTAGTTCTCCTGTTCCAATCTCAGCATCTTCAGTCTGACTTTATCCCCAAAACACCTAACACGTGCCGTTCCTCTGATGGACTCACTCCTAATCCTCTCCATCCTTGTCACTTCTAAAGGAAATCTCAAAATCTTCATCTCTGCTGCCTCCAGCTCTGCTTACTGTCTTTTACTCTGTGCCACTTTCTCATTGCAGGCGTTACCTTTCATTCTGGCTGATATCCTTCTATCACGCATGACCCCAGACCCTCTTCTTCACCTCTTTTCCACTTTCCAAAGTTCTTGACTGTTGACCTAAATACCCCAAAATCCTCCGCCTTCTTTACCTCGACGTGCCGTAACCTCACCATTCCACTCGTTCGTTTCTTTCAGTTTTGGTTTCTTCCACTGACTCTGAGCAATTCGAGACATTTTGCCGACAACTTGCCAAATTGTGAGACGACAGCGCATTTTCCCGACGATGAGCTGATTTCCAGTGTAGAATGAAAGTTTCAGGATAATAATTCTCCAAATTGAAAGAACCAGGCCGAACCAAACCGCAGTTGTCATGAAACCAGAATGTAATTTATCGACACGGCATTAATTGACGTCAGATCCGCCGCATTCCCTCGACCTCATCACTTTATTAATTTGGAACAGAGCAAAGATAAAGCGCCACTAAATCGAAGCCAGGAAACAGGATGATGCCTTTGTGTGTGCATTTTAAAATTTATTTCCTCATTATCTGTTTATTACTCGTTCATATCCTCTCTGTCATTAACGGTAATCACACCAGTCTTTGCTGTTACCACTGGGTGTCACTCCAGCCCAGGCGTTAAAACTTCAAAGTTAACGCTCTAATGGTAATAAATTGATTAAGTCTTTACCTGAAGTGTTAGTCAGGCATTACTTCACTGCCAGCTGAAGTTTTTTTTTTTTTTTTTTTTTTGCCCCATAGCTACAGGGGGAGTGAGGCGCTCTAGCGGATGCAGCCGCGGGATGACGCACAATTCTGTGTTCCAAACAAGACGACTGAGAGGCACGTGGAAATCCCCCCCCTTTGTGGTTGACTTGAATTCCAGTCCTGGGTTTGACTGAACCAGCCTTGAGGTATTGACACACAGACAGGCGCAAATCTCAGCGCACACACACACACACACACACATATATAGATATATATACATAAACACATATATATCAGCGTCGGCCAACATATTAAAGATTTATCTCCTCATGGGAGTTCCTGAAAAATACGAGAAAAGTAGTTTCTCTCTTCCCCTCTGGCGTTAATGTGGAGCTATCGGGTGAAATGCCCCTCGACGTTACGTGATCGGAAGGCATCCTCATCCTCCTGAAAACAATCCATACATGATTTTTGATTGAAAGGGGCGTTTGCTTTGAGACAAAGGCTGCTGTTTACCAGAGATCAGCAGACATCTTAAAAATCAATAGCTCAAAACAAAACAATAACGACAGCCTGAATATGACCGGGTGTGATAAAAGCGTCTGTCTTGAAGGCGTTGCCTATGCTTGATGGATTCGAGAGTGGAAACAAGGTGTCAAATATGTGCGAAATATGAAATATCCTGTCTTAATACGGACATGTCGGTGTCAGGCAATCGCAAAAACATCGCCCAACTTGCACGCCGCACCAGCCAAAGAGCGACGGCGGACATTCCTGCCTAACACGTGTTGTGAATGACGTCTTTCAAGTCGGCTCGTAGGGTGCCAGGCGAGCAGCGCGGAGGCATTTAATGTTTTTTTTTTCTTATTTTTGTTTCACCCCCATTGTTTTATAACATTTGAAAATTGGTCGCAATTGACTTCAATTACTTGTGAGGCACTTTCTTGGCAAGAGTCTGGCAATATAATGACTGATCTCAAAACAACCGCTTTAGGGTTTGTTTTGTTTTGACATCCCGTTACCAAAATGCGACCAAAAGCTCTGATGAAAGAGTTTTTAAAGACGAAGAATGTATTAAGTTTTACAGGTGCGCAACTTTGACGATTGCAGTTTGAAGGTCAACAAACAGGATGAGAATCCAATAAAACGCTGTTGCATTTCGCTAAATGACGAAAGGTGAACCACGAGTGACCTTAAACCTTCATGAAATCCACAGATGTGGACGGCGCGGAAAGCAGTTTGAGCAGAGAGGTCTATTATTTGACAACCAGAAAAGCCCGACCATTATCGACCGCTTTGTCGCCGCCATTCCTGCAGCGGCCGAGCGCCATTAGGGAAATATTGGCCTTCTCTCTAATCCGGCGTTCACACGATACGAGACGGGACGGTCCTGCCAGCCCGCTCTCCATCACAGATGCAGGACAACCTCCTCGCCCCGAAGAGAACAGGTGTCTTTTGTTTGCAAGTGTATTTGTGCCCTCCTATTAGTGCCGGAGAGGAATGTGAGGGCCGGCTTTTTTCGGCGTAAAATCGCCGCATGCAGCCATCTGCCCTGAAGAGCCTCGAGCCTGTATGTGTTTTGCTTGAAGGTGAATTAAATCATCAGGACTGAATAATATCTTTTTTTGCAAAAAAACAAAAAAAAGCCAAAATACGATTAAAGACGCCCTGACATTAAACGTCCGGAGATCCAACCAAAGAAAAAAAAAAGTTCTCCGCAGTTGGATTGTTTTCTTCAGGGGTAATCTGACGATAAACAATCTGAAAAAAACCCCAAATCTCAGCAGGAAATCCCTACCAAAGCAGATCAACCTTCTCTCCAGTGAACACTTTGCATCGATTCATGTGCAGAAAAAAAAAAGATTACAACAACTCTGAGGGAAAGAAGCACAGGAAATAAAAAATAAAAAAAAATTGCCTGCAAAACACTGAAAACGCAACGGCTAACTTAAACGCGTGTTTCTGCAGAACACGCTTAACTTAAACATCGGACCGCATCTTTAATTCCATCCCTGTAATTGATTTTGTATTAAATTGAAAATGTCAGCTATCAGGTCATTAAAAGCCATTTCAGCACGTTTATAAGAAAAAAAGCGTTTTACCCCCCTCTCTGAAATCCGAGGAGACACGCTCCGAGCTACAAACCCTCAGATTGGTGTTAAAATTCAGACGTGCGTTGTCACCACATCATCACCTCCTTTGTTAGTACAGCTTGTAGCAACTAGTATCAATTAAACTACAAATTTCCATTTGATATAATCACCTGCTCTCCTGCCAAGAGCATTTTTGCTCCACATGCTTCTCCCCAGACATCTTGGAAGTGTCAGTATATCTTCCTCAGAGACCAGGCATTCTTCTTCGTGAATCCAAGGTGCGGATTATGCAACCTCATCCTACACTCTTCTCTAAAATGCCTCCGGGGAACGCTAACGCTACCGCCACCGCCACTGCCAAACCGGCTAAATCATTCCGCTCGCAGCACCTCCGCCCGCATGTTTACAACGCTAGTTTTGATAGCTAAAAGCAGAGATGGCGAACGCGACCGCCTGTAATTATCCTGTTTTTTCAGCGAGTGTGATCTTTGGACCGATCTGCAGATCTGATGTATTTACACAGCTTCCCCCCCCTCCTCCCCCGGCCATCTCCCAACCCGTACCCTAAATTCAAAATCTCATTTTGCTTCTGACATTTTAATTTTTTCTGGCCTGGCTTTGCAGAAGTACATTGGAGTTGGTCAGGAGTGGAGCTCACAAGCAGTTTTCTTTTCACGCCAATGATTTGCGGTCATGTATTGAAGGACGGCGAGTAAATGGTTGGATTTTCCGTGTAATTTCTGGTTAGCGCCAGGAGCCGCAGTGACTTATCAATCGCTTATCAGCTTTCACATTTATTACCGTCTTTATCTGATGGTGCAGTGACTGGTTTTAGCCCTATGTAAAAAACCTAGAAACAAACTCTTTGTCGTGTATTCTCTGTTCTTCGCTGGGAAAATCCAAATTGAATTGCATCGCTTTGACAGAAACTTGAATAACTCTTGGTCTTGGACAGTCATGATGTCATCTTAAGCTTTTGGGAAACGCCGATCATCACTTTTCTCTGTGACACTTTAAACAAACCCATCCAGAAAACGATCAACTGATTAATTGACAGTGAAAATAAACTTCAGTGGCCCCTGGAAATAACACAGCGCTCGGTGCACATTCACACGTCTTACAAAGCATTGAATTCGTTCACTCATTCGTAAAAAAAAAACCAAACAAACCGATTTTCTCTGCAAACAAGCAAAAATGGACTGTTTGGAGATATTTTGTCCATTATTCATGCTTTATTACACCTGGGGAGGAGATCTTTGTAGGATTTAGCGAAAGGCACAGCGGTGAGAAAAGGCATGAATGTAGATTGATTTCCTCAGGTATAAAGATGCACTATGCGATACGAGCAGCTTTCTTCAAATTATAATAATAGTGATCATAAAAAAGATAAAACAAGGGAATGGAGTGTCCCCATCGGTGAGTTTACCTTTCGATATTTTACCTGCAGGACGTCTAATCGAGGGCAATATTCTCATTCTCCACTTCTGCTGGAGAGAAATGTAAGGTCATGTCTCTGCAGGCATGTACATTTCCGCCCTCTCCTTCTTTTTTTTTCCCCCCTTCATGACCCAAAGGGATGTGTGATTTTAAACACATCTGGGCGTCAAGTTTGGAAAAACTCACTCCACAACAACAGGTGTTGTTAACATGTGTTAATAGTAATGTATAATAATTTTGTGGGACCGAACAGGCGGTCAGCTCCGCAACTGGTGATAAGGGCTGTTATGAAGATAAAGTGGGCTGGAAAAGCAACTCGCTGTTTGTCCTTCGGAAAACGGGGCACGCAGATGTGTTGAAAAAAAAATTGTGCAAAATGAAAACATATATGTGCATGTGTGTGTGTGTGTGTATATATATATATATATATATATATATATATATATATATATATATATATGTATAATTTTTTTAAGAGCGACACTGCCAAGTTTCCTCTTTGGCGGCCCCAAGTGGTGGGGGAGATAACTTTGATCCGCAGGCGCTTGGATTCCATTTGCCTTTATCAGCCATTTCGTGATGTAATATGATTTGGACGTTTTTACCGTGTCCTTAAATAAACCCGCCGAATTTGATTTGCAAATGCGTCTTTTCAAAGGGATCGGGTTGTTTTCCCGTGCAGCCCGGGGTTCGTGATCTACTCCGATAAGAATGTTTGATTTTCACACACCCACGATTTGACCATCTCTAGGAGATTTTCCTGCCAGGATGTCAAAATCTGAGGCACCGCGTTGGTAACAATACCTGTTTCCTCAGGTAGTTTGTACTTAACATGTCAAATCTAAACTACTGAGTGTGGTCTATCAACCCCCCCGCATAAGCCCACACACACACACGCACACACACACACACAGACACACAGACACGCACACGCGTGCTCACGCCCATCCCTCTCATGACGATTGTTTTGACCTATGCTCTGAGGAAATAAGGCCGTCTGTGCTTGATGTGACAGGTTGGCACATCACCTGGATACAAGCAAATAAACCAGCGCGGAGGGAAAAAAATATCAAGGGGAACATTTCAGGCATTCACAGAGAGCTTTCAAAATGGAACAATGACTTTGCCCCGGGGGGAAAAAAGTGATCATGCTGGTATGTTTATATTAGACCGAAAGGAAGCCATCATTGTCATCACCAGCGATTTTCTCTTCCACGCCGCGATTTTTTGACAGTTGACTGTATCTTAATAATTCCCTCCATCTATAAGTCGATTGTCACGGGTGATGTGCTTATGTAAACATCTGCACAAAAACAGGCGTTCCTCTGTCAGTGTTTGTGAACCCGGTGGCATTATCGCCGCGCCAGCCGACACTGAAACGGTGCTATTTTTATCGGTTCCCCTGTCATTCCGTCGTAAATGAAATGCTAGCTCTCTGCGCCGCCGCCCGTGTAAAGTTTACACGTTTGTTTGTTTGTTTGTTTGTTGCTCCAAGGCCGACGTCGGTGTTGTGAGCATGTCGGACAGGCGGCGGTGGCGGCGGTGTGTGTGTGTGTGTGTGTGTGTGTGGGGTGATGTTATTCTTTCAAGAGTTGCCTCGGGGAAACAGATGCCGGGGGAAGCGATTGTGCAAATTAGAGGAAGAGGTTGGGGAGTTCATCATCTACCTTCCTGTAAGCAATGCCGGGCCCAGTAAAACAGCCCAGTTGGTACAGCAATAGGACACACGCTTATTAATACAGGAGTGGGAGGTGCGCTCATCTTGACAAGCGCCAACACGCGAGCGCATTACCTCTACGGCTGCTATGGCAAAGATGTGAGCTGCATTCCTCTACCCACTGTTTTTTTCTTCTTCTTCTTCTTCTTCTTCTTCCGGTGCGGGTGTGCGAGACGAAGGCGGAGATTGAAGGCGTCTTTCTGGGCCATTTGGGCCACTTTTCCATTCGCCCTTTTCTATACATGTAGTTTGTTTTTTTGGGGTTATTTCTGTCTGTAGTTTCCTGTTCACATATGTGACTATTTGATCGCTTTATTTGATTGTTTGGGGGAGGGAGATGTGCCCATGCACCTGCCCAGTAGTGCCGGCTAACCAGAGACATGGTGTCCTCCAAGCCCTCCCCCCAGTTTCTCCGGCACAGAGTCTGGATAATACCGCCTGACAGTGCGGTGTCTGTTGAGGGAATGCTGTTTGCAATCGGTGAGTAGGTGGTACATGAAAATCTGATATACGTTTCTAGAATAAACTGAGATGCAGTTGACTTCCTGAAGTCCACCAGCTGATCGCTAGCAGCATGGTCATCGGTGGTACCTTCTTGCAGGCCCCCCCCCTCCCCCTATCTGTACCTGCGATGGGGATCACTGCTTCCGGTGTTCATTCCAAACAGTCTGTTGGAAAATGAACTTAAAAAGTTTGGAAGGTTCGCCGTTGGCTTTAAAACAGTCAGCCTAGGGTGCAAGGATCCCAGGCGAAAGCATGTTCAGTAGCTGAGGAGGAAGGTTTTTATGTTTTTGGAGGTGCTGTCACAGACCCTTGAGGTCTCATTCGGGGTCAAGTCCCCCCCCTGATTCCTCCAAAATGGTGTATGCAAGTTCAGGGCAAATAAAATGCTTCAAGTGTGGGGATGTGGGCCACAAACGGATCGCTTGTCCACACAGGTAGCCGGAATCGGAGGGCGATCTGGTTACCAATGGCTGAACAATGGTGTCCCGGGCACTTCTCTTACTGCGCCGGACGCTGCTGCTGTGCCGCAGGGGGCTCCGCCTGCCGATGTATCAGCGCCCTGTGCGGCTGCATCCACCGGTACCACGAGTCTCGTGAACCCGACCCCTTTGCCCATCAATAAGGAACCAGGGCGGAGAAGGCAAGCGCTGCAACCCCCCCGTTCTCATCAAACAGCGGGACAGAACTGGAAATCAGACTGCTGCTTCCTCTAAGACAACAGCCGGGACAGACGAGCTCCCAAGCTTTTGGGGTCGCACACATGATGCAGCTACTGCGGATACAGGCGAGACATGAAGCCAGGTAGATGAGGGCGATGACATGGAATGGAGTTTATAGTCACTTTCTCAGTTTGCGGAAGTATGGAATGATCTTTACTCCTTAGAGGGCATCAGTGACTTCTTAGACGATACCTTCTATAAGAAAGTTAATGTGTCTGATTACTTTAGTGACACTGATAAGTTTATCAAATCGGTCAGCGCTCTGAGCAAACTGCACCCTTTGGATGAAAAGAAACGGTACCGCCTGCAGAAACAGGTCCCACTTCCGAGGAAGTCGAAAGGCGAAGGGCCGCTTGCTGATTGTGAGGGTAACAACAGCAGATTCTGTTTTTTGTCTAGTCAATGTATACGCTCAGACCACGTTTCACACTCTCGAGAATGAACTTTACGCTTACCAGCAGGAAAATGCCATTGCTGGTGGAGACTTTAATTGCACTTTAAATGAGACTGTTGACAGAATAGGTCGGGAGCCCCGTACAGCATCTTCTCAGACCCTCCAAGCAGACCAGTGGGTCAAGTCATATTGGCACTTTAACAATAAGCTTCTACAAGACAGAGGTTTCGGCCAAAAGTTTGCTTTTCTCTGGCAGGAATGGAGAAATTGACAAAATCACTTTCAGTCTATACGTTTACGGAAGGAAGTCAGCAAGGCCCAGATTCGGGTGTTCTATCAGCAGCGCACGTCTCACTCCTCGGCCAAAACAAAAGGGGTAATCAAAAATCTTGAATCTGAAATTTGGAATATCGAGGAAGGGTAAGCTGAAGTAGCACCTATGTCTCATAGGTGCTACTTCAGAGGCCTTGCTGAAGGGGAGGAGACTTGAACTCGGCACACTGCGCCAGGAAAGGGTAACAGGAGCTCTGATCAGGTCCTGGTTCCTTTGTCTTAAGGATATGGATTCCACAAGCTCCTTCTTTTTCAACTTAGAAAGATATACTGTGCAATGAAAGCTGATGCTCAGTTTGAGGCTACCTGGAGGCAGAGTCACTACCAGCTAAAATGAAGGCTCCTGCACTCCACTTCTACACAGAACTATTTGCGAAGGGCCTCCCCCAACTCAGCCTGGAGGAGAGAACTACTCTTGACCAGGAGCTGACCATTGAAGAGCTCACCACAGCCGTAAACCAGATGCCTTTGGCCAAACACCAGGACTTGATGGGCTCCCCGTGGAGTTTTTTAAACACTTGTGGAGCAGTTTTGGCCATGACCTTCACGCAGTGCTAATGGAGTGCAGTCGGACCGGCTTCCTGCCAAGCTTGTGCCGGAGGGCAGTCCTTGCCATGCTTCCAAAGAAAGGAGACCCGGAGTTGCTGAAGAACTGAAGGTCTGTGTCCCTCCTGTGTGCGAATTACAAAACCCTGTCCAGGGCACTTTCCAATAGACTGAAGGGTTGTCTAGGTAACCTCGTAAACGCAGATCAAGCCTATTGTGTCATGGACAGGAGTATAATGGACAACATATTTCTGATGAGGGATGTGCTTGATATATGTAACAGTTACAATTTGAAGGCTGGCGTAATCGCATCAGATCAAGACAAGGCCTTTGATTGGATGGACCACTTATATTTGTTTTTGGCACCCACAGCTTTTGGTCTCGGCAACAGCTTTATATCCAGGTTGCGCCTACTTTACCATAATGCACAATGCCTGGTTAAACTGGGCAAAGGGCTAAGTTGGCCGATCGCTTTTCGAAGAGGAGTAAGACAAGGCTGCCCCATCTCTGGGCAGATGTATGCTTTAGCCGTCGGCTCCATGGCTCTCCCTTGCCTGGACCAAGAGGACAGCGGCACTCCTTTAGTCTGTGTGCTTATACTGACGATACGCATGTGTTCATTTCCAACCAGGATGATATCCAGCACCTTGTGAATGCTCTCTCGAAACGAGAGGGCGAGCTCGGCAAAGGTGAACTGGGAAAAGAGCAAAACTCTACTGCTGGGCCAATGGAGTTGCCACAGATTGCCCACCACTGGCCTCAGCTGGGAGAGGGACGGCCTCAAGGAGCCAGGGGTGTACCTAGGGATTGAGGCTTATGGGGGAAATAAATGGGAAAGAGAAAAAGAAATGTTGGTGCACGGCTGTCAAAGTGGAGGTTGCTACTGCCTCAGATGTCCTATAGGGAAAGGTTGCTAGTCATCAATAACCTGATTGCCTCAACACTTTGGCACAAGTTTGTTGCACTAGTCCCACCAAGAGGCTCGTGAGAGGAGATCCAGAGGCTCATCCTGGTGAACTTTTACTGGTCTGTAAAGCGCTGGACCCGAGTGGCAGTCTTCTATCTTCCGGTCGCTGAGGGGGGCCAAGGCCTCACTTACATTTTTAGCAAGGTATCAGCTTTCAGACTGCATACAGCAAAGAGGATACTATATGAGTGCCGATCCGGTTGGACGATCACTGTGAAGCTGCACTTCAGAAAAGTCGGATGGTTAGGGTGGGACGGACAGGCTTCTTCTTTTTTTTGATGCGGCCAGAGCTTCTCAACCACACCGGATTCACATTGTTCTACGGCTCAGCCCTCGCTCGGCAGGTTCTAGGGTTTACGCCGGTGGAGAATGAACCCTCGAGCCGGTGGTCCATGGAAGAGGCTCCGCTCTCCAACCACTTCCTGAGGTCCCAGTCCTTGCATTCCACAGGCTTGGGTCTCAGCCTCAGCAGGGTGGGTCTTACAAAGCTGGGTCACCTCTTGCGGATAACTCCCTCTTCCCAGAATGCACTGAGGGATTCTAGATGCACCACCTGATCCCCAGGGTCACCGAGGAAATCTGTGATGCTCTCCCTCCCAACCTGAAGTGCTTCGTGTCGGATCGCTCCCGCCACGAGCTATGGAACGAGAACATCGACCACAGGTTCCCCTCGCTGACCGTCCTGCTACCGGCAAAGGAGTTGGAGGACAAAGACGGCCTCCCTCTGACCTTCGGAACTCCAAGCTTGAAGGCGTTTCAAGTTACAGACAAAAAAGACCTCTACGCAACTTGTGTCAAGGTTCGTAACTTACACCTCCGACTACAAGCGAAAGAATTTAAATGGCGAAATTTCTTTGGACCGGACACCTCTCCGAAGAGGAGCTGGCGAGCCCTGTACAAGGCAACACTGGAAAAGCAGGCAAGTGACCTGCAATGGAGGATTGTGCACGGCGCCATTGCCACAACACATACAGGGCGCATTCTGAGCCTGGGGTGACAGGAGACTCTTTGTTTTGTTCACACCTTGAAGGGGCGCCACTGTTCACTTTCTTGAAGGCTTTATCTCTTAATTTGAGCGTTACCTTTACTTTCCACCTATTTATTTTTGGTTCAAAGTATTCGAAGGATTACAAGAGGGTATCGGTTGTGCTAAACTTTTGTGAGAGTCCAGTGACTGTCTTAAGACTCGTTTAAAAGTGCAATTTGATTTCTTTCCTTTAACCGACAACTTGGGGGACTTTATTTGTACTTGGGCGATACGAGGTGTTATGTGTTCTGTCAACAGCCATGTCGAGTTGATATTTGAAATATTAAGTTGATCACCCGCCGTTGACGATACTGAGTATCTTTACGTGTTCTCGTTGCATGTATTCCTGTCAAATCCCGACGATTGAACGAAGAGAATTTTTTAACTCAAATTCTTCGTCTTCTTCCTCTTGTAATGTGGAGAACAGAACTCTGAGACGTATGCGACTTAGATCAAGCACAGATTAGTTTAAGGCTTTAAAGCATTGCAGCGGTTAGAGTGCTACATGATTTTTTTTAAGTCTTTCCATCCTCTTGTGAGTCTCCCAAAAGTCAATGGATGATTTTTTAGGGGGGGGAATTATTCATTTAGTCTGTAATTTTCTGTTATTTGACATGACCAAAGGCTGACAGTGCACAGTTGTCAACCGAGGGGACCTGTGGAAGAACATCAGCAGAAAACCGCCGCAAGAATTTCCTTAGGATGGTGTAACGGAATATACCTGCTTGTCCTTCACTCCCTTTATTCACTATTATTATTATTGTGTTCCTGACATTTATTTCCTTTGAGTTTTTATCTAAATTCTCAGGAAACCTAAATGTTCCCACCTTTGAGGGTTTCTTGGTAGAAAGAAAACAGCGACAAAGTGCACATGGACTTGAAGAAATTGACCCATTTTCCCGGGACGGGGAAAGAGCCAATTTGATTCCGCCACCAAAAACCGTCAATATAACTCATTTCTAAACGGTCACTCTATATAAATATATATGTAATTTGTTTTTTGTTTTTTTTTTGTTTTTTTGTTTTAATGGAATCCTGGCGAAACCTCTTACTCCCGCGCACATGAGCCAGGAGGATCATTCCAGACAACCCAGGCGTGGGAGCAACCTTAGAGTTTCCTGAGTGAAACCCTCGGCTGAGGGAAATATTCAGCCTCGGGGACGAGATCCGCTTTGAAATGCAAGGTGTTTTATGCACGGGGTTCCAGTCAAGTCCCGAGCGAGTTCCCGACGTAATGTTTCAAACCCGCTCCTGACACTGTAGGTTTGAGGGTTCTTTTTTTTTTAAGAGTTTTTCAGTTTTGGATCCAAGATTGAGTCATGAGGATTCCATTATTACACCGCTATAATAAACTGACCGATTGACCGTCAAGTCACCGTGTGAAAGGCTTTTAGGATTTAGGCGGCCACTGGTAAGGGGAACGGCTCCCTCCGCACCAAAACTAAATTGGAGCTTTTAACCTGAAACATTATTCCAATAATTTAGTGAGGATTTAGTGTCAATAATACCGACAGCGCCCCTGAAGACCTCAGGCGTGTCGTAAAATTTCAGCCGGATTCATGAATATGTTATTCAAAGTCTGGCCTGATGCCTCGGTGACAGGGCGAATCACCAGCCATACCCGACCACTGGTGAATTCCAGTTGGATTAAGTTTAAACTGGAAAGTTGAGAAGAATGCCAACTCTTAAACACAGTATCCATATATACCTGTATGTGGAGACATTTTATCACGCACCTTTTGTTTATACTTTAGTCGACACGTCTTGCTGTAACATTTAATATCCTGTGCTCCGTCTCTCCTGTAACCCCGCAAATGACTCAAATCCAAATCTCCACGGGGAGTTCAAAAACCGAGGAGGAAAAAAAGGCCAAACGAAACATGGAAATCTTTTGATGTCGTCAGGTTTCAGGACTCACTGCTAAAATAAGACGACCGACTCGCAGCCCCTCTTCCCTTCCCTTCCCTTCCCTTCCCTTCCCTTCCCTTCCCTTCCCTTCCCTTCCCTTCCCTTCCCTTCCCTTCCCTTCCCTTCCCTTCCCTTCCCTTCCCTCCCCCACTCTCAGCTTCAGAAGACATGACAAATATGTGTTGACATGAGAGTCGGTGAAATGCAACTGCGGAATCTCGATGTCACTCAGTCCCGTCTTTTGTTGCGCAAGTTAAGGTTTGTGCGACTGTCTGCTCTGCTTTTAACTTGGAGACGAGACCCATTGTTTGGAAAAGACAAACCTGTGCATGTTGAAAAATAGAAATATTAGCAGTTTTATGTTCCATTTTTCTCCTGCAGCGCGGATAAATGTGAGCTTTCCGCACACACCTTTCCTGGTCTGATGTCTCAGGTCCGGCCTCCTCTGGATCAGACCAGTCAAACCGTCTCCACGTCGCAGCCGGCAAATTTACATATAATCAACTCTGTCAACATGGACGATCGATCCACTGCAGTTTGGACCAGAAGTTTTGGTGGTGCCGAAATGACCCCCTCCGTTTAATCAGAAAAGCAGGATAGTATGCGGAAGGAAAGTTGGTCACGAGATAGGTTTTTGGGCAATGAGGGTGCGGGGATACTGGTAGTCAAGGTTTAGTCTTTAACTGAGTTTCAAGCGTTATGGAAATCTGTCCAAAGAGCTATCTAACGTCAACTCACGTCACATTCTGTGCATCCGACCATCCGTCCATCCACCCATAGAGGCGGTGGTTAATGCGTCAGCACAACGCTTGAGGGCAGTGATGAATCTCGCGAAGATGGCGGGGGCTTTGGGATGTTGTGGCCATCGATTGTTCTGTTGCAATTGTGGTCAAAACAGTCAGTCGCTATTCGAACTTTGATAAAGAGGAACCAGAGCACGGACCTGTGTGGATCACATCCGTCTGACTTTCAGGTGTAAAATAAGCCTTGAATATATTTTTGATGACAATATCAAAATAAACAAAACATGTCACCTGGTTTGATACTCTCACCCAGGGGTGCCCACACTTTTTCACCTTGTGAGCTACTTTTCAAATGACCATGTGAAAATGATGAATATATACCGCTCAAAAAAATAAAGGGAACACTTAAACAACACAATGTAACTCCAAGTCGATCACACTTGTGTGAAATCATAGTGTCCACTCAGGAAGCGACACGGATTCATTTTGACTTGTTTTAAGGACATTACATCAAAGTTGGATCAGCCTGGAGTTTGTTTTTACACTTTAATTTTGAGTGTGATTCCTAATCCAGACCTCCATGGGTTAATACATTTGATTTCCATTGATCATTTTTGTGTGATTTTGTTGTCAGCACATTCAACTGTGTAAAGAGCAAAGTATTTCATGAGAATATTTCATTCATTTAGATCTAGGATGTGTTTTTTAAGTGTTCCCTTTATTTTTTTGAGCAGTGTATATTTATTGATATATCTACTGAGTGTACTTAGCACAATAAATGTTTGTGGATCTTGCATCACTGCATGAACCCTTATGACACACTACAACAGAGTACTTTTTTTGGTAAATACCTTATTCTGATGACTTGAATGGAGTCAGCAGCATAGTTGAAGTTAGCTGGGAGAAAAACAACCGCCGTCCTGACAGCTGGGATTTTAGTTCCTTCACTTTTCTGCCTCTCGGCTCACTTTTTCGGAGGGAAGTTGGCGTTGTAGTTTTTATGAACGGTCTGAAAACGCCGCTCCACATATCCTTTTTTCGTTATAGCGATGGCAGACCGGCAGATGAGGCGAACGCACTTTGAAAATGGCGGAGCAAAAAAAAAAGTCCATCTCCCATTCTGTATGGAAGCGATATGTTTTAGTCTTTTTACTCGGTCCGGCTCCCCCACTCATTTTTAGACCCATAAGTTTAGAAGGCATAAATTTGAGGCTAACTTGCTAAAACGCGCCGTAATGTGCACATGCGCAGTGATGCCCGTGTCAGAAAAGGTCAGATTGGACAGACCGACCGTCATTCAAGTGACATTTCATTGTGAGGACGATTGGCGGACGGCTACGTTTTAATGCCACGCGATCTACGCACACTGCCTTTGCGATCGACCGCTAGATCGCTATCGACGTATCGGGCACACCTGCTCTCGCCCGATGAAAGCTGGCATAGGCTACCTGACCCTGAGTGCAGGCGAAGCTGTAGAGATAAACCTTGATCAAGAAAAGCAGCGGCACGTGAGTCGCCACAGGACCAGTGGGACTTAGGCAATGATGTCAATCTAAGCGTTATTTTCTTGCAAAGCCGTCGGTCACAGCCAGGAGGGTTTCAGGGGTGTGAATTCATTTCGATTTCACCACCTCCGTGCGGGGTCGCCTCACTCGCCGAGAGCGCATCGACCCGTTCCCAGAGCCGGCGGCGGCCCCGGGCGCCCCCCATTACCTGATATTTGAAAGACATGCCTCGCTCAAACCGGCGCGGAGCAACAAGGTAATTTGTCATTCCCCGAACTTCAAAAAGCAGAACTCTGTAATGACTCGAGCCCCCGAGCTCTGCGTGGCTGCACACACGCTCCAGAAAAACCCTTTGAGTATGACTTTGAAAACACCAATACGATGGATGTTACATACTTAGATGCTACTTTCCCTGTCCGTTTGTCATCGGGAGTTCGGGAGTAAATGTAGACGCGAGGCGCCGCGTCATGGCTTCAAAATGTCTTCAAAAGCGCAACCAACCGACCAACGGAGGGCATCGTTGTTTTGACATTGTTATTAGTTTTGATTATTAAAGTACTAACCCCAACCTCCTGCCGCGTCCAAACTGATCGTTTGTCTCCTCAGCGCCGGCACGGAGAGGTTGCGCTGCGATCCCACTGATGATTCTTTGAACTTTTAAGATTTTTTTTTTTTCCCTCTCAAGAGGAGTGCAGAGGAGGGATGACTTATAAAGCAGTTTAACGCAGCCGCGGACTTTGCTTTGAGCCGGTGTTTGTCTTGACCCACGATATGCTTTTACCCAGCCTGCACCGGGGGCTTAGGTCTGATTTACGGCCTCGCCTTTCCCTGGATTTTCCTTTTCGCGCGTGGTCGTCTTTTCCTGGTATCGTATTTATTAATAGTCGGCGTGTAAAGCACCCACCCGTCATTTGTGATGGAGCACTTCGTACTATTACCCCTGCTAAGTATTTTTAGGTTATTTATTTTTTGGCATTATGAAGTTACCGGCAATCACAGTACTGAAGGTCCAAACTATCAATCAAAATATCTGTCTCTTTGTGTATTTTGTACAATTGGACGGTAACCAGAGAGACATTCATTTATTCATTCATTCTTTCATTTAAGGGGTGGTGCACTCGTGCACAAAGACAAATAATCATTCACGCTATTTGTGTTTTTATGCTTTTTTTTGCACTGTGGGAACTTTCAGCAGCTCCTCGAACCTCTTCGAGGTCAGCATAGGAGCCAGGAGCCCTGGACCTCATCTTCGCCGCTCCTCCGAGGCAGGGGCTTTTGACGGTCCCGTTGGAACTTGTGACGTAAGTGCTTGGCGATTAGTAGAACTCGTAAGCCACGGCCATCACCGGATGCGCTTTTTTGCGGCGCGCCACTTTTAAGAACTACTGTGGTCACTGGTCAGATGTTTGCTTGAAGCGAAATGGATGGAACCGTTGAGAACCGCAGCGACAAAGACGTTCAAACGGGGACGTAAACGTTTTCCCCAAATAACTATGGAGTTAACTTGAGCTGTTTTTTTTTTCTCGCCGGGAGAAAATAAAAACAACCCACCTGATAATCCATGGTTATTCTTTCCACCGTGAACGCTATGGTGACTTTGCTCTCCATGTTGTCCGTGTCATCTTCCTCTTCTTTGTTGTGGTTTATTTTTGAAGTGCGGCATTTAAGGTTCACGTCACGGACGCTTGAATCACACTGTTCCCTACCGCTGTCCCTTACTGCCCGTGACGATGCAAAACTAAAAAGGCTCCCCTGGAACGAAATTCAAGTCGGACACTTTTTGAAGATTAATATCCTGAAACTGAAAAATAGAAAAACATTGAGACTGAAATTGTGGCCTCGAGTTACCGAGAAGCACGGCATCCGATTCTCCGTCGGGATGTTGGATTGCAGTTGAGTGTGCACCACAAAGTAGTGGATTGGATTTGTTCTTTGCAAAATACATCGCTAATATTCAAGCGTCAGTCTCGCACGTATGGAATCGTCAAGTTCAAGTAGATCCCATGTTTGGACGTTGTTGCCGTTGAGCGATATCGAAATCAGCGGGAGAAATTCCGCACGTCAAATAGCGACCGCTTGGGATTCCTTTACGGTGTTGCACGATGTACACGGGCTCGATCCGCGGATCACACCGGGTGTTTGCACGGTGACTTCAGTTTTTGGACGTCTGTCAAATTTTTGGCAAACTTGTCAAACCTTCCTCTTGACGACGCCCGGATATTTCCGTCAAAGTCACCTTTTTCCGTGCCGTGACTTCACCCTTTTTCTCGTCTCGATAAAAATATTTTCACCTGAGTGTTTACATGTTTCACCCGTGCGGATGCATTCTTAGGATAAATCTCTGCACCAGACGTTCCTGTAACATCTCAGCTCACTTTCACAGCCAGCCTTCATTAATATCATTTTATTTTATCTCCTCCGCTGTCTAAATATAGTGTAAGGTGATGCAATTCTTCGCATATTTCCATCCTGGACGAGAGGAGGAAAAACACCAGCCGTATCAAAGCTGCGCGGGTGCGGAGCGTCCTGCCTTCTTTCTCGGTGGGTGGAGATACCAGCCTGCCTTCATTTTGTACATCTTACATCTGGAACGGGCACACACACACACACACACACCCCTGTTTTTTTCCAAATAACATCTGCAGCTAAAAAAGCCAGACAGGTAGTTACGAGTCGATTGGTCATGGATGGATTTTCTCTCTCTCTCTCTCTCTCTCTCTCTCTGTGTCGTGCTCTCTCCCTCCCTTTTTTTTTTTTTTCTATTCTACAAAGCCCAGAGGCTAGTATTTCACTGATTACAGAGTCCCCCTCCATTTGAATGGCCGTTTGTGTATTGTCAGAACAAAGGGGCCAGCGGCCTCTGAAGAGGTGCTAGACGGGGGAATGGATTGGGCCCGGCGATTAGGATGAGTGGAAGTGCAGGTTCAGGCTAGCTCGCCGGCTCTGCTCCAGCGGCTGTGCTGCATTTCGGGTCGGAGGGGAGGAGGCGGCGTTGGGTTTCGTGGATCGAGTTTGACTGAAACACAGGCCTTAAAAGCAAGGATGTGTCATTTTTGATGGTTGTTAATAGAGCTAACCGACAGCGGTATGGTCAAATCAACCGCGGCGAAAACTAGCCCGAAAACAAATTCCACGCCGGCGTCGTAAACCTAGGCGCAGCTCTACAAGCTGGCGATTTTTTTTTTTATTTTTATTTTTTAAAAAAAACAGTATTTATTTTTTGTGCGTGGTGTCAGTTTTCGGCCTATCTGCTCCAGTCCGTCAGCGTGCGGAGAGAGATAGAGCGAGAGAGCGAAACTACGACGGCGTTGCCCGTGACCGTCACGCTCGCTAGTCGGATCCATTTCCACCGCATTATTATGAAACTTAATGACAAATTGTGAAATTTAGTTTTTCATATCCTTAGATCGACTGGTTTCTCACTTTCGAACGGGGAACGCAGAAGACTGCCACCTGCCGGAGTCAATTTTACTCCATTTTGCTTTCGTCAGTTGTCTTTTTTTTTATTTTAATCTCAGTTTTAAGCTTAGTTCTGCTGAAACAGGCAACATTATCCCCGCTATTCCATTCGTTCGACATTATCCGTAGCGCCTATCCCGCACTCGGGGTTGCGTAGGCGGAGCCTATCCCGGTTGTCATCGGGCAAGACGTTGGATTCACCGGATGCTGGACCGATCACCGGTTGATCGCAGGGTCACTTAAAGAGGCAAACAAACATTCGCCATCTTATTCACCCGTCATATAAAAACAACCCACGATAAAAATGAGATTGAATTTCGGACCCTTTTTTTTTTTTCCCCCCTCAGTGATCGCTTCAGTCGCCATTGCAAAAAACATACATTTATAGAAAGCACAAGTGGAGCACCAGCCAAATTTTTCCCCGATGCATCGCAATGAGCGTGGACACGTTTTAAACGTAACGCAACTTTCAAGAGGGAACGGCTTAAACGTGCATGTTTTTTTGGCAAGGGTAAGTCGCACGTGTGGCCCCGCCAAGGGGATCGACAGCCCGGCGGGACGGTTTTCAAACCGCGAGGTAATCAGATCAGCATTAGCCTGACAAGTTTCGTCGCCGGACACTCACTTAGTACTTCTCACCCCCTCGTGCACGGAGGGAATGACCCTCAGTCAAAGTCCTCATCAGGCGAGTTGGGTGAGTCCGGGTCACGCGCTCGGTGGGCTCCCGCATCCTTTTGATTCAGCGAGCGGCACCTTCTCAAACCTGTTTTCGAGCCGAATTTTAATTTACTCCGGGCCCTTTGAGTCATTAGCGGCTCCTCGTAAACCGTCGTCCGTCAAAGAAAAATTCATTTAAATACGGCGGCGGCCCCGGCGCGGCGTTTTTTTTTCGAGAGATTGTCAAATAATCGCACATTTTGTTTAAATGAGTCAGGCTTTCTGGCCAGTTTGCGAGTTTCAATTTTATGCCACATTACAAACAACCAGCCCCTTCATTTGGTAATTGTGGCCATCCAAGAAAACAATTACGGGGTTGTTCGATTCAGGCTGGGAGAAAAAAAAAAAAAAAAAAAATTAAAGACCTGACAAAGAACACTTACATCATTTTACTTCCCAACACTTTCAGCACCAGTCCGCCCAACTCCGAGGGCTTATTATGTCATTAAGGCGCTCATATTGTTCGAGAACCGTCTGAGAACAGAAACAAGGCTTTTTGATTAGCCCTGCTTGTCCAAGGGAGGTGACATTTATCTGTCAAACGCGGGCCAAGAACTGCGAGCGCGCCGCGGTCCGCCGGGTGATTGTTATTCGATCGTAGCGCTGTGACACATCTTGGCCGGTTCCTCGCGCTGAGCCGTCGCCAAAGATCCCGTCCAAGGAAGGATAGTTAAGTGAGTTCTTCAAACCGCATGCAGTCGCATGAAGTTATTGCATGTGTTAGTAATAGCAAGAAGCCATCCCATACTTTTTGTTTATCGTTACGGACAGGTTTTGGACTCCCCGCCGCGGAGCCGATCGTCATTAATTTTAAACAGGCCGCTCTGGCTTAATGGAAACATCCTTGTGCGGCGTGCACCGTGGCGCTCGGAGATGATTTGTCGGGGAGCGACGCTTTAATTTTCACCTTTCACTCCTACCGCCTCGCGCCCCCCTCCCTCCTCCCCCGCGTTTACCCGAATTCTCCGGCCTCTCCCCTTCAAGGCGGAAAACCAGAAATGGGCCTTAATGACCCCGTGCAAACAAAGTGTGATGGGGGGGGGGGGGGACAAATTACCAAAACACTTCCCGCTCCCCCTCCTCTCAGGTGATCTTGAAAAAGGTCTCCGAGGTAGCGGGACGGTCTTCTGGCTCCTCTCCTCCGTCACCCTCCGCAATCTCCCCGAGGTGTCACGACCCCGTCGCTAACACACACACACACACACACTTGCACGGCGAGCCCACCGGACCTGGGTAGCCTGCGGAGAGCGACGGTGTGAAAAGAGGATGTGAGTTTGTTCGGAGGGCGGAGGAGGAGGAGGTAGGGGGGGTTCGGATACACTAATGGGGTGAGGCTGATTTTCGGCGAGATTAGTAGAGAGCTCCTCACATGCCGGTCAGCCTTTTCTAAAAAACAAAAAACAAAAAAATCCCCCCCCCCAGTTGGCTTCTGTGAGCCCATGTTCACCCCTCTGCATCAGTTGCCTCACCTTGGGAGTTGAATGAAAGCCCCCACCACACACACACACACACACACACACACACACAGAAACCCCCCCCTGCACAGCCCCGGCACCCCTCCTTTCCTTTAAGTCAATATGTCCGTGTCAGAGATGAAAGTGCAAAGTGGGAGGGACGCGAAGGGGGTCCTGACACTAATGTAGTACATTGGGCTTCACTTACTGATCTGCCAAGTTCTTTTGTCAGGCCTTAAATGCCTGCTAGGGCCCTTTGAACCGCCGAGTGCCCGCCCGCCCGTCCGCCGCCCTCCGCTGCCTCCTCCTCCTCCTCCTCCTCCTCCTCCTCCTCCTTCTTCTTCTTCTTCTTCTTCCCCCGGCTTCAATGAGATATCCTCGGTGACATTCCCACAGTCCCCGTCGCCGTGGACAGACATGCATAGCTGCGCCGAGGTTCAAGCTCAAAAGGCCGCCTGAAAGAGAGTGCAGGAGGTTTAAAAAAAAAAAAAAAAAAGATAAAGAAACTAATCACTCGCGGGCTCTTTGGTTGAAAATGTTCGGAAATGCGTTTGATTTCAGACACCGCCGCGTCGGAAAAAAAAAAAAAAAAAAAAAAAAAAGAAGCACTTTCATTGGCTGCCAAGCGGAGCCAGCCAGGTAAACCAAGACCTTTAACTCGCTCCCTTGTTTTCCTCCTTCATTCTTGTCAGCTAATCTCTGTGGGTAACCTTATCCCCACTCCTGAGTGCCCCCCGTCCCGCTCCACCCCCGCCTTTCTTCAAAGTCTCAGAAACATCCCTTTCCCCATTCATAAAGCTCGCCTTGTTTTGCCCGACCTGGGTTTGATTGATTCGATCGCTCTGTCGGGCGGCTGTTTGACATGATTTTTTTTTAATTCTGTGAGAGAGATTTTCGTGTGTTTCGCCGCCTTCTTTCTGGATTGCGTTGTTTCACCATCTCGGTATAAAACCGAAAAGCGTTCGGCTCTCTAACCCATCCGTAAAACAAAAAGCGTGTCTTTTTATTTCTATTTATTTTGTCTCAGGATCCTGCTTGCTCCAATTTTATCTAAATTGGAGGTTAAACCTGGAGGACCTCCAAGTTTAATCCCTTCAGATTAGCAGTCAGGTTTGCGCTGGTGCTTCGGCATTCCCTCAAGAGGATACGATAGCAGCCGCGTGTATATGTGTGTGTGTGTGTGTGTGTGTGTGTGTGTGTGTGAGAGATCGGTTCCCTCTCTGCCCATCGTGACTCAGGTAGCCACATCCAAGGCCGCCCGCGTCTCCCTCTTCACCTCGGCTGCGGATTTTACAGTCACGCTCCGTTTGTTCGTCACAACCATGTGTTCGGGGGGGTGAGTGACTCGGTGGCGCTGGCTGGGGCCGAGCGGCTGGCGTGGAAAAAAGGTGCCGTTTATTCTTCCCGGTCCGGCGACCCCTTCATTTTGGGACCATCAGCGATCAATGTGAGCCAAACAGGCCCACAGCTTCACTTCTTTTTTTTTTTTTTTCACAAAGAAGTCACAAAATCATGTTCTTTGGTAATTACTGTTTGCTCATTTTGCCGTGACCCCCCCCCCCCCCAACACACACACACACACACACACACACACACACACCAACTCAAAACTCTCCCGGAAGGCAGACAAATTAGTCATGTTGTAATTACCGAGTCGTGTTGCAGGGGATGTTTTTACTGCGTTGCATCAAACCCACTTTCTTCCTCTGAGCTAAATTTGTCATTCAACTCTCTGCAAAGCACAGCGTCCGTCGCGGTTTTAATGGGATGATGTGATTTTCTATTTTTCTTTTTTTTTTTTTCCTGTTTATTTAACTCTCCGCTCTGCTGTGTTGACCAGCAGCTGGAGCTCCTTTTAACTCCCCACTAAACTCACTGCAGGATGCCCTTTGAAATCCCCCAACATGGGGAAGTTGTGTATGTAATCATTTGGGATCATTCGGAATATCAATGGGGCTGGAATGTCGAGGATCCAGGTTTAATGGGACAATAAAGGAGAACCACAACGGTTTTTCTTTTCTTTTCTTCTTTTTTTTTTTTTAATTGAATGGCAGCTGGAGATGTGGGCTCTCTCTCTCTCTCTCTCTCCGTCTCATTTTTTTTTTTCCAAACAGCTGCCAGTTCTGTAGCGCTCGTAAACACATTCGCACCTCCCTTTCATTTAAATGCGGGATAAGTTATAGCACATTATTGACCAAAAAAAAAAAAAAAAAAGGGAGGAAAAAAGGAAAAATAAGAGAAAGCGAAAGAGAATCGTATCGCGGTTCCGACAACGACTTGCATTTGAATGGTGTCTGGGAGCGCCGGGGGCCCCAATCCACAAAAACAGAGGGAGACAGTTTCTGTTGCGGTGTTAAAACGTAGTGGCATTGTAATGACATAATAATATTTTTTAAATATTTTTTAACAATAATAGTAATAATAATAATTTTAATAATGATATTAATATTAATAATAATCTGCTTTATGGCTTTTACGCACATCATATGGCGTTAATCCAACTCAATCCACGCATGAAGTTTGGTTTTATCCCCATCTCCAAATGCGTAAATGAATAAAATACACATTGTGTTTGTAGCGGTCGTGAAGTAATCCGATGAGAGGAAGTCAATCTCCTTCTCGATTGTATCTCCGCAGCGTTTTTGCTCTCTGACAGGAGAGAGAGAAGAAAAAAAAAACATCCCTCTGCGAGCCGATGGTCCTGAGATTACCCTATCAGGTGCAAACCGCCGACATGTTTCCACCCACCAACAACAAAAAAGGCTCTCTGTGCCCAAAACTCCAGCCGCAGACGCGCAAACACCCGCTGACAGGCACCGCTGCGCCATCACCGGCCAACCCCCCCCCCTCTCTCTCCCATCCCTCCCTCCCCGGGGGGAGCAGCTCTCCGCGGATCCGCTGCCGCCTTTTCCGCGCCACTTCCACGGAGCCCTCTCCTCCGTTGCGCCTGGATCACTTTCTTCGGCGTGAGAAAAAAAAAAAAACAACAAAAAAAAAAAAACAGAAGGGGGTTTATTTATTATTTTTTTAAATCATTCTATTTATTTTTCAAACATCATCTTTTTTTTTTTTTTTTTTTTTTTAATTTTTTTACCCACCGCTACCGGCAACCACCACCGCCACCGCCGCCGCCAGCAGCAGCTGCAGCCATCGCCGCACTTGGCGGAGTAAAATGACCCACGCAAGGTGTAGAACCCCCCCGCAGGCACGGACGGATTGCGGGAACCTGTAATCTCTGGAGCAGCCGGACTAAGTGGAGGGGTGTGCGGGGTGGTGGTGGTGGTGGTGGCGGCGGCGGCGCTGGTGGTGGTGGTGGTGGGGAATTGCGGATTAAGAGGCGACTTGGCCGTAGGTGCGCCAAACTTGGAGGATACACGTTTTTTTTTCTTCTTCATTAGTACGTGAGAGAGAGATTTGACAAGAAGAAGAAAAAGAAGAAGAAATCGAGGACAGAATCCTCCCCAGCGTTTGGCACCGATTGACGGACACGGGATTTCCAGGAGGAGGAGGAGGAGGAGGAGGAGGAGGAGGGGGGCAGAGGAGACTGAACCGAGACAAAATATATATATACAATCTGGATAATCCCCCCCCTCTCCACCTCCTCCTCCTCCTTCTCCTCCTCTTCTTCTTCTTCCCCCGCTCCTTCCGACGAGGAAGCACCCGATGTTGCGCGCCGTGACTGCGCAGCCGCCCGCCGATCGAACCCCGCGCCGGGACCCGATCCACGCACACTCGGAGTTTTGTGCGTAAAGGAAAAGGAGAGAGAGAGAGAGAGAGAGAGAGGAGGGGGAGGTGGAGGGGAGAGAAAGAGGGAGAAAGGAGGGGAGGAGGAGGAGGAGGTGGAGGAAGAGGAGGAGGAGGGGGGGGCGACTCCGCCAAAGCTTTTCCCGGGGGCTCTGATTCTGTGGAAGCAGGTGTATTTCTGCGGGTCAAGATGCGTCTGCTGCCTTCGAGGTTCCTGTACCTGTAAGTGTGCCTGCTGGAAAAAACAAAAAAAAAACAACCAAAACAAACAAAAAAAAAACAAACAACAAAAAAAAAAAAAAACAGAAAAGAAAAATGTAATGAAAAGAAAGAAATCATGCATTCTTACCAATAGAAGTCGCCAAAATCTCGCGTTTTTATGTCTTTTTTTTTTTTTTTTTTTTCATCCAGGTAGGCTGCGTTTATTCTGCGTGTAATTGCCTGTGTGATTCACTCCCCTCCTCCTTTTCTCCCTCCCCCCTCTTTCTCGCCCCCTTCCTTTTCTCTCTCCGCTCAGGTGTTTACATTTTCTGGTTCTCTACTTCCAGCTACAGGTATGTACTTCCACCATTACACACACACACACACACACACCTTTTTTTAAATGCATGCATATCTGTTTCTGTTGATAGTGGAGATGAAGATGCATGATTCGGTAAATGAATGAGCGCAGCATCCTTTTGGAGGGATGGGCGAAGCTCGTGGTGTTTCTGCAAACAAAGTGCCCCCCCACAAAAAAACAAATCTCACAGGATTAGCGTGAAGTGTTTTCTTAGTTTGCTTGAGCGTACACAGGTATAAATGTGTAATTACATAGTTGTCGTACCAACTGTTTTTATCAAGTAGCGGCATGGAGAGTTTTACCCCAGCAGACTTTATGGTTAATTCTTTTTTCGAGCTCTGATGTGTGAAAAGGTGTTTTTTGTGGCCAGATGGGCCCTTTTGGCTGCTTGTTGCTTCATATTTTGGTTTTATTAGCCCCCCCCCCCCCCCCCCCCCCACACACACACACACACTCTTTGAAGTGTAATGGCTGGCAGGCATCTGCTCACCTAATTGACCGGGATTCTCTTCCGGTCTCCAAAAACAAACTCCGACTTCATTTTCTTGTCCCGGAATGGAGACGCGGGGGCCTCCGCACCCCCCCCCCCCCCCCCGCGATCTCTGCCGAGGATTTCAATAATATTGTTAATTAAAATATCAGAATCCCTGCATATTGTTTCGATTACACTGGAATATATGAATTTCGCTCCAAGAATAGTGTCATAATCATAAAACGCTGTTTATTACATTTTTTTCCACCCTCATTTAGGGTTTCTGAGAATAATCCCCAACAAATAAGATCAATTTCTTATCTTGTTATCTGGCGATAAATGTATAAAATAAAATTCCACACCCCTTTGAGTCCAGACCCGGCGGTTATGTAAGTCCGTTTGTCGGATTATTCCGAGAGAACTGACACAAACAGAGATATCGTGTCATTTCCTCACATGGAAGCACGTGTGCGTGTCCAGATTTTCTCATCTATATCATTTTTCAGCGCTTCAGGTGTGTTTCTTGAAGTTCAAGGCTTGTCAGATGACAGATTAAGTTAATATAATCCCAGGAATTCGGAGGTTTGAAAGAACAAAAAAAAAATATGGCGGAACGTCTTTTAGTGTCAAACTGTGGTGGAGATTCAGGGAGGAGAAACAACAGCAACGACTGCAGTTTGGGAAGTTGGCTTTGAATGCGCCACGAGCTGGACTGCACACACACACACACACACACACACACACGTGGAAGTGTCGCCGTCTGCGAGTCCAGGGAAGATAGCGAGGTGTGTCTCAAACGGCTGCGACGAGTGAGCTTCCTTGGCGAAGACGAGCCGCCGCCAGGCTTTTGTTTTTGTCGTATCCGTTTTCACGCTGTGTCTTTGAGGGGGGAAGTCGGCATATTTAGAAAAAAAAAAAAAAAGAAACAAATAGAAGAAGAAGAAGAAAAAAAAAAAGGGGTGCGGGGGCCGTTGTCGCCGGCGTCCATCCGGGCCGTGCACTCGGTCTCCGCTCTCCCTTGACGTGAAATGCAACTGTCTCACAAATGCACCTTCATGTTTGTTCAGAGATGGAGAGATTGGAGATTAAACCCTCAGCGTCTCGCTTAGACCGTGTTTTCTTTGCGTGTGCGTGCGCGCGCGCGCGCGTGTGTGACAGGTTTTCGCCGAAAGACGAGGCCTTTTTTTTTTTTTTTGTCAAAAAAAAAAAAAACCATAGCATTTTTTTTACCCTTCAATGCCAGCGAGGTTCTTTCTAGCCTTATTTGCCCCCCTCCTCTCCCCTCCCCTCCCCTCCCAACCCCTCCATCCTCCCTCCCCCGACATTTCTCCCCAGACGCTCACACATTTTAAGCGGAGCCATGACATCTTGCTCCTTGGCTTGTTTACTGATGAGAAATCCTGCAGTTGACATTTCCCCCTCCTCCTCCTTTTTGGAAATGTTGTTTTGTTTCAGCTGCGTTGGCTCTCACCGCTCGCGTTCTCTTGGCCCCGGTGGCCCCCGACAGTCCGGGGGTCATTTTTCCTCCCGCCGCCGGACGCGGAAGGCGAGGAGGATACTCGGCGTCCCGATTCTCCCGCCCCCGTTTGATTCCTCCGTCTCAGATTACCTGTCTTATCGCTTTATTTACCCATAAATTGGAAGCAGAGAGACACGCTCTGCCCGGCTGTAACGGTGTCTTATCGCGCTGTTCGAACATAAATCCCAAATGCCTCGACCCGGCGGTCCTGATCGGGGGGTTTTTGAAGGCCCCGGGGAGCCGGTTCACGCCGAAATTCTCTGCGGGCGCCGCTAAATAGTCCGCGGACATGTACTGTAAAATAAAAAGAAATAAAAAAAATCAATTTGCAGCCGCCTTGTTGTGGTTGAGTTGCAAATTGGGGATGGTTAGACGAAGTCGGCTAATGCTGGATTAAAGCTGCAAAACACACGCATATGAGAAACACATTTAGCAAATTGGAAATATTGGCAGCGGGGAAATAACCCCACGCCTCCCACACCCCGGTGTGTTTTCAATCAATTTTTGTGCCCCGATACAAATTTGAACACACACACACACACACACATTTGGAGCGTCGGACGCCAAAGCGGTTTGACTTGCTGCCTTCATTGTGTCGTCACATTAACCCTCCTCCCCTCCGCTCCTCCTTCTCCCCTGCGCCAAAAGTCACATTATGGGCGGGTTTCCTAAATGTCAAGATACAGAAGCCGCATCCCAGTTCGGTCGGGGTCTGGGGGGGTGGGGCTGTTCGCATTTCTCAACCGAATATGTCAGTCAGAATGAGTTAAGGTCTTTTTTTGTTTGCGGGATTTCTAAAAAGGCCCCGATAACCCAGCGCTCTGTCAATCTAACCGTGACGTTCTCTTACAATAAACCGTTTTGAGGATGGCGGCGGATGCCGACCCTCCTCCGTACCTGGCGGGGGGAGGAACAGATCGCGCGGCTCCACTTTGATTCCGCGTTGAGCTGCATGTTTCTAGTCCAATTTTTACCTTATTTTAATTTTCTAAAGAGAATTTCTCAATGTATTTATGCTTAAAATTACAATTGATTTTATAGTATTATTATTATTATTTTTGATTTAATTATATTATTATTATTATTGATTTAATTATATTATTATTATTATTATTATTATTATATTGATTATTATTATTATTATTATTGATTTTATTATTATTATTATTATTATTATTATTATTATTGTTATTGTTCTCTCAATTTTCAGCAGTGTCTTGCTGTTTTTACAGTTCAATCTTTTTTCAATTACAGGCATTTTTTTTCTGCTTGTCTCAGAAAGTGGGAGCATTTTTTTTTTTTTATTGCTCATTTGTTTTTCTGTAATTACCCGGTAATTATTCCATCCCAGCCGGGCCGCATGGCGTTCCTTTTTGCTCTTCACACGGTTCCAATTTTGCCAGTTGAATTTGTTGCCACTGTCTGTACTAGTTAGTTTGGCCCGGTTAGTTTAAGATGGAAGTAAAGCAGAAGGCCCCGGCCTTGACGGGGTCCCTCAGAGATCCGGCCTCCAGGTTTGTCGATTCTCTCGGACTTGTTTTTTTTTTTTTTTTTTTTTTTCCGCCGTGGCTGCGTCTCCCCTCCCACTCCCCCCCACCCCGCTGTTTGCTAGATGTCATTAATTCGCCTCATGTTAGAATAACAAGGGCCGGGGGTTTGTAATGTGTCTGTAATTAGCCACCTGAGAAGAGGCCACATAAAAAGCCATTACCGTGCAATTACCACGCCGTGCAGCTGTGGAAACGGGATCTTGGGTCGAGCGAAGATTCCAGGGCTTCTGAAAGTATACGTTTCCTCTCGCCGCTCCGCATAGTCAGGTGGAGGGAGCCGGTCGGGGGGCGAGGGAGCGTTTGGGGAAGGGGCCGCTTTTTTAACGTGCCGCCTTTTCTACACTCCCACTCCGACCGGAGTCATAAACCTCAGACAGGTGAATTCTGAGAGGCGGGTTTGCAACAGTTAGATGAAAAAAAAAAATCTCAAGGTACACCTCTGCCTCGTCTTCCGGCCGCTGCCTTTCCTAATTTATGGACGCCACTCCGCCGGCGGGCAGATATTTGTTTGATGACAGCGAAAGAGGCCTGGACGCTTCAGCTGTGTAATTGCCGGTGGAGTCCTCGCCGATGGATGCAGAATTACCAATAATGCTTTTTCGCGTTTTATCCCGTGAGATTTATTTCGGTTTGTCTTCGTTGAACGAATTCAAACTTAATTCGGGCACTTTTAAATGCAAAGCACATAAAATAGCGGCGGTTTAAAGCCGGAGGAGAAGAAGGGGGGGGGCACAAAAATTTCGCCGGCTACAATTTCCAAGTTGTTATTTCAGTTTTATCGCTATTTTTTTGGCCCGGGGCCCATGAATGAGAGAGGAGCACATCAACACCTGTGTCACGACGGCGGCGCAGGTGTTGATCTCCCCCTTCCATGTTTCTTCATCTATCTCCATTTCTGAACCCCCCCCCCCTCGCACCTCCGCTCAGGAATGCCAGCATAGCTCGGCCGATTTTAGGATTTACATCGAGAACCACACGAGGAACCCGGACGATCTGAGCCGCAAGCAGGTCCGGATCTACCAGCTGTACAGCAGGACCACTGGAAAACACGTGCAGATTCTGGGGAAGAAAATCAACGCCAACGGAGATGATGGGGGCAAGTATGGTATGGATTCCTGCGCACCCCACACCTTAGAGAGTTACGACCACACCGGGACCTTGCCGCCACCTTCCAGCCAGAACCCTTTGCTTTGTGTTTTTTTTTTTTTTTCTCTGAGGTTTTTCACCCTCGCCGGGTGTTTTACCGACTGCATTGTCCGGGGTTTGTTTTCAATGCGGTGCCTTTTGGCTGCTGCAACAACGGACGGTAGCGTCTGGTCGGGTTGGATGAAAACACGATTGTCGCCGCTGACCTCGCGTTTGTTTACACAGAACAGAGCTAGGCTTATTTTGGTTTCAACACACACACAAAAAAAAAAAAAAAAAGACAAATTCGGGCCAGAAACAGGGGTTGCCAGGTTACTTTTTCTTTTTCAGAAACCTTTCTATGTCTTTGTTTGGCCTGGACTATGAGTTTTTACAATAATGTAGCATCAAACACACTGTCAGCACAATCATGTCTGCGGGGTATTTTTGCACAACAACTGACTGTTAGGACCGTTTAAAACCTGACATTGCATCCTTCATGACGAAAAAATACCATCAATCTTGTTCTTCAACAGCCATGTAAAGGACGGCAACCTTCAGATGCCAAATAGGAAGGAAAAAAAAGACGTTTCAAGCTTTACCCGACAAAGAAAACCAACGGATCAACACAAAATGTTCAGATGCCCATTCATTCATTCATTCATTCATTCATTCATTAGCAATGCCGCTAATCTTGCTCTCAGAGCCACAGCTGTCATTCAACATGGACTGGTCGCCAGGTGATCACAGGGCCACATTTTGGGATATTCAGCCGGTCACCGACATCTGGGAAACGACGTAAAATCACCAATGAACGTTAGAACCCAGATGAAACCCACGTACGCGTGCTAGCTCCCCTCCGATGGAAACAAGAGCTTCTTGTTGCGTGCTAACAAGAAGCTAACCGGCGTGCTAACCTTTACGCCGCAGCCACACTCATGCTCAGATATTTGATTGTTATTGTGTTGAGGTTTTGCTTTAGGCAATTAGTCAGAGTGCAATGTTGGATAGTTGGTGTCATAACTGAGATGATACAGGAAGTAATGACTGGTAAGACTGCTTTGTTTTTTGTTGGAGAACTTTAAAGATGTGAGCGGTTGGTTTTTGACGTCGCTCAATCGGTGCGGGTCACGCGCTTCCGAGCCGCTGTTTGTTTCTGTTTCTGCTAATTGCCGTAGACATGGCGACCGAGTCGCTGGGACGCTCGTCTAGCTCTTGTGTTTTCTGTCTGATCGGCGCCGGGCTGAAATATCGTCGCCGTCGGCCACGCCAGAAACACCGATGCGTGCTTCGAGAGAAACTATTGGCAGATGACCTGCCGAGTTCAAACAGAAAGGAAAACACAGCTAAAAACGCAACCCAAGTCATCTTGTTTGTGTCCCAGACGGGTTCAATTTGGAAAACGGATGATATTTTGCATCGGATCGTTCCGTGGTTCCGACAGGGAATTGCTCTCCCTGAAGAATTGGATGAAGTGTGTTAGCTTAGCGCCCGCTAAATGCGTGAACTTTAACTTTCATTGAGAAACACTGCTGAGCTCTGATTCAAAAATGAACGCTCCTGATCCCGTTTACCCGAATTACATCGGCGAGGGCTTATCGGCGATCAGCAGAATCTTTCCTCTGCAGCCAAGAAATCATCGGTCGTACGCGGCGCCGTTATTTCAAGACAATCTAGACCTTTCGTAGCTGCACCCGAGCAGGTTTTTGTGACCGTAATCTCTCAGATGGTGCCCGTCGTCAATCTCTGCGTTCAGAACCGGAGGCCAAGCGGCGCGAGTTTGCGCTCGCCGAACCTCCTGATGCTGCAATAATACGAGTTGCTGCCTTTTTAGACTCAAAAACGTGGCGTAACTGTTATTTCCAAGAAAGTGTATTTCACTATTATACTTATGCCGGAAGAAAACTAGACTTTATTTACATGTTACATTCACGTGTTACATGTGTCTTGGTTGAGACACAAGCATATGAACCATCACCAGTACAAGTCTGGGATCAAACTCAGGCCGGTATAATCAATTTAAGAGATTGGAAAGGGTTTTTGAAAGAAGTTTCGAGCTTTTTACGACACCAGAATCACCCTTCGAGCCAAAGGCAGGAAGCGCAAGTTTCACTTTAAAACTCTGGATCTCTGTGAAAACACTAAACGGAAATCATATTTTATTTCCCGGTACATGGATGATGGCCGATGTCTCTGAATGAATGATCTGCTGATCCCGAAGACGACAAACATGTGCATGTGTGCGGCCGGCTGGACTTTTAAATTTTCTCCATGTGCCATTTTTATTAGTTTATAGACCTTATCGGCTTTTAGGAAGTCATCAATAACCCCTGAGATATACACGTAGTTTTATTGCATTCGCAGTTTATTGGGATTATGGCTCGGATGCGTTGACGCGGCGAGCGAAAGAGCGCAGCCTTTTGGAGCATTCGCTTTCAGATGAGGTCGACGACCTGAGTCTTTTTCTTTATTGAATAATGAAGCGGTCGGAGAGGAAGGTGTCTGGACGGAGCCGCGGTCAGCGGATCGGGAGAGGAAATACTGATGTTTCTGGGTCGTATCTCCACGCCTGAGGTCGGATTTTGGGATTCCTCACAAAACCGTCGGACGACTAGACGGCCAAGGCGCTGTCAAGGGATTTGGCCCGAGGGGCCGTATCATCGCCGAGCACCATTCCTTTTCTTCCACCTCCCTCCGCAAAAAGAGAAATCTTTATTTAAAAACACTCAGAATTGATGTTCGGTTGATAAGAACCAGGACGGGAACATTTCCTTTCCCTCCTTCGACCGTTTTCTGCTTCAAGGCAGGTTTCCCACTTTCCAGTGTTTTCCAGAGGTTGGTTGATGGGGGGTGACGGCGGGGGGCCCCCAAACCCGAGCCCGTCCTCTGTTCCCTTGAGTGCCGCTGAATGGCCCTGTGTGTTAAACAAATGGATCATCTTAACTTTTGGATTGAGAGAGCAGGCACTAAAGGGGGAACCTGAAACCTAATCCCAAGGGGCGAACAACCGCTCCGCGAATGCTCGGCGGATCTTTTTACCGGCGGCGCGGCGAGCTGAGACAAAAAAAAAAAAGGGACGTTGGACGGGGAGGAGGGGGTTAAAGCGGCTTTGTCTTCCTTTGAGAAGCAAAGGCTGCATCCGTGTCGGTGCCACGGGAGGTGAAAGTTTATGTTTCGGCTCATGCCGAGCGCCTTTTACGTGCTCTTGCACCTTATCTTGAAAAAAAGGTCTTTGAGAGCGAGATGTTGTATTAATACATTTTATTGCAGGGAATCATGAAAGAGCGGTTCAATTTTAAAAGGCTACATGCTCAGCCATGGAATAGGAGTAAAACTGTCTGCTCAAAGGGGAAATACTATTCCATTGATTTGATTTGAATGTTTTTTCTTTTTTTTTCTTTTCTTTTCTTTTCTTTTCTTTTCAGCCCTTTTTATTTTATTTTATTTTATTTTATTTTATTCTATTTTATTTTATTTTATTCATGACTTCATTTATTTATCCAACTTTTCCAACTTTCTTTTCTTTTCTTTTCTTTTCTTTTCTTTTCTTTTCTTTTCTTTTTATTTTATTTTATTTTATTTTATTTTATTTATGACTTCATTTATTTATCCAACTTTTCTTTTCTTTTCTTTTCTTTTCTTTTCTTTTCTTTTCTTTTCTTTTCTTTTCTTTTCAGCCCTTTTAATTGTATTTTATTTTATTTTATTTTATTAATGACTTTATTTATCTATCCATCTTTTCCAATTTTCTTTTCTTTTCTTTTCTTTTCTTTTCTTTTCTTTTCTTTTCTTTTCTTTTCTTTTCTTTTTATTTTATTTTATTTTATTTTATTTTATTTATGACTTCATTTATTTATCCAACTTTTCTTTTCTTTTCTTTTCTTTTCTTTTCTTTTCTTTTCTTTTCTTTTCTTTTCTTTTCTTTTCTTTTATTTTCTTTTCAGCCCTTTTAATTGTATTTTATTTTATTTTATTTTATTAATGACTTTATTTATCTATCCATCTTTTCCAATTTTCTTTTCTTTTCTTTTCTTTTCTTTTCTTTTCTTTTCTTTTCTTTTCTTTTCTTTTCAGCCCTTTTAATTGTATTTTATTTTATTTTATTTTATTAATGACTTTATTTATCTATCCATCTTTTCCAATTTTCTTTTCTTTTCTTTTCTTTTCTTTTCAGCCCTTTTAATTGTATTTTTTTATTTTATTTTTTTAATGACTTAATTTATTTATCCAACTTTTCCAATTTTCTTTTTCTTTTCTTTTCATCCCTTTTGTTTTTTTATTTTATTTTACACATGACTTAATGTATTTATCCAACTGATATACTTATTTAATAACTTCATTCATGAATAAATATATGTTTCGATATCGAGCCCTGCCCTAATCGACTCAACCCCTCCGTGTTCCAGCTCTTCTCATCGCGGAGACGGAAACATTCGGGAGCCACATCCGAATAAAGGGCAAAGAGAGCGAACACTACATTTGCATGAACGAGAAGGGCAAGATCGTCGGACGGGTGAGTGACTTTTGTGAAAGTTTGAAAAGTGTTATTTCTCGTCTCTCCCGAAAAACGATCTCCTCGGCCCGGGTGAAGCGAGCCTCGGATCCGCACCGTCCCGCTGTTTCTCGCGCAAAGCGCTAACAAAACCCCTTTGATAACCGGCGGCCATTCTTCCATTACGTAATCGGCCTCCTCCTTTGACACTCGATCAGTCAATTACAGACTGCAATCACCGCAATGCATCGGGAGACTAATGGCCGCTCAGGAGGAATGCCATTGCAATTATATCACTTAGTCACACCAGGTGGTCGCCAGCGCCGGGAACGCTTTCACGGCCACGCCTGTCATTTTCCGTTTCATTAAATAACCCCGAGCGTGGACGACGGGGGGTTTTCACCCTCTCGCCGGGGTCATCCGTTACCGAGGCCTCGGTCAGTGATGAAATCATCGATCCGAACCGAATCCCCCGGAGCTGAAGGGGCGTTGAAATTTGAGGTATAGAACATGGAGAGTTGATGCATCTGAGGGAAATTGATAATCCATTCTTCCTGGAAACCTGGATCTTACTGTTGAATACCTGCAACTTCAACCCCCTTCATGGCTGCATCTGAGAGCCTCTTGCTGTCTTAGTCTGGGTCAGATTGCTTGAAATTAGGATGAAATCGGATGACAAGAAACAATTGGATGAAATTAGATTTTAGGACACGATAAAACCCATGTTGGGGTTCCGGAAGCGCCAAAATTCATTCATTCATCCCTTTCTTTATCATCCGTACCGCTTCCGGAGCCGAACCCAGCCGATCTTCACATGCAGATAAACACGCCAGAATGTTTGAACGAGCGAATGAATGGTCGTATCGTTTGGAGATGTGAATCGTGCGTCGCCGCTGAATGAATGTACGAATGAATGAGCGACATCCTGATATCATCGGGACGATTTTTCCATAAAATGATTTGTCTTTAGATGTCGCCGTTCTGCTGCTGCTGCTTCGTTTCCCCCCCCGCGCTCCCGTATTGCGCTACGGTCTAAGTCCTGTTTCACGGGATTTTAAGGTTTCACCCCAATTTCTGTTGATGTGACTGTCCGGAGTTGAGCTCGACCTATTCTCCGGGCGCCGCGTCGCACGTTCCTTTTCCTCACGTGCAGAGGAAACGAACGACAAACCCCGACTGAGCCGCGACGTCGCTCGCTATCCGTCCACATTCCCTCCCTCGCAACTCTCCCTCTCTTTGCTCCACTAGGAAGTTCTTGTTTATTTAATTTTACCGATTGTCCAACGCCTACCTCTTTGGTACGTTCTAATCATCCTCCGTTATTAATGACGACAGGATCATTTATTATTCATTTAGAAATAAATGAAGCTTCGCCGCCGGCCGACATCCGGAGACATTCGGGAAGAATCCAGAGAGTCCCGACGTGGTTTACTTACAATTATCTACAATCAATTAATCCGTCATCCGGGCCGTTAATAACCTACACGGGGGAAATGAGCCAATCGGGAGCCGGCTGGCCTCGGCGACGATTGACCAACGTTCCGTTCTTTTTTTTTTTTTTTCCTCCCAGCCCGATGGAAGGAAGCAGGAGTGCGTCTTCGTGGAGGAGTTCCTGGAGAACAACTACACGGCCCTGGTGTCGGCCAAATACAAAGGCTGGTATCTGGGCTTCAACCGCAAGGGGCGGCCCAAGAAAGGCTCGCGGACCACGCAGCGGCAGCAGGAGGTCCACTTCATGAAGCGCAACCCCAAGGGCCGAGTCGACCCGCTGGAGGAGTTTCGCTTCACCACAGTGACAAAGCGGACACGAAGGGCCCGCCGATTAAAACCCAACCCCAAGAGGAATTAGCGGGACGACCCCCGGGACGGGACGGGACGGGACGGCGCGGGCTTTTTCCTCGCCGGAAAAAAAAAAAGAACGCTTCCGGCTTCGGCATACGGACTCTTAAAAAAAAAAAAAGGGAAAGAACAAATTTTATTTTTGTATTCGGGGATGACTGACCGTCGGTTTCTCGGCTGACCGACCGTTCGACCGACTCTTCCGGGTCGACGTCAGCGCGCGTCTGTCGTGTTATTTATACTGGATTCGCTCGAGGACCCCGGGGGGGGGGAAACTGTCACCGCCGCCCTCGGCCAATGGAACTGCAAGCTGAAGGCGCTCTTCTTCTTCTTCTTCTTCTTCTTTTTTTTTTTATTACGACGGAGAGGATCGGGGGCGGGGAGGGCGGGGAACGCAGGAGCGTCATAAAATCAGCCGACTAGAGATTTATTGGAAACCCCGGTTGGGTTTTTTTTTTCCTTTTTTTTTTCTTTTTTTTTTTTGATTGTGTTGCCCCTGACGACACCGATCCCATATTTTCCACTGGAATCAGACACCACGGAGACGGCTGAGGGGTTTTTGGGCGGCGGCGGCGGCGGCGGCGGCGGCGGGGGGGGAGGCGGTAGGCTGCAGGTGACACCGCGCCGCCGGGATTACTGCGTAGCTTCCAGTGCAATATTTTACAGGTCTTTTTTTTGTTTTTTTTTTCCACACGTCTCTCAACCACGGCCTCGCTGGCGGATGGAATGCGCTCCCTCTCTCTCTTTCTTTCTTTCTTTCTTTCTCTCTTTCTGTCTTCCTCTCTCGCTCTGTTGTTTCTTCGACACGTCCGTGCCGCCTGTGATTCAGCTAAAATGCGACGTGCTTTGACTAGTCGCGGCCGCGGTCTTGTTTAAACACACGCGGGAAAAACAGAGAGAAAATAAGAACGATAACGCCGGCAGCCGAGGGGATTAATAACCCCGCACCCTCTTCCTTTCTTTTTGTTTCGTTTCGGGAGGTGAATGTCGAATCCGGTTGGCGGTCGAGCCTTCGGCGCCGCCGGACCGGCTCTCCCTCGGACCCGGTTGCCGAGTATTTTGGAGTCAATGATGAAGACTTCCTCTACCTCCTTGTGTTTATGCTCACCGAATCGGACCCCCTGTCGCCGGTTGTTCTCAAAAACCAATGGTTTTCACGCTGAGTCGCCCCCATACACACTTGTTTTTGGAGTAAGACCTTTTTTTTGGGGGGGGGCGGAGGGGTGACTGTGCACGCTGAGCACATATCTGTCAAGGTTAGGGGTTCTTCCCCTCCTCCCGCCCCCTTCCCGACCTGGTTGCCTGACGGTCCAGACTTTGACCCGGAACACCTTACGACCAACTTACCCGGGAACATTTTAGCGGTAAAGTTTTTTTGCATGCGACTCCTGCAGGGACAAAGTCTGCGCTCCGGCATTCCTTCTCTTGCCTCCACCGCCGCTGAACCTCGGCCTCCTCTCTTCTGTAGTATGTACTCACCTGTCCGCAGGCCGCATTCTTCTTTTCCTTTTCTTTTTTTTTTTTTTTTTTTTTTTTTTATAAGAGTTGCTTACTAACAACATGACACATTTATGATTTTTTTTTTTTAAAAGCAAATGTAAGCAAAAAAAAAAAAAAAAAAAATTTATGACTATTATTAAGATATTTATTGCCCCCCTTTGTAAATAAAAAAATGTGATGAGTTTTATTTGGCCTCTGTTAATAAAATGAGGACTATATTTAAAAAAAAAAAAAAAAAAAAAAAAAAACGACAAAAGGACCCTCCCATGTGGTTATTGCACCCGACCAGTTGGGCCCGGGCTTCGGCGGTGTGGATATCGCTCCGCCGAGAGGAGAGGCAGCGCCGCAGGTACACGGCAGTCGGACAGAGTACATTCCCTTCCCTGCATACTGCCAAGGTATGCATTTTTATATACAAAGTCAAAGTGTGAGTACTGCTTTTAAGGTCAGGGGCTTTTAAAATGGAGAAAAAAACCTATTGCGACATCGCCGAAGCCTTTTAATATCCTTGGCGCAGGGTAGCAAGAGTTCACCAGTCACTTCTGAAAAGCACTGATATTACATAATTATTACCTTTTCTGTTCTTAGCCCAGCCGTCAGAGTTGTACTTCTTCTACCGAAAAAGCTGGATAAAGCCACCGCGTCACAGCGGGACAATGGATTGCGGCTCCCGGGGCAGATACACGGCGCAGCCCCCTTCTTTTGATGTAAACGCACCCTGAGTGGTAAACACACAATATTTTTAGCTTTTTTTTTTTTTTTTTTTTTTTTTTGAAGTGCTAAAGGAATGCAGGGTTGCGCGGCGCTATGAGATGCGCGCCTAGGAAGATGTTTACAGTAACCGTCAGACTGAAAGATGGCGGCTTTGAGGGAGAAAAAAAATACTTTTGTTTAAATTCCTAGCGATGCAATCAGCCCCCCCCCTGCACACACACACACACACACACACACACACACACACACACATACGCGCACTTTGCTTGTTACCTTCAGCAGACCCAGAAGTCCCCCCGCTCCGTCATGGGATTTTGAGTGTCTGGTGTGTTTTTAAAGGTGGAAACAAGGGCGCTTGATGTGTGACCTGGTGATTTGGGATGGAAATGACAAATCGCCAAATTGTGAGGGGGGCTTTAGCTTTAGCTTTAGCGCCTTCATTACTCCAGACTGTTTATTGTGTCCTCTGTTTTAGAGAAATGCCACTGAGGCGATGAAAAAGACGGAGTCGGGGTTCCTGGACATGTCCTGGGAAAACATGAGAGGGGAAAAAAAAAAAAAAAAGAGTTTTGCCTTTGCAGCAAATATATCACGATTCAATTCAAAAATCGTGATTCGACCCGGTGAAACGGCCAATTTGATCAGTCCAGCTCTCGTTTGTATTTATTATCCTTGAATAAAATCACAGTGTGATTTTATCCGGTGACCTGATTTAGAGATGAAATAATGGCCTGAATATTCACTTTCACCGGTCCGTCCGGTTTCGCATAATATCATACGGATCCGACGGGATGACGTGCGCAAAACCGGGTCTCGACCGCCGGGGCAAATGAAAGAGGTGGGAAATAAAGACTCTCTGGATTCAACGTTGTCTAATGCATCAATTTTTCTTTTAGAAGCCGCACTTGACGCCGGCCCCCCCGGGAGTTCCCGAGAGTCCAGGAACCCAATCGCGGCTTTCTTAAAAAGCCTTCAAATTCTATTTATGTGAGCTAGACGCCCCCCCCCCCGCCTCCCTCCACCCCTCTCATCCACATACTTCAAACTTGACCAAGCGCAGCCAAAGTGCATCTGAGTATATTGACATTTAAACGAGCGCCGATGGTTTCCAGCGCGTCGGGGCTAACTCGCAATAAGAGGACGACATTTTTGCATAAGCCTCCCGCCAGGCTTTTCTCCGACTGGACCCTTTGATCGTTGGAGGCTGGATGGTCTTTGGAACCGGACCAATAACTTCAAAATGAAACATAGAATTCCCTTTTGCCAAAAAAAAAAAAAAAAAAGACCCAGCCCCCCCTGTTTTTTTTCAGAGGAGGTGGAATCTTTAAATGCAGCTCAGCCTGCCAAGTAGTTTTTATTCTATTATTAGAAAAGCGCGCACAATGGCTACAGTCGAGCCGTCGGTGCGGAGAAAAACCCTGCGGTTCCGAAGTAGTGACGCTAATTTTAGTGGAACAACCCGAAGTGGTTCCTCGGCCCGAAGATCAGCAACCGCACACTTAGCAATTAGCCGTGTCGACAGAAATCCATTCTGTTTGAGAAAAACTCAAACGCAACGCCGACTAAAATCCCCCCCTCCTTCCATCCCCGGCGCTCTCCTCTCCCGCCGCCCGGGTCAGCGAGAGACGCATCTTCCCGCGGCCAAACAAAACACGGCGAGTTCACGGCGCGTATCCGTCCAAACGCAGTAAAACGCTAGTTTTGCGTCTCGAAAACAGGAAGGGCCGCCCCGCGTAGCGAGCTGGTTTACTTTCTCAATTCAACCCCCCGGGGGTGCCGGACGGGGGGGGGGGTTGTGACACTTGCGATTGTTTATAGCGTCGGGCTGAGTCGTGTTATTACAGGATTATGAATGTGCTTACTGTAACACGGGGTTTCTCTGGAGAACCAGACCTCGGACGCCTTTTCCACTCCACGAGCGAGGGGGTCGTGCGTCGGCGGCGTCGGGCCTTCAATCCACCCGACGCCTAGTTCTTTATTTATTTGACGCAACGGCGGTAAAGAATTTTTTTTTTTTTTTTTTTTTGGGGCGAAAAATGGCACTTCTGCGTCACAACAAGACGGTTTCTGGTTCAATTCAAACCTTTCTGTGTGGATTATTTTTTTACACTGAGAAAATTTACGGAGTAAATCAGGGCTATTTAGTGTCCCACCCCTCCCCCCCCGGCAATAAAATTAAGGAATAAAATATATAATACAGTCTGAATAACTAATATTATGTGAAATCATATTACATATGTGATATTTGGATACACATTTGCACCCCAAACCAGTTACGAAATGGCTTGGATTCCGGAAAAAAATCAAAATATGAAAATAATCAATGACATTATGATATTAAAAATTCTGCTCAATAATTCAACAGCTCTTTATCAGCTTCTTCGGTTTAATCCAGGACGTGAATATTTAGCGCGCTGTTGACTAATAACTAGTCGGTAAATCAGTCATGGAGTTATATCACCTCATAAACGCTGATTTGCTTCAGATAAGAAGGTGCAAGAACGGCAGGATGAAAAATTAGCTTTTTATTCACCGGGTCTCGGTGGAACGGAGAGACGGTCGTATTTTACGGCGGCACATTTCTTAAGGTTTGGCATAAAAAAACGGGATTATCCTTCTGCGACCCCTCGGCAGTGAAATCGATCGTTTTTCACCTTCCCCGCCATCCGAACGTCACCTCGCCCGCTCGCTAACTACCCGGCTAACCTCCATTACTGAACCGGATTATTTTAATCCCCGCGGTTTGCTGGCACACACTTTGGTTCATGTCAACTTTCCAGACCTGGCTGGGATTTACAAAATATTGATTTTATCAGGATGAATGATGCTGCCCGGCACTTAACTTAATGGGCCGTGTCTGAAAAAACACTCGCTCCGAGGTTTGATGTCAGAGAGGGGAGAAAAAAAAAAAGTAAACAAATTGAGCCGGTCTTATCGGAGGCGGGATGGAGGTGTCGGCGTCTTTATCGGCCCGTCGGCTGTCAGCGTTTGATACAAAACAAACAAAACAAAACAAAACAAAAAAAGGCCCCTTGATTTCACAGAAATTCGGATCAGACTGAATCACGCTCTGTGCAGCCCGTCCGCATCCTCCGTACTCCTCCACCATCTTCTATCTGGAGTCCAGCGGAAGGAAAATGCCCGAAATAACGAAAAATCGAGATTAATTCGAGTGAGAGGAGAGGGGTCGCTGATACAGGGCTGCGATTGAACAAGCAAGGCATCACACATAGTGCTATGCTACCAATTTAATTTAATTTAATTTAATTTAATTTAATTTAATTTAATTTAATTTAATTTCATTTAATTCTATTTAATTCTATTTAATTTTTTTTAATTTAATTTTGTATTATTCAATTCTATGTTTTTTTTTTTTTTTCTCCATCTTTTAATGTTTTCAAAAATCCAAGCTCCCCCATCCTGCAGCCTCAGGGCTGGGGGTGCCGGGATTTGATTGGCGGGTCCGAGAACAGAAACAACATCCATTATTTAAAATCGGATTCGTCTTTCACATGTACGCAAACACACACACACACACACACACAGCCCGGTCCGGTCCCCAGCATCAACAGATGCCAGGTGACACAGCTCATTAACTTCTCCTTTCTCCTATTCTTTTGGCTCCTCATTGTCTTGAGATATGAGATGAGCCTTTGTTGGGAATTCTGCCCCCTTTTTCTCTGGGCCCTGCAGGGCCCGTAATTAGTGCTTTGCGTCGGGTCGTACTTTCTCACAGGGCTACGACACAATTAATCAGCACTTTCCCACCAATGGGCTGGAGCTGCTGGATTCAATGAAGGCCAAATTCTCAAGTTGTGACGCCTTCTTTTTTTTTTCCCTCTCCGAGGATCCCAATATCATGACGGCGAACGTGTCAGATGGCAGACGTGAGGATCGGCGGCGGTAAAATTCCGGGACGGATGGGGGTCGCGGCTTATTTCGGTTACATGTCCGCCGGCGCGGCATCTCCGACTTGAGGCGGCGAGGTCACGACAGCGGCGAGTCCCTTTTCTCATCTAATTTAAGTGTTTATTTCCCCCTTTAAAATCCAACTGCTGGCACTACGACACGAAGCAATTAGTTTATTACTGGCCACGTTGTCTTCCGCTCACCACTTTCCCCTTCATGTTGTCCATTCTCCTTTATATGAGTTTTTTTTTTAGGGGGGGGGGAGTTGGGGGGTTTATTATCAGAAAAGGGGAGAGAAAAGAGAAAAGAGAGGGATCGACTGATGTAATTACGCAAAAGCGGGCCTTGTCAGACCTCCAAGTGCTCATGAAAGACATGGGCTCTCGGCATTTTGGCTATTTTTAGTAGCATTTCCCCCTCGGAGGTTAGGTTTAGCTCACTGATCAGGGAGGTCGTCTTTTGTTTCCTCCCGTCTGCTGATGAACCGACGGATTTTTCAGCTCCCAGCGTGGGAGCCCCCCCCCCCCCCCACCCCCGACCCCTCGACCCCCCGACCCTCAACACTCCTGGAAAAAAAAAAAAAAGAGTTCAATCCATCTATTCACACAAACTTTAATTTTTTTTTTTTTTTTTTTTTTTAAGATTCATGTCACTATCAGAGGGCGGCGGCACAGTTGTTCGGTGTTTATCGCTTCTGCCAGCCGACAAGAAGGTCCCCGGTTCGAGTTCGCCAGGTTGCCTTCCCGCGTGGAGGTTCTCTGGTTTCCTCCCACGGTCCAAAAACATGCGTGAGCTTCATCGGAGAGACTAAATTTCCCAGACATATGAATGAGAAGGTGAGTGTTTATACGTTTTTGTGTGATTTGTGAATGAGATGAGCGGCAAATGAGCGCGTGTCGCTAGCAGAGCCTTGATGAGGGCAAAGCCTTGAATTTATTTACAAGATGGCCGGACGGAACCATGGCTGTAAATTAAAAAACGATACGCCCACGGCGGACCGTGAAATTAAATTAACGCTCACCTGATCAATTAAGAGCTAAAAGTGGGGAGTCCGCCTCCCCGGGTTTTATTTTGACGAGCTCTTCGGACAATCTCTCGCGATTTAGATGTTTACTCGAGTGTTTCGTTGAGTCAGAATGAGAGAAAACTCGCAGCGGTAATGGTTTTATGTCAAAGCGCAACGAGCCGGTCTCATCATTTTTTAATTCGTGAATGTCTTTACGACCTCGTCGCCGTCGGCATTCTGTTCGTTCCGTCCGACCCCCGGAAGACGAGGGTGCGCGGGTCAGTCCGGGGTAATTAGCTGAGAACTTTCCTCGCCGCGCAAACAAAACAGGAAGTGGACCATGAGAGAGAGAGAGAGAGGGGTGGGAAACAAAAGCAAAATCAAGAAGAAAATGACAAACAACAACAACAACAACAACAACAACAACACATGTAGACCTTTCACCTGAGGTCGAAAACACGAGTCCCCCGCTGCTAATCTGACATGTGTTTTCATGAGCCAAGACAAGCAACCCTGCCATGGTGGCTGCTCTCCAAAACTAATGATGTCAAGTGATTCCCTCCAACGGAATCCCTTTTTCAAACCCAATGAAAGAGGCGGAGAGGGAGGGAAGCGCCGGGCGGCGCCGGGGGTCCGGCGAGGGGACGCGGCCCGCGGGGAAGCGCCGGGATCGGCGTCGGCCGTGTCGGAAAGGGGAAGGAGTCCCGGCCGGCGACCGGACATCGACTTGATGCGGCCCGAAGACCCCGGCCCGGATACCTCCCGTGCCAAATCTTACCCCTCGCGGCTATCATATCACTGTACACAAAGAAAAGGGCTGGCTTTTTATTTACGCCGCCATTATTGCCGGAATATTGCTTTTAATTGCCGCCCCGGATTCCCTTCGCCGCGGTATAGGACGAGTCTGAGACGATTACTCAAAGTAATGGAGCATAATGATGTCTCGGGGGGCGGCCCCCGAAGCTCAGGTCAGGGGTTGGACAATGTGAACATTCAGCTACTTAGCTTCCTTTGCAACTTTGTGACAAAATCTGTTTGCCCAACACCAATTAAGATGCCTCTCCGTGCGCTGTGGTCAATGGGTTTGACGGGGAGGGTCGTCCAACGAGTTGACATGTCCCTGAGCACGAACAAGCTGGCCTGTGTCCTCGCCTCAGTAATTGGTGTCCCTTGCAACGTGCCGCTTCCCAGGGCCGTCCTTTGTGTCGCCATGGCAGTCCTAAATGAGGGGAGTCAGGGCTTTAATGGGACTCCTGTTAGTTTTAAACAAACACAGGGTGACCCCCTACTGTTCAGCATGTTGCATAGAACAGCTGGGAGGACACAGGGCTCTCACTCGGGGGGGCCCGACCGGCTCGCTCGGAAAGCCGGCGTTCCACGGCGTTCCACTTTCGGTGGCCCGATTGCTAGGCGCGGCGCCGCCGGGAGAGGCGGAGCTGCCGATCGGCGCCGGTTCGCGATTGGCTGCGGGATGGAGGGGGGTTTAGCCGACCCGTCGAAATCCCGTGTGTTTTCTTTCACGTTCCACGCTACAACGGCGACAAGGCGCAGTGGAGAACCAAGCTTCCCGTGATGCATCTGTTACATCGATGGTTTTAATATAATATGTACTGCTCAAGAAAATAAAGGGAACGCTTGAACAACACAATGTAACTCCAAGTCAATCACACTTGTGTGAAATCATAGTGTCCACTCAGGAAGCAACACGGATTCATTTTGACTTGTTTTAAGGACATCACATCAAAGTTGGATCAGCCTGGAGTTTGTTTTTACGCTTTAATTTTGAGTGTGATTCCTAATCCAGACCTCCATGGGTTGATACATTTGATTTCCATGGATCATTTTTGTGTGATTTTGTTGTCAGCACATTCAACTGTGTCAAGAGCAAAGTATTTCATAAGAATATTTCCTTCATTTAGATCTAGCATGTGTTTTTTAAGTGTTCCCTTTATTTTTTTCAGCAGTGTATTTAATATATTTCACCTCCGGCGCTGTCTCAGGCAGCTGCCTGCCAGAGTTTCTCCTCACCTTAGTGTCTCTTTTTCCTAAATTCTCTACTTCTATTTTTCTATTTACTTCTTCTTTTCAGTCGGAGACCGATACCACCAAGGAGCTCCACTGAACGCCGCAGGAGGTCTTTCCTACCTGAGGCTATCAGACTTTTCAATTCCTCTTCCCTCAGCCGCAGGGAATCTTCAAATCTTTGTAGTTAAGACCTTAAAAAAGTTAAGACAATTCATATTTCATTGTATTTCTTATTCTTCCTCCTTGCTACTTTTATCTATTACTGGTATGTTTTTGCTTGAAACTCTGGCACAACAATTTCCTTCGGGATAAATAAAGTTGTTCTCGTTCTCATTCTCATTCTCTCGATATAATGTCAGCGCAAACCTGCTAATATTAGCCGCTGATGCTAAAATCAAGAGGACTGCAAGCATTGAAGTAAAGAAACCTCAGTCGCATTTCGATCCTGAATTCAAACTCCGAATGATTTTTTTGCTCTTTTTCGACGTCTTAACAGCGAGTCGTCCGGGTGTGGAAACAACAGGATGGGTGTCCATTTCTTAGGAAATTGATTGTTGAGTTATGGGTTGAAATATCAACAAGGGTGCATGAGGGTGACAGGATGAGGTTTTACCTTTGCTTCATGTGTTCATCAAGACCGCAAACAACCTCCAGACGAGTCGATGTTTGCTTGCTAGAATTCCCATACTGAGCCTCCACCCGTGGTTGCGACAACAGGAATTTCAAGCTGCCATCTGACAGTCATTTGTCTTTTGAATTGCATTCTCCAGCCACACACACACACACACACACACACAGTGGAATGATAGGTACGCTAACGGGCTAAGTTCATATGTGCTCCAACAGGAAGTTCTGAGTCGAGAGGCGACGACAGGCCTCCGACTGGGACCGCCGCCGCCGCCGCGACAGCCAGAAACATCCGCGCTCCTCGGAAAAAACTGTTAAAAAGCGGCGGGAGTCGCCCGATATCGACCAAAACAAGAAGCGTCAGGAAATACTTCCAACCGTGGCAAACAGAAGACGACCCCAGAGGCGCGGTTTCATCACTTGATTCCCGCATATTTTCCCGTCTGGCCTCCACTATTCGATGTAATAAACCGGTAACGCTCTTGGTGCCAGAGCGGGAGGAGATGAGCGTCGCCGTGGTCGGATACACGAACGGCGTGCGGCCCCGAGCGACAGGGCGCTCGCCAAGCCGTGTGTTGGTGAACGAAGAGGCCGGGATTAGAGATGAGAGAACTGGAAAGTTTTCGGATCAGCGCCGGATCTGGACGGGAGAACTTTTTATTTTTTCTCACCCGTAGATTATAAGCGGCGGGGAAAAATCTGAATATCGAGCGGATTTTCTTTCACGCTGGTCCTCGGTGTCCCGTCAACCTCCGGCCTCTGTGATTTAGAAACCTCTCGGTGACCTCCCTCGGGCCACGACCTCCACATTGGCGTCCCCGCAGCTTCACGTTTCACAACTTTCGGTGGCCCGTCTGCAGCCGGCTGAGGAAGAGCAGATGCGAGTTTTCGCTATTAATCAGATTTCCAAGTGGCGCAGGGGATCCAGGCGAGCAGAACCCAAGCGGAGGGGGAAGTGCCTCCATGTTTAGGAGTGCGATTACAGCGCGGCGTTGACGGCGTGCGGCTAACGTGTTAGCTTCTTTGCGGCGCTGAACTTTGAAAGCATGCTGGCAAACTGACTCACGGGCAAATCAACGCCTGTCGAGATTAAAAAAAAAATTGTTCCTTGTCAACAGGTTGACCTTGGCTGCGCGCGCACACACACACACACACACACACACACACATATACACGTACACACAAGACCTGTACCTCATGGCTGAGTGTGATGTTTGCAGAGTGGTGCTGCAGGTCAAGGTGAAAAATGGCAAATCAATCCACCTCGCCACACACACACACACACACACACACACAAGCATATACCCTTAAACATACATATGTGTATTCTTTGACACTTTTAAACCACTGTGAGGAATGTCAACATTTTTAAATGTACTTATATGGGTCCATAAATGTATTTGATTTTATTTTTACTTATTTTATGAAATTCAAATAGTTTACATCGCCGTCCCGATGTAAGAGTATAACACTCACAGTGTTCCAACAGTGCCGATCCATTTCGAGTATCACTAAACTAATGTAATATGTTCTAAGTATTTTCTACACAGGGGTTCTTGAATATACGGGTCATAAGACTGTATTTCACCTCCTCCGCCCAAATCTAATATTTCCTTCCTGCTTTGTTGAATACAATTCAGAAAAAGATTTTCTCCGTCGACGACATCATCTTAACTCCCCGAAAGGGAGCCTGACAGGAGTCCGCAAACCCAAACACAAACACTCACACACACGACCCGGGTCGCGCCCCCGCCGGGGTGTTTACAGTAAACTGAACCGGTCCCCGAGCGAAGCCCACAAAAGGGACGCCGCCTCCCCTCCCGCTCGGCCTTTGTTATCCCGCACGCTCCCGGGAGGCTCCGAGGATGAAACGGAGACACGAGCGGCTAGAGTTACCTCTCCATCCAACACGTCAACACCCCGACGGGGTCCGCGGGGCCCCTCCTCGACTGGGGGCCGCAAACCGGAGGTTCTGGTACTTGCCCTGCGCTGTGTAGAACGTCCTTTGGTTAACAAACTGTGACGGGGCAGCCTTATAGTTTTAGAATATACCATTAAAAACAATTAATGATGTTTGAAAATAAGTCAAAGTAAAAATATACATATTACATTACATTACATTACATTTGGCAGACGCTTTTATCCAAAGCGACTTACGATAGAGGACGTAGGGACTGCAAATAACACTTGCAAATACAAGATGCACTGCCAGGATCTCCTCTCGGCAGCCGAGAGGAGACACGGCTGAGATTAATTCGAAATTGGCGCCAGCTGCCGCTAATCAAGATCCCTATAAAGGGTAGCGGCACACTGCCTGGCGCCGGAGGATTGTGGATGTCCCAGACCCCTGCCAGGACCGGACCCAGCTGGCCGGTGTAACATCTGATCCTGCCTTGACCCAGCCCGAGATCCTGCCTGGGACCCGTCCTGGTGAGACCCAGTCCTTCCTGGTGAGACCCAGCTCGAGATCCTGCCTGGGACCCATCCTGCCTTGGCCCAGCTCGAGATCCTGCATTCACCCTGCCTGGGACCCGCCCTGGTGAGACCCAGTCCTTCCTGCCGTCACCCTGCCTGGGACCCATCCTGCCTTGGCCCAGCCCGAGATCCTGCCTTGGCCCAGCCTGAGATCCTGCCTGGGACCCATCCAGCCTTGGCCCAGCCCGAGATCCAGCCTTGGCCCAGCCCGAGATCCAGCCTTGACCCAGCCCGGGATCCTGCCTGGTACCCGTCCTGGTGAGATCCAGCCCGAGATCCAGCCCGAGATCCAGCCCGAGATCCAGCCTTGGCCCAGCCCGAGATCCAGCCCTGGCCCAGCCCGAGATCCAGCCTTGGCCCTGCCGTCACCCTGCCTGGGACCCATCCTTGACCCCGTCCTGCCAAGGCCCAGCCCGAGATCCAGCCTTGGCCCAGCCCGAGGCCCAGCCCGAGATCCTGCCGAGGCCCAGCCCGAGGCCCAGCCCGAGATCCTGCCGAGGCCCAGCCCGAGATCCTGCCGAGGCCCAGCCCGAGATCCTGCCGAGGCCCAGCCCGAGATCCTGCCGAGGCCCAGCCCGAGATCCTGCCGAGGCCCAGCCCGAGATCCAGCCCTGGCCCCGTCCGAGATCCAGCCTTGGCCCCGTCCTGCCGAGATCCAGCCCGAGATCCAGCCTTGGCCCCGTCCTGCCGAGGCCCAGCCCGAGATCCTGCCGAGGCCCAGCCCGAGATCCTGCCGAGGCCCAGCCTGAGATCCTGCCTGGGACCCATCCAGCCTTGGCCCAGCCCGAGATCCAGCCTTGGCCCAGCCCGAGATCCAGCCTTGGCCCAGCCCGAGATCCAGCCTTGACCCAGCCCGGGATCCTGCCTGGTACCCGTCCTGGTGAGATCCAGCCCGAGATCCAGCCCGAGATCCAGCCTTGGCCCAGCCCGAGATCCAGCCCTGGCCCAGCCCGAGATCCAGCCTTGGCCCTGCCGTCACCCTGCCTGGGACCCATCCTTGACCCCGTCCTGCCAAGGCCCAGCCCGAGATCCAGCCTTGGCCCAGCCCGAGATCCTGCCGAGGCCCAGCCCGAGATCCTGCCGAGGCCCAGCCCGAGATCCTGCCGAGGCCCAGCCCGAGATCCAGCCCTGGCCCCGTCCAAGATCCAGCCTTGGCCCCGTCCTGCCGAGATCCAGCCCGAGATCCAGCCTTGGCCCCGTCCTGCCGAGGCCCAGCCCGAGATCCTGCCGAGGCCCAGCCCGAGATCCTGCCGAGGCCCAGCCCGAGATCCAGCCCTGGCCCCGTCCGAGATCCAGCCTTGGCCCCGTCCTGCCGAGGCCCAGCCCGAGATCCAGCCTTGGCCCCGTCCGAGATCCAGCCTTGGCCCCGTCCGAGATCCAGCCTTGGCCCCGTCCGAGATCCAGCCCGAGATCCAGCCTTGGCCCCGTCCTGCCGAGGCCCCGCCCGAGATCCTGCCGAGGCCCCGCCCGAGATCCTGCCGAGGCCCCGTCCGAGATCCAGCCTTGGCCCCGTCCAGCCTTGGCCCAGCCCGAGATCCAGCCTTGGCCCAGCCCGAGATCCAGCCTTGGCCCAGCCCGAGATCCAGCCTTGTACCCGTCCTGGTGAGGCCCAGCCCGAGATCCTGCCTGGTACCCGTCCTGGTGAGGCCCAGCCCGAGATCCTGCCTGGTACCCGTCCTGGTGAGGCCCAGCCCGAGATCCTGCCTGGTACCCGTCCTGGTGAGGCCCAGCCCGAGATCCTGCCTTGGCCCAGCCCGAGATCCAGCCTTGGCCCAGCCGTCACCCTGCCTGGGACCCGTCCTGCCGAGGCCCAGCCCGAGATCCTGCCGTCACCCTGCCTGGGACTCGTCCTGGTGAGACCCAGTCCTTCCTGCCGTCACCCTGCCTGGGACTCGTCCTGGTGAGACCCAGTCCTTCCTGCCGTCACCCTGCCTGGAACCCATCCTGCCGAGGCCCAGCCCGAGATCCTGCCTGGAACCCGTCCTGGTGAGACCCAGCCCTGTGCAACTCTGTCTCGGGGCCAGGGGCTTACCAGCGACACCCTACCTGCCGTTCAATCCAGATTCCTGCTCTGAGGTGTGGTTCCCTGCCTGAGTCCGCCCCCGCGCATCGTGACATGCACAGGAAATATACAGAACAGTAAGCTTGGGTTAGTGAGTTTTTTTTTTTTTTGACTCACACTGCATAGCCTAACATATATACCTATGGCTATATTGCGATCACCTGGGACCAGGCGATTGCCGAGCTACATATACACACATGCAACCAATCCCTCTCATATGTATTTTTACAAGTGATTGTGTACATTTATACACACATGTATATTATACAATATACACTGCTCAGAACACTTAAATAGCTCATCCTAGATCTGAATGAAATAATCTTGTTAAATACTTTGTTCTTTACATAGTTGAATGTGTTGACAACAAAATCACACTAAAATGATCAATGTTCAGTTCCATAGACGACTGCTCTACCTCATGCGCTAACTGTTCCCTTTAATTGTTTGCGCAGTATATATATACACACCCACACACATATGTTTATGTAGATTTTCTGAAAATAAACAAAGACTAATAATCCCTCTGATCAGACACGAGACTAAACGCCCTCCCAGCATATAACCGGTTTAATCTTTACCTAATTTGGTGTATTTAGACTTAAAGTACAACGCCTGGATAACATATATGTCTTGACAACTTATCTTAAGCAACGACATAGGAATGTAAGTTTTTTTTTTATTTCAAGGACCTTTATATCATCCAGCCATTTAAAATACACAGCATAAAGGGCAGAGGACCATCAGCAGTTCTTTGCGGATTCTTCGAACAGACTATTTTCTTATTTCCCTGAAGAAGCTCGGTGTTGCAGGATATTGAAGGCTGGTCGAGGAAGATGCGGAAACATTTTTCAGATGATTCCGCCGCAGCAATAATAAACACGGGCATTCCTTTCTTTATCTTACAATCTGGAGTTAAACCCTGCCGAACCCAGAGTTATACCCTGCCCCCGAAAATTATCAAAGTGATTATTTTTCCTGGCGGGACGTGCGATCACGCAGGGATATCAGAAGAAATTAAAACTCACACACCTGGAGAGGAGACTGACTCTTATCCGTGTCCTTAAATAGGTGTATGTTTACTATTTTAGATCCCCAAAAAGTGAGTCTTCTGACATTCGGTTCAATTCTCCAGCAAATATCCATCTTTTTAAAATGAATTTACAGGTATGTATCTGCAAAAATGTATATCTGTAACGTGTACCCCCCGAGCCCCACCTTGAGGTCCATTTTACATAAATTGAGAAGGAATCCCTGTATCCAGAGATACAGTATACCCTTGTTTTTCGCAGGGGTTACGTTCCAAAAAGAACCCGTGATAAATCCGTGAAGTAGAAGCCTTTTTTTTACTATTAAATACTCTATACATTACCGCTGTCGTCCTTATGTTTTTTTTTCTTCCTTTATGGAACGAACGGAAGATTCATTAATTCCATAATGCCGACCTACAGCCGCATAGCTTTTACCTTCCCTTAGCATGTCCAGAAGTTTAACTTTATCTGCGATAGATAGCATCTTCCGCTGCCTTTTGGGCCCTGCAAGGTGCTTTTGTCGCTCCAGAGCGTTTTGTCAACATTATGGGTTTTAGAGAAACTCGAAATCGCAAGAGAATTTGCACGTACGTAATGTAAATTCGGCAAGCTGTTTTACGTACGTTTACATATTAAACTGCAATGTTATTGACGCACAAGTAGAGAAGAAGCGGAGTGACTTTTTAGCCAAGCAGAACACAATGCACGATGCAAATCTGTGAAGTAGCGAAACCGTGAAAAGTAAACCGTGTTACAGCGAAGGATCACTGTACTGCGATCACCGCGAAGCCTTCTCTGAAGCCTCTTGGCGGTGTTTGGATCCGGGGCTCGGGCTCTTTTTGCATTTCCCTTCACCTCTGCTCTTCTTGAGAGAACCTGATTTGGATGTCAGCTGAGGGCAGTGCACACCTGCGGCTCATCAGGCAGAGGATAAGAGGAGCCTAGCGCAAGCCTTTCAGTGCCAGATTGTTGGATGTTCCTTGCTAGGTCCTTGGCCCTGTGGTCCACACTGCAACGCTCAAGTTCCTTGTCCCAAAAGTTGATGCTTCTTCTTGCCAGTCCCTTGTTCCTGAAGGTCACTGCCTCTACTTGCAAGTTCCTTGTCCCAGAAGTCTATGCCACTCCTTGCCAGTCTCTAGTTCCTAAGGTCACCGCTTCTCCCTGAAGTTCCTTCTTCCTGAGACGCTCCCCATGACGTTATCCCAGAAGCAACCCGGACCCAGCACAGCTCTCCTTGGCCGGACAGGACAGGAGCCTATGAAGTGGCCAGTGAATCGGCAGTAGAGGCCCGGGTTCGATAGAAAACACCACTGAGGTTCCTCTGGAGACAGGTGGGCCCAATCGACTTGCATCGGTTTGGGACCTGCAGTGGTGAACCTGAGTCTTGGACGGGGGAAGAGCTCGCAGAAGGTGAATAGTTAGTTCTGTGCACTATCCCCTCCTTAATGCTTTCCTTGTTCCTCTCCCTCAGATAATTATCAAGGTGGGTAGCCAAGGATATCAGTCCCTCCGGGTCTTCGGGCTCATCCAAAGGAGCTAAATCATCTTTCAGGGTATCATTGAAGGCGGGGGAAAAAAGGTGCTCTTCAGCGCAGGAAAATTCCACCTAAATGCAGCAGCAAATCTTCTAAACTTGATGGCGGAAACAGTTCACTGACATTGTTTGAGCGTCCCTAGAATTCCTTGACGGTGCAACCAAAGCTGGACGGGTCCTGGAACTGGATCTCGGCCCATCTTAGGGCCCTGCCGGCAAGGAGTCCCAGGACAAGCCAAATCTTGGCGTTATCATGGAGGAAGCAATGTGATGAACAATTGAAAATGTAAAAGAAATCCCCCGCAACCAGGAAGGGGATGAGGAGAGGCACTGAAATAATCTGGAAATAGGAAGTGGTGAGAAGTAGCTGACTCTGAAGTTTCCCCAAAGAATATGAAGAGTTCAACCAAGTCTTCCACAAATCGAAGGTTCTTTCTCCTCACCGCCTCTATGTTGCGCAATAGATCTCCCCGCGGCATTGCTGCCTTCCAGCCAGCTCTTTAATATTTCCTGTCCGTAGAGGGAAACCATGGAGAGATTCATCCACGAATCACTCGCTGTAGGTATTATTTGCCTCCTCTCCCCTGGGGGCCCTTTTTTTTTTCGTAAGACGGATGGCTCACTTTGGCCTTTTATCAATTACAGAGGACTGAATTATATCATCATCAAGAATATGTATCTCTTACCCCTCTTGTCAGCAGTCAAACCCACTTGTTTTTTTTATACCTGTAATGCCTACCATCTCTCTCAGATCCACCAGGGAGACGAATGGAAGACCGCCTCTAAGATCCCCATTGGACACTTTGAATACCTTGTCATGCCTTTCGGACTTTGCAATGCCCCGGCTGTGTTTCAAGCCCTGGTGAACAATGTATTCCCGGGCTTCCTGAACTACTTTGTTTCTGTCTATTCTTTTTTTTTTTTTTTTTTGTCTAAGTTTCTCTCAGACCCCCGTCCGAATGTTTGAACTGTTCTGCAGGAGAATTGCGTTTACATCAAGGCAGAGAAATGTGAGTTTCCTGTTCCCTCCATTGCTTTTCTCAGTTAAACCCTAGCAGGCGGACTGCTTCGTACAGACCAGCGAAAATGAAAGCAGTCCTGGACTGGCCAATGCCACAAACGCGCAACAAGTCCTATCGATCACCCGCGGGACTCCTTCAACCTCTGACCCTTCCGAAGAAACCCTGGTCAAATACCTATCCGACTGGACCTCAGCACACCTCCAAGGTAGGAGACAGTTCTGCCTCACACTCGACACCAGGATCTCTCTGACCTCGGGTTTTCTTCCCCAGTCCAGTGGTCAGACGGTGCGGATGAATCAAGATCTTGAGGCCAGCTCACGTTCCAACCCTTCTGGAGCCGGTTCTTCCCCTGCATTGGGTATGCTCACATTTCACACACTCTTTCGAGGTCTCCCTGGGCTACCAGCCACCACTCATCCCTGTGGATGAGAGAGGAAAAATACTGATTTTTTGGACAGTGCAGTTATGTTGTTCATATTGGGCATGTTCAGACAGAAAAGTTCAAAGTGTCCAGCTTGAATTCTGTTCTAGGAACCCCCTCCTCCAGGGGGAACTTTTTAGTTCAGTATTCCCTGAGGCAGTAAGGGTCCACGGTGGGGATCAGGGTGACTTGAACCTTAAGTGCCAAACTCAAAAATTAAAGCACTGTGAATAGGAGGGAGATGACATGGACAGCAAAGTCACCACGGCATTCTTGTCCATGGCAGGATTAATAAGCACAGACTATCAGACTGGTTGAAATGTTTTTATTTTGTCCCTGCACTTCCTCACAATGTGAATAACCTCACCGTTAGAAAACGCTACTTATTTTGGCAAAAATATTCTGCTGCGAGCGCTGGAAATTCCTCCGTGACAAAGCCTGCCAGGAGAGCTTGGACTTTTTCATTGGTCAATTTCTTGTTGGCGCCCTCCGTTTTGTTGCAAAACATAGCATGCAGTATCTGGTAATGGCTTATGAGTTCCACCAAGCACCTACATCACATAAGTTCCTATCGAACATGTGTCAAACTCAAGGCCCGCGGACCAAATGTGGCCCGCCGAGTCATTTCAAGTAGCCCACAAGAGCGTCTTAAATGGTCTAATTGTCTTTAAGTCAAACTCGTGCATTGATCGTAAAATACATTTCACACAATTCATGTTGCTCGCAAAGTGACAGCATCCTGCCATTAGATCGCAGTGTATCCACATCGATGCCATTTTCAACAAGTGGAACTGAGAACTTCAAATGGTCCTTAAGTGTCCAGGAAGAGGAAAAGTTGATTCAGACGGAAGGCTGTTTCGAGAAAGATGGGAAGGCCAGTACATGTTTGTTTCAAGGACCGAAAGCGGTATGTCTTCTGTCGGTTGTCAAAGAGTACAATCTATGTTGGCATTTTGACACCAAAACACAGAGCTAAGTATGCTAAAGTTAGCCTTCCAGAAAAACAAGAAATTGTCCAAGAATTAAAAGCCAAACTACGATGGCGGCAGAACGTGTTCACGAAGGCCGCATCCAAAAACACTGCAGCAGTGAAAGCTAGCTTTTTAGCAGAGCAGCAAGTAAACAACTAGTAATTTTTTTTTTAAATTTTTTTTTTACATCTATGCATATGTAACATTTGGATTTGAATGAGTAATAAATTCAGTGTTATTTGATATTAAGGAGTCGTTGCATTACATTTCTACTGTTACGGTTACATGTGGCCCTTTGAGGGCAACCATAATGCCAACGTGGCCCTCGGTGAAAATGAGTTTATAGAATTTAAACAAGATCATGCCTTAGAGTAGGAGCAAAGGTGATCCCAGGAAATATGGCTCTTGGTTTTTCTGCCGTTCCAATGCACAAAGAAACTGCCCACAACCTGAAAAGTTTCTAGGAATTGCTAAAAGTTCCTCCGGGGCAAAAGGGGCCATTGCTGGTTCTTTAACAAGTGGCGAGTTGGGATAGTTGCAACACCTCCAGTTCTGAATCAGGCATGAATATTTAAACCCCCTTGAGAGCAGGTGCAAAACCAAAATGCAGGTACTTTCATAACAGACGCAGCTCACATTCCCAGAGAAAGGCTTCTGGCCGGCGTGCTGCGGGGAAACTGAGTTGCGGCTGGAACACATCAGCAACCAATCGTTTTCTTGGATGTTGCATGATAGTCTGTGTGGTCTGACAGCATACGAGCATTGTAAAGGGAGGAAAATGCCTCCGAAAGTATGACAGGTATGATAAACTTGTCTCTAAAAGTAGTTCAGTTGGAATGCCGGCCTAAATAAAACACAGACAAGCACGTTGCCACAGGTGACAAATCAAATAAACTGGTGGGACCAGCGAGTATCAGGAGGTTGTTTCCAAACAGCCTGGGATGAAGTCATGGTTACTATCACCGGCCCCGACTCCAGAAATACCGCAGGGTTCTTGCAGTTGAGGACGATGCTGACTTGTTTCCTGTTGTAACTCCTCAGCTGTGATTTATTCACCCGACGTCCACGGCCCGAGTGGTCAAGTGCTGAAATAACACAGGGAGTCCCACCATCCCACCCCGGATTGCTGGGGTTGTTTTAAAAAAAAAATATCGGAAAAAAGAAAAAGGCGACTGAGAGGACAGAACGAACGATTACCGAAGTTTCACGGTGCAGATCGACATGGCCGCCCGTCGCGTGTCCACAAAAATGCCTTCCGTTCAGCCAGATGACGCTGAGATGGGCGAGATTAATTTTCCAAAATAATTCTGAAAAGAGGGTGGCTCAGTGGCGTCCTAAGTGCAGGATAACTAGTAGATAAAGAACCTGCGTTCACATTTTCACAACTTGAATAAAGGAAGGAAGCACATTGATTTAGATTCAAGCCAAAACGATAATAATTATAAAAATCTGTGTTGGAGATGAAAACACATAAAAAGCCTCTGATTCAATTTCTTCAGTCTATAACTTTTGCTCTGTCAAACATCGAGTCAGTATTTGATATAAAAGGAAGTGATTTAAAAGCGCCACTCTTGCAACAAGGTGTTATTTCTGCATTACAGTATACCCTTATTTTTTGCGTGGGTTACGTTCCAAAAAGAACCCGTGATAGGCAAAATCCGTGAATTTTTTTTTTTTTTACAATTATTATACAATTAAATACTCTATTATACATTGCTGCTGTCGTCCTTATGTTTTTTTCTTCCTTCTTTATGGAACGAACGGAAGATTCATTCATTCCGTAACGCCGACCTATAGCTGCATAGATTTTACCTTCCCTTAGCGTGTCCAGAAGTTTAACTTTATCTGCGATAGATAGCATCTTCCGCTGCCTTTTGGGCCCTGCAAGGTACTTTTGTCGGTCCAGAGCGTTTTGTCAACATTATGGGTTTTAGAGAAACTCGAAATCGCGAGAGAATTTGCACGTACGTCATGTAAATTTGGCAAGCTGTTTTACGTACGTGTACATATTAAACTGCGACGTTATTGACGCACAGGTAGAGAAGAAGCGGAGTGACTTTTTAGCCAATCAGAATGCAGAACACAATGCACGATGCAAATCTGTGAAGTAGCGAAACCGTGAAAAGTAAACCGCGTTATAGCGAGGGATCACTGTATTACATCCCATATAATTCGTATTTATATCCTGATCCCCAGATTGAGCAATCAGAATGCGGTGAAGTCTTTGGCTTGATTTTCTGTAATGTTACTGGTGTTTTACTGTAGCAGCCTCTGCTGTGTAAATGAAATAACTGACATGTTTTATCACGGGGAATGGACTCCCTACCAACACACACACACACACACAGAGGCTCTTTTTCGTGTTGCTGTAGCTAAACAGAAGTTTTCAACCCTGACCGGGTTGGAGTTTGACTGACTACGCACATTAATCAGTACTAAAAGCAATGTCATGCTTTAGCACATTTGGAAAAAAAAAAAGTGATTCATTTCGCCGAGGCGGAGAGAGAAGAACTTCACGCTGGAGATGGGAATTTATTCACAGCGAGGAATTAAAGGGCAAATTTTGTTGCTTTGTGTGGATGCGCTGGTTCACAGGTGGTGATGGATCGCCCGTCAGTTTTCACTGCGTCAGTTTTCACCGTCGTCTGAAACACGCAGTTGCTTCAGAGCGAGTTGTCCATATTCAGATGTGGCTCGACTCAACGGTGGATGTTAATGACAGATCATTAAAAAACCTGAGAAAAGTTACTCCATTCGGAAATTAAGGATTTTCTCTCTTTGCCATTTGTAATTTACAGGTCCAGGGAAATCATCACTGTCTTAAGCGGTTCATGCCTGGTGAGGTTGGCCTATCCTGAGGCAGGAGAACTGCGTGCCTCACTTGGTGGCTCTTGGCAGCCGTTTTCTGATTGCTCAGCACAAGAAACTAGTAACACACATGCAGTTGTTGACACATTGGAAATGTAGTTCATCTAGCAAAAGTGTTTAAACATTTTAATATGGACAGCAATCCGGTCTTAGTGCAGAGCATACCGGCGGTCGACTGTCATCGCTTAATCTACATTGAGGCTTGACGGTCTGAGGCCTCACCGCACTCCTCAGTGTCTTAACAGTAAGTTTGAAAATCCAGCCATTTTGAATCTAAACTCTGCTGAACTGAAATGAAAAATACTTTTGTGGTGCAAATGACTGATAAATAGGACCATTTTTATTTGACATTTTTCTTTCCAAGATTGGCAAATGAGGCAGGGGCCTCTCCTGCCTCCTCTGACTGCACCTCGCTGGTCTTGAGCCTCCAAGCCGTCCAGCAGCTGGCAGCTTTGTGTTCCCATGATGTCCACCAGTGATAAAGATAAAGCCAAAGATGATCTCCACAACCTTTGAGGATGTAGTCATGAGAACTCTGAGCTGGGTCCAGAGAACAAATGTGGATAAGCTACGTGACATCGCCAGATGAGCTTTTTTGGATATTCAAATGACCTCTGTAAATGTAACGATCACAACCTCGTCTTTTTACCAACCTCACCAGGAAATGGCACACTGACTACCGGGCAGCCAATGGGACAGCCTCGTCTTATCTCCAGGTTATGGTCAAGCTACATGTCCCGACCCGTCCCCTCCGATCTGCCACCTCCGGGCGACCGTCCACTCCATCACTCAGAGCCCCCGGCTGCCGATTGAACCGGTCTCGGCTCTTCTCGATATCTCGGCTCCTCGGTGGTGGAACGAACTCCCGAAAAAGGTCAGAACAGCGGCCAAAAAAAGAGAAATTACGATGAAATGTATGTATGTATGTGATTCTGAGATGGTTGAGTGGTCACTTCTGACTTAAGACTACTGGTATTTTGGATCTTAGGTGACTGAATTGCACTTTTTGTAAGTCACTTTGGATAAAAGCGTCTGCCAAATGGCCGGCATGTAATGTAATGACTTTATTAAGTTAATGCAGAAGAAAAACTCAAAACCAACTCCAATTGTCGTCGCGGGCCGAGGGTCTGACTCAACGTAACTAAGCTTTCTGTCTGTCCTCTGTGTTCATTTTAGTTTACCGGGAGCTCGAGGATGCATCGCCGAATTTGCAGAACTGCTGGAGGTGGTGGAAGCAGTGTTGCCTGGTACGTTGAAGTGCGACCGGTGAAAGGAACGGAGAAGAACGACACAATATGGCGTGGGTGGAACCAGGGAGGTGAACGCTCCCTCCGCACGCCGCCATGTGTCTAATGGCGGCAGAGATCTTTTTGTGTCTCTTCTTGTTGTCCCAAAAAGAACACCGAACTCAAAAAACATGTCAGGGAACGCCGAACTCTGCACTGCCCTCCACTGGATGTATTGATTTACAACCACGGTGATGTAACGGATGCTTGGGACCAATGAGGGCAGCGACGTCTGGCAGCGTCTTAAACCTACAAACCTTTTCTACTTACGAAACACGGTCATAGATGAGTCTTTAGTTGTTTTCTATAACCGCTAGAACGTTGACTTCCATAATGCAACCATGTTCAACCATTTATTATTTATTATCTATTATTTATTATCTAGTATTTATTATTTAAATGTCTGCTTCTAAATGATAAGCTGTTGACAAATTCAATAAATTATTATTTGTTATTTAAATTTCTGCTTCTAAATGATAAGCTGTTGACAAATTCTGATTATTTTCCTCTGACAAATGTAAAATGGTGTCAATGATGCTGCAAGCCAACATTAGCTTTCCGGCATGCTAATATCTTGCATTTCAAAAAATTGCATTTTTAACACTGGGGAGGGACATTATATACACATTTCTTTTCTTCTGATTGCACCACATTTGTTTGAAAATTCAAACTAGTTTTTTTCTCTTTTGTCTCCTCTTTTTTTAAAATGGGGGAGGAGAAGAATATTTCCACTTGCTTCCAAAGTTTAGGTCTGGTTATTTTATCGGATTGTCATGGATGAGCACATGTGCACGCTAAGTGGTAAGTTTTCGATGTGCCAAGAAGTGATAAATCTTGGAGTGTTTTCTGTGTATTCTAGCATTTGTCGTTCAGGCAAAAGCAGATCTATTGACAATTGGGGCATAAATCAATTAAATGACAAAAAAAAGGAATAACCCCAGACAAGCTGCAGTCTGGAGAGTCCTGAAATCCTTTTTTTTTTTTTTTTTTTTAAATTCTGCCTGACAGTCTCGCCCCCTCCTTTCAGGAGCTGAGATGTTTTTTCAGCTGACACGTGTTTTTTCTGCAAATTAATATTAGAAATATTCACAGAGAGAATGAAAAGGAAAAGCGTCGCCACCTGGCGTGCCAAATTTTAAAATCACAAGCGTCGGATCTTTGAATCGTCGCCAACTCGGAGGTGACTGTGTTTGGGTGAGACGGTGCGGCGACTGAAGACCGTCACCATCTGCTCGTTGCAGAAACGGACGCAATAAATTCCGCAACAACACAAAATAGTTCCAGCGTTAGAGATCTGGGACGGATACTTGAATGATGGTGCTGAAGTTTTGGACATCTTTAGTTTGGGGAAAAATAAATCAATCGGTTGGGTTTTCTGGTGGCGAAACCAAATTGGTGTGTTACCCTCCCTCGAACCCCCATACACACACACACACACACACAAACTTACATATGCCTGCCGTAATTTCCGTACTATAAACCGCTACTAGTAGTGCTCACAATAGTGAACACCGTGGCTTAGCGATGATGTGGCTACTTTTATGGACTCTTACAGGCTAATGAGCTTCATGCCGCTAAATCATTTAGCATCGTCAGATCGACCGATGAAAAAAATTACACACAGACGCTGCAGGACGCACAAACAAGTCCCTTTGAGAGCGACAGTGAAAGACTATCAAAGGAAGTGCGTAACAGAGGAATTCTGAGGCTGTTTCATTTGGTTTTCAGTGGTTTTAGTGCGCAGGATAAAGATGAAGATAGCGATGACTGACTTTTTAAAGTTATTTTTAACCAGACATGTTACAGGCACTGTAATTAAAAGTTGAGAAAAATCCTTCAGTGCGACATCTTTCTGTATGAATATCTCATTATACAAATGGACACTTGCAGCTTATAAACAAGTGCAGACTATATATGGAAACTTTTTTCTTTTCAAATTTCGTGGGTGTGGCTTATATTCAGGTGCACTAAAAGTCCGAAAATGTTTAAACATTTGATTTCTGTTGTCAAGTTGGACGTTTTATTGAGGAAGTCTTGACTTGTGTGGTTACTTGAGCAGTCTCGGGCGTCCACTTTCTGTCTCACCGAGGACAATTTTCGAATTTGATTTTCATTCACTCGTCGTCTTACTTATCCCATCATTTAGTTGACTTAAAGAACTAATTATTGTGACGGCTTATTTTCATTATTTAGAAACTGTTTTTTCTCATCCCCTAATCTATCAACCGCTATTATTCTTGGCCTGCTGCGGAGCCGGCCGGCAGTGCACCTGACTCCGATTCGAGGACGGTTATTTTCGGGGGAAACTGCAAACGTGTCGTTCTCTCCCTTTCCGAAATAGCTGTCACATCTCTTCATCTTTGGCTCCCGCTGCAACTCCAGGGTCGGCGGGGGGACGACACCGAAACATCAGACACCGAGCTTTGAGTTCCTCCGTTTAATAACTCGTGGACAATTGCCAGTTGCAGCTTAAAGGACGGGTGATGTAATGTTTACACAATATAGGAATATTTCACTTCCCTGTCAAAGCAGCAACTCACCTGCGTTTATTCAATCCCAGAGGAATCTTCAGCTGCCGCAAAAGGGGAGAGACAATGATCGGTCTGTCACCGCGAGGGTGCAGTGGGCGGGGGTTGGCGGGGTGCGAGGTGGGACGCAGCTTTGGTCACCTGACGGCATAGCGAACCGAGCATGTAAACACCACTTAGCGCGAACTTCGCCGCTGCCCTCCCCGCCGCCACGACCCAACGTGAAGATCTCTTTAATCCCCCCGTCGTTTATGCTTTCAGCCGCGGTGCCGTCTTGGGGTTTTAAAATGTTTTCGACCCATTTGCACTTTGGTTTCTAGCAGAGAAGGTCGTTTCAGTGGATCGGTAGGTTGGTCGAATGCTCTCAGTTGTCCGCAGGTGTGAGTAAAAAACGCAGGTTTTTTTCTTTTTTATTTTTTTTCCTCTCCATTCAGCCGCCGGCAACCATAAAAACCTATCTTTAACCTAAAAAAAAACAACAAAAAACTGTGCAATATTTCATTTCACTGTGCAATATTCAGAAACTGTGCAATATTTCATCTCATCTCATAACAGCTACACTACAATTTTCCCTTCTATCATACTATTGTGCACTCCTTACCTCACTTGTTACCAAGACACTTATAGTTTTATCACTGTTTACTAAGACACTTTATAGTTTCACTGAGACACTTTATAGTTTATAGTTTATTTTTATTTCTAATTCTGCCTTTTCTTTTATTATTTATTACTGTTATATTTTCTGTAACTCTGGCACAGCAATTTCCTTCGGGATTAATAAAGTTGTTCTTATTCTTATTGAGCGAATGGTTGGATGTTTCTGATGGTGGACCGTGACTCACAGGAGACAAATGCAGGTTAAGCCCAGGCTTTTGTCCAAATTTCAACTGGGATTGGCTCCCGCACCACCCTGAGCCTGAGCGGGAGGAATCCTGCGGAGAATGAATGCATAGGTTCTGCTGGAATCTGGACCGGACGAAACTTTATTTTTTCTCAGGTTAGCAGTAATAATTCTGAACTTGGATCACGAGACCTTCTTCTGCTGGTCGACCTGTGGACTTTGTCAACACGACAATAATGTCTTCCTTGTCTGCCTGAAAATGCAGCAAACTTGCATAAAATCACCCCGAACCACAAACAAAACTGTCCAGGTATCCCTCTATTCTTATTTTTCATTTTCTAGATTGTTTCATCAAACATTCTCCATGATTGCTCTTTGTAGAGTTTTTCTTCTCTCACCAGATCCTCCACCTAAGATGCACCAAGCTCCGTCGAACAAGCTCCGTCCTACCGTTTCTCCTCCACCGCAGGTACGCCTTGCCGTTCCCCTCGGCAGCTGCATTCCACTAAAAAGTTTGTTTTTTGGCTTCGCCGGTATTGATGGCGACTTTGATCGGCTGACAGGTAGACGGATTGGCCCGATAAGCAATCATCACAAAGACCTCATCTGCGAGGAATTGGGAGAAATCGTGCGCGGGAATGAAGCTCATCAGGCACGGTGGAAACTATTTGGTGCGAAAGACACGCTTGAAGAAAGAACCGTCTAACTAAATGCGCCCTCCTTTTGATACGTTACATTTGACTGCAATGAGCGCGACGCATACAACCGAAACGACATCTAGTAATTCTCTCACAGTAACATGTCGTGCATGTAGATAAGGGATGTGGCTGTACCTTTCTTATAACTGCCTTCCGTTGACTTATTTTCCAAAGCAGAGGTGCCCAACACCGCGATCGCGATCCACCGTTCACCCGCAAAGGTATCGATCGCGGTTTGATCGAAGAACACCTCCTTTCTTAATTTCTCGAATTGTCACGCAGGTTGTTCTGTCAGTCATAACTGTGGCCGATCACGAAAAAGGTGGACACAACTGTTGAGGGTGGTGGCCGACGTGAAAATGCTGTTTGGGTGTTTCGACTGACGTTTGTGAGGGTGTCGGAGTTGCTGCTCCTCTTGTTTCACGTAGTTCGCTTCCCTCCGTTCGACCTGCCGACGCCTGGATAATGGACTGTTTCCTTTTTCGAGATCCTCTTCGCTTTAGTACTTTCGTTGATCTGAGCTGCAGCCGACCTGCCCCGTAATGCGCTTATAGTTGTAGCTCCGCACTTTTTTTTCCCCAGACTTCCATAATAAACAGTTTTATTAGATACCAATTACATCTGGTTTTATGTCGCTCCCCCTTACCGAGACGTAACGCCTGCCTTTCAAAATATACTCGCGCGCAAAGCGGGCGATTTGAAAAAAAGAGAACCGTGAGCCAAAAAATCTACTACTACACTCGGAAGATCGCATGTCATTAAAAACATAGCCGTTGGCCAATAATCCATCCTCACTGTGGCATTTGGTACTTGATTGACAAACAGAACAGCCTGTCCAAGATCACGATCCAAAATACCGTTCCGCCATGACTGATGTGCGTTTGCGGCTGGCTGGCGCCAACTACTGTCACGATGCGACCCTGGCTGGTTCTGTTCAGCGAAGATGTCATCAATGTAAGGTAATGGATTTAAATGTACAGAATTTTATTTTGCTATTTCTATGCTGTAATGCAAGTTAGACAACCTAGAGTTTAAATATAAAGTACCGGAATTTCCGGGGTATTGAGCGCACCTCAATATAAGCCGCACCGGCTAGCCGATCGCTATCTCGGGCTTCCTCCTGCGCACTTAAACCGTCAAAGTCGTCTTCTTCGGCGTCGGAGTTGAACAGACTTAGAATTTCCTGGTTTCCTTCCCCCCAAAGGTCCATATATTAGCCGCATCGTTGTTAACGCGCAAAAAGTTGCGGCTTATCGCCCGGAAATTACGGTATACTCTATATATTTAGAAATAAATAGATGAGCATTTTGCCACCACCTATTTCAAACCGGTGCTTTACGTCGTCTTGGTTGTTAAGCAGTGCATCCACATCGTACTTCTTTTGAGAAAATCACACCTGCATGTATTAGGTCTCGAGATGCATACATATCAACTTGCATGTATTGACGTCAAGATACGACCACAGGTTGGGTGTTTTCTAGTAGGACCCTTCGGCGAGGAGACGAAGGGGTTCCAGTGCTGCTCAGCCACGTTCCCGCCTTTGTTCAGACGCTCGCGTGAAAATCAGAAACGTTGCTGACGAACCTCGGACGCTGCCAGGCAAACCCGATGCACCCGTGGCTGTTTTGACAGGTTCCAAGGTGACAGGAGTATTTTGATGAAAGTAGGAGCAAAATATTTTGATAGGCAGAATGCTGCGATTACAAATAATGGCATATTGTTGAGTTGGTCCTCTGCATTCTGTTGTTGGATTGGTATGTGTTTATAAAAAAGAAAGAAAAAGGTCTCGCCCTGTGGCATCGGACCAAGCACCCATCTGAGTGGCATAATCATTACACTCCAGTTAGATGTGTGTTTAACTCTGACAGTACACTGATGGTACATTCAAGAAGCCAAAGGTACACGAGGACTCTCTAAGCCGAGTGTCTGCTGAGTCTGCAAAGACTCATAATTGTCTGTATCCTTTGGCCAGCACTGCAGTTTTGTGTGATATAAAAAAAAAAAAAAAAAATTGCTTCCTTAGGCTATTTGTCAGGTGTGGCTATGGCAACCGCACAAACAACCTTTTCAAGGGTTTAATATCAGGGTTAATTTTGTCAGGTAAATCAGACTTGGTCGTACTTCATTGAATTTTTCACTGACCGATTCCCTTTGTTCAAAAATCTCATCCTCAAAAAAGCATTTTCACAAACTTCAGCAATTGCCACAAAAGTTGTTGTTTTTCTTTTTTTTTTTTTTTTTTTTTCTTTTCTGGAGATCAGGAATCCAGCTACAGTGGGTGTTTGGGGTGATGTCATCAGCGAAGCATCCAGACGAGAAACATGTTCCAAGTTGCGTATTTGTTTTAACCAACCTGATTCACAAATTGACGCCAGAAACTTAACCAGTCAGAGGAGGAAGAAGAAGATAGAAAAAAAAACTTGTTTCAACATTAACAGCCCTGAAGATAACACTTCTTCTGTTATTTTCAAGCGATGAGCGATTATGATCGCAATCAGAATTGCTTTAATCGGCGAGTCATTTTACAACTACGAGGAATTTGCTTTAACGGTGTTGAACGGACAACTTGTAACAGACATTAAATAAATCAAGAGTGAAATCTGGGCGGTTGTGGTTGGTAGAGAATATGTGAAATCAGTTTAAATAGATGTTTATTTTGCATTTCTGCAGACAAAATAATTCCCCCCGATGGCCAGCCAAGGCTGAACAGACGGACAGTATTTTTAAATGACTTTTTAATTTTCATCCAAATCGAATGGTTCGCTTTTCACATCTGTGAATGAGTAGCGGTCTATTCCAATTGGCCATTTTTGCTCTTCGCCACTCAATTTACATTTCCTCAGGACTCCGCACATTCAGAAACCCCAGTTTTGGGGTTTTTACCAATTACCTGTTGCAATTCCACTCAGTTTCACCTCAAATCATCTCGTGCTGATTCAAAGCAACTGATGAGCCATCTTTATTTCCTGCACGGATGGAGGTCCGATACAGTTTCACGACCCCCCCGGCCGCGATTGTGTGTGTACACTGAGTATATGCGATTAGAATTGTTAGCGCACACACACCAAAACCATCATTGCACTGAAATTAAAAAAGAAAAAATCCAGATTTTTAGCACCGCTCGGTTCGTCCGGGAACGGGCCCCCTGGGTGATCAATGTGCGCATCAGGCCACGAATGTAATATTTATCCAGTATTTTTGGACATATTTGTCAGTCAATACAAAACCCCATTCATACTGAATCATCCCGGGGGCGTGAATAATGTGATTAGCACCTGGATCTCCTCCTCGCCAACTTGTCTGGATTCTTTCATTGCTGTTGTCTCAACAGGACGACGCTGTTTGTCAGAAACCTGGAAATCTGTTGTACATTATTGTCTCATTACGATGGCGGATAAACACACATGGCGGGGGGGGGGGGGGGTGAAAGGGGGGGGATCTATTCAAACTGATAGATAGAAATAATATTTGTTGGGAGACGGAGTGTGAACTGTATTTCCAATGCAGGCGTCACCCGGCTGATCCATTACCCCGCCTCGCCCCCCGTACACTAATATCAGGGGCTGACCTCCGACGGACAAGAGCTCACTGTTTCGATTTTCCGAAAAACGCGCCGAAACGAAGTAAACCTACACTTGTAACGACAGAATTACAAATAGTCCCGTGGAAAAAAACATATTTGAGGAGGGCGCTGAAAGACGCGCGCCCCGCCGCTCCTCCTCCCGGAGGAAATCTAAGCATTGGTTCTTTATTGTAGCCGTAAAAGCCAAAAAAGGGGGGTTGTTGCTTAACGTGACTCCGCGCACGAGTGTGACGCGCCCTCGAAACGGTCGACGGGAACGGATGACACATGTGAGACCGATGCGGTGGAGAAAGCAAGACGGATTGTCCCTCGTTACCGTGAATTAGCGCCGAAACCGTTTCCATTTTTCATAACATCCAGCAAGTGCATTGTGGGAGTCAGCGGCACAGCTGGAACGCATCACCGTCCAATCAGATGGCTTGGCCCGCCGCTACGCGCTGCAAGAGACGCTGTGTGGTCCCGTCCCGAGAATGTAACTGAGCGTTTTTCGGGGGCGGGGGTGGGGTGCTCAGAAAAAAGAAAAAAAAAAAAAAAAAAAAAAAGTACGACATGCACGATAAACCCGGGTGTCCAGTCGGAGTCTAAATAAAACAGACAACGTTGCGTCAGGTGAGGGGTAAAATAACCCAAAGTGAATCTCCTAAAATGTTTTTTTTGGACGGGAGTCGCAAAAAAACCTATAAATCACCGTCGTATCTTAAAAAAAAAAAATTGGAAGTTTAAATCTGTTAACGTGTCTCGTGAATCATCATCTCTCTCACGAAGCGCCGTTTGACCGAAACGCCTTTCAGAGATTTACATCAGCCGTTTTAGAACGTGGGACCGATATGACTTAATCTCCCGAACTCTCGCCAGCCCGGTGAAATTTCTTATTGTGACGTAAAAGGTCGTAAAAAACACATAACCTCGCCCGTCGCACCTCGGAGGAGGCGAGGGCCGCCGCGGGAGGTCGACCCCGACGGAAGGGGGAGCAAAAGGCCGCCGTCGCCGCAAACCGGCGAGCTTTATCTGGCCGATAACTTCCACCCCTGAGTGCCTCCTCGGACCGAGGCGCTCCGTTTACACGGCGAGCCGCCGCTAAAAGGGGCAAAAAGCCGCGGCGGGATCCCCCACGCTCGCCCCCCCCCGACGGGGATGAATGTCATCGAGCGCGGATGTGTTCCCAGGATAAACAATGGGTGATAAAAACGGCGGCCCCCGAGAATTATGCGCCTCTAAAAGCAGCATAAAGCATGCAGGATTGCGTGTGGCTCTTGGAAGAGACGTGAGCGAAGGAGTCTGGACAGGATGCGCTGTGTTATCTCATCCAGACTTTCTTTTTTTTTTTTTTTTTTTTTTTCTTAAATCATAGGGATTTTTCTTGAAAATTCAAGTATAAAAATGACCAGACGTCTCGGGCTGTGTCAAAGCTGACACGCTCTGTTTTTGGTGGGAAAAAGATTGTTTTTTTCATGCAGTAACAACTTTTTTAAATCAATTCTATATATATATATATATTTGAATGTACAAATTTATTTATTCATTTATCATTAATTTGTTGTTGTTGCTGTAGCCTCCCTTATCCAGCGATGTGAAAAAGTGAAACAAAACTTTAGATATTTTTATGCCTTAACTCAAGGTGACTATGTGTGTGGATAGATATATAGATAGATAGAACATTTGAATATTGGGATAAAGTTCTTTATCTTCTGTAATGCAATTAAAAAAAAACAACATTTTCATGATATTCAAATTTTCTTGAAATAGGATTTCCAGTTTTCTTAAGATGTAAGCCATAATCAGCGATATTAAAATAATAAAATGCTCGCAATATTTCAGTTGATATGTAATGAATCCAGAATGTATGACATTTTTGTTTTTGTAATTGCATTACAGAAGATAAAGGACTTTATCACAATATTCTAATTTTCTGAGACAGTCCTGTAGATAGATAGATAGATTGATTTGTACGTCTCTGTATGACGAATGAATGAGAGAATAATGACTGTTGCTTTATGTGTCCCGTTGATAAACTGTCCCAAAGGGTGCAAATGAATAATGAATGAATGAATGAATAAATAAATGTTTTCAAGATTGAGTTTGTGAATTTTGAGAAGCTGGTGATTAAATGAAACCCTTTCCAACTGCCGCTGCAACAGCTCTGGTGTTGAGTGATATAGCCGTTGCTATGCTATGCTATGCTATGCTAATATCCCTTCTGAAGGAAAGCACAGGGGTATTTTTGCTTCGCCAGTGACTTGAATTGTCCTTGAACTCATCTTGGAAACTGTCGGTCACGCCGTGCGACTCCGGTCACGCACTTCGTTTAGTCTCTTCTTTTTGACTGGCAAGTTGTGCAATTCACTCATGTCACACGCCCATGCACACACACACACACACACACACACACACTTGCACAAATTCACACTAACACAGCATTCACATTCTCCAATCAGCGCAAAGGGAGGTTGAGCCCTGTCTGTGGATACGCAACGCAACACTGCCAAGCTTCACACACACCAACGCGCACACACACATTAATCAGTGTCATCAGTATTTATTAATATAGTAAAAACCCCGAGTGTCACTGGTGATTGACAGGGCCTCGTCTCCCTGAACTCTCATTGGCCTCTTGGTCCTCACATGTTGCTGCAAGGCTGAATTCCGGGTTCTCCCGCTGTCATTTTCCAACATGTTTTAGCCACATCTTACACAACCTGATGTTTTTTTTAATTTTATTTATCTATTTTTTTTTTTTTTTTTTTTTTGTATTTTATATAATCACGTGCATGATGATTAAAAAACCAGAACGCTGGATCCTGCGTGGCATATCTCCTTCATTGTCCTCCATCCTTGTCATCTGAAAAATTACAAATGATTATTATTATCTTTCTCTTCCCTCATGTTTGTTTTGTTTTGTATTGTTTTGTTTTGTTTTGAAATTAAGCGGGCTTTGACCGTCCCATAATGTGACGCCAACACTATGCGGGGCCAACACACAGTTTCACCTACGAAAATAAACAAAGCAAATTAAAACACCGGCTTTCGCCAAAGACGTTTCCAGTTCAACACATTTTAACAGCACATTTAAATCTGTTTTTTAACTTAATATGTGATTTACTTGAGGATTATTCATTTCTTTTTCATTTGTTGGGTCCACACACATACACATACACACACACACACACACACACACACACACACACACACATACATATACACTTGGCTGTTGGCTGCTTGAAAACCACCAAAATAACACTATTGCGCCAAATATCTAGCAAATTTAGCATGAACTGTCAGTGTGTATAAAGACACACATGCACAAGCACACATAAAAGTACATAAATACATGTCTGTGTATCTTTAAATGTATATATTTATTTATTTTTTTTTTCTAATTGAATTGAATTAATTATACTTATTTTTTGAATCCTTAGATATTATGTTGTTTGGTTTGTATCAGACAGAACATTATTGATCTGCATCTGTTTACCATCTGAATCCTGATTGGATATTTGATCTGATTTGACCTCTTGAAAATCACCTCTTTTCATTGAAAGTTTTTTTTTCCATCTTTATTTTTTTCCAGCACCGCTGTCTGCTGGCCTTTTGCGGATATTTTGAGATTTTGGGCCTGGGCTCCGTTCCATGAGTGACTCTTCCAGCGACCCATATGTTGAGTGGACGCCGTCTAATCTTATTGGTCACGGATTAGAAATGGCCTTAGATTCTTAATTGCAGCTTTAGTTAATTTAGTGACCCGATCATTGCATCTTATCCAGTGGATGCTGTGTCTCTCTGAGCCAGGCAGTTCCTGATTATCGCAGTGTGTGTGTGTGTGTGTGAAGCAGAGGGGAAACGCCCGCTTCTTTTGCTTCACATCATTGTCCGCCTCCTTCCTTCATTTGGCGAGCGATGGCCAGGGGAACACATGTGCCGGCCATCAGCCCTCCCGATAGGTGGATGTGTGCAATGTCACTGTCCAAGAGTCATGACAGGCACTGCTGAGCATCTCAACACACACACACACACAGACGCATATGCACGCTGCCTCATCGGTCTTTTTCAAACTTGAAAGGCTCCTCAGATATGTATAATATACGCTTTGATTCTTCATTAATCAGGAGCCCTGGCCATGAGGTTTGTATCTTCTGAGCCTCGTCAGATGTGAAGTCGGGGGCGGGCGGCAGGTGACCTCCATGGAGACGCCGTCCGTCGCTCTCCCGGTGCAGGGACGGAGGTTGTGTTTGGTCCCAGACGTCGTCCAACCGATACAGCGTTTGTGACGTCGGCGTTGGTATCCCCGATGCGCATGGCTGCCTCTCCAACGGCAGATGGTTCGATCGACATCGACCCGCCGGCCCCGCCGGGTCCCACGAGGCCTCGGCGCCAACGACCAAGCTTTTTGTCCTTATTTTGATAGTTGGGTTCGTACGTCGCGCGCTTCCAGGCAAATATCTTAAAGAATTTCATGTGTGACAAGCGGCCTCGCCAGAGTTTTATGCCTGCTACGGATATTTTTGCAGTCTGCTGCCATCTTAGTTTGGTAACTGTGTTGATAATCCACCTTTGTAATGCACCGGCTGTTTTTTATGGTTTGTATTAGCTTTGCTTTAACAATAGCATTTCGTGTTTGTGCAAAACCGCAGACATGTGTAATTGCAGTGTTTTGTCAAGGTAACATTACCGCATGACGTACAATATTTCTGGAACGTCCTTTCCTTGCCTGTTCTCACTTTGTCTCTTAGAAACTGGTGGACACATTTTTATAATTTTCCTATCTTGTGTAAACATCAGCCAAGCAGTTTATTCTGCCTTTCAGGGGGGGCTTTTACAGTTTCATGGTTGAAAATCCTGGCGTGTAAATGTCGTTTTTTATCTGTGTATCCCACACTTCCAGGGTCTCCGGTCGATTGTATTGATAATGTCACACATGAGACTTCATGCTAATGATAACAAATGGCAGGTCGGACTGGATCCCTTGTCACTTAAGATGCGTAAATTCCCTGGTGGAGCAGCTGGAGGTTATTGAGCCCAACCACCAGGACCCTTTATGGAAGAAGAAGATACCCATTTTCAGCACAGTGAATCCCAAATTTCACCACT